>NC_041381.1:506675673-506687721 GCF_002162155.2 Triticum dicoccoides | reverse complement strand
CCCCAAACCCTAGCCGCCGCCGCCTCGGGCCTCGCGTCGCCCCAGCCGTCGCCGCCGCCGCTGGAGTGGACCGCCGCCACCGTGTTTTTTTCGGTTTATTTCGGTAAACCCTAGATCTAGATCCTTTTTTTTAAATTCCGTTTTATTTTCGTTAGATTGGTTTTTCCGTTGGTTTATTTATTTTGCGGACGTTCGTCCGTACGTTCGTTTTAACAAACGGTTTTCATCATTTAGCCGCAGACAGCGAACGTTCGTTCGTTAGCCTGTTTTTCAGTTTTTCTTTTTCTCGGGTTTTCCGCGATTATTTTCAATCGTGATTTCTGATCCAATTTTCGTTTGAGTATAACTTTTCGCTCGTTTATCGGAATCAGGCGATTCAAGCATGTGGAGTTTCGTCTTGAAACCCTCTTTCCATTTAACCAACTCAAACAAGCTTGTTTCTTTTGCCGTTTGAGTTTTGTTGCTTCGTTTGATTTGATTCTTTTTGCAAACCGGAGTTCTTAAGTTGAAATTTCTGGTTATATCTCTTATTTGAGTTTTACTCGTGCATTAGATGAGTGCTTATTGTATGCTTGTTTGTTTGCGATAGAGTACCCGGAGTGCGCCGCGTGCTACTACGAGTCTCTAGGTTTCACGGATCATCAGCAAGGCAAGTAACACTTTGATCATACCTCTTTACTACCCAGTTTTATTGCATTAGATCAATCCTCAAACAATTGCATGGTTAGGATCTGATTTAACATGTGGATTTTGGGAAGTAGATGATGTAGTACCTATTGTCCTGTTTATTATCAAACCTTTCGGAGTTACTTCTACATTTGCTTATATTGCTATGCTATGCTAGTCGACGTGGATTGGGTGAGTGTATCCATGACAGATGTGAGTATTGTTAATTAATGGTTCAACTTAAGGTGACAACTTTAATACACATCTGGGTGGACTGAGGCACCTGGGGAACCCAGTGTTGCCTGTATTTTTGGAAATCCCGGGGTACCATGTGATTCTCCTATGGACCGCCACCCAGGCTCAAAGGGATCATGAGATTATTCATGCTAGAAAGTTCCGTGTGCAGCCACAAGCTACTATGGGCTCTAGCATAGTTGATTAAGTCGTGTGAACTCTTACAGTGGTAGACTAGCAGATGTAGGGGAAAGTAGGTGTAACTGTCTACCCATTGTAAGGTGCTAACGCTTTTGAAAGACCGTGTCTCGGTCATTTGTTTCCCAAACACCTTGTAGTGCAAGAAGTCCAACGGAGGAGATCGGGTCTTGTGGGGAAAAGTGCGCAAACCACTGCAGAGTATATAAACTAATCATGGTTAGCCGTGTCCCCGATTATGGACGTTTTGAGTATCTAGTTCTTGGATTATCATGTGAATCTCATCATGTTACTTAAATAAATTTTATTCGGGTTTAATGATGATGCCTAATTGGGATTGAGTTGGGTGAACCTTCTCAATGTTTAACAACCACCATGATAGTTAAATAAAATGTATTCCTTTGTTGTAAGGAAAAATTGGCTTTATGCAAAACTGTAAGCATAGAGCTTTCCACCAGCCATATATGCATGTAGTGATAGCATTATTCTGTTCATTACTCTCTATGTGTTACATTGCCAGCATATTCCATGTGCTGACCCGTTTTTGGGCTGCAACATTCATGTTGTAGACTTTTCAAACGACGAGTAAGGTGCCTTAGGTCGTGATCTTTCACTCAGTGATGCCGTTGGAGTTGATGGACTCACTTTATCTTCCAAGCCTTCCGTTGTTATCATATTTAGATGGCCTTAAGCCATATTTATTGTAATAAGTTCTCTTTTGAGACATTCGATGTAATAAGTGTGTGATTGCTACTTTGTTATAAATCCTTCAAGTACTGTGCATGTCAGCATTACCGATCCAGGGATGACACTAATGCACAGAGATCAGACTGCTTGAGGTCTGGTCGCTACAATTACTAATAAAGCACAACAACATTCAGTTAATGAGACATTAGAAGGAACCTTCCATACTGAAATAAGGAAAATCAAGCAACATCAAATTATCATCTCTCATTGATGCTATATATAACATATGTTCACCTAAACTATAAGATATGATTGGAACTACATATCTCTAAACCAAAATGGCAACAATAGAACCAATGTCCACTGTATTACTATCTAGAAATTGAAGAGGACTACAGAAGAATTTGAGTGTACAACAAGCTTACCAGAAAAACAGCATAGCTCTTGAACTGCACATACATGCTTCACTAACAAATCGTGGTCTAGAAAAAATAAATTAACTATACCTATACATGAACATTCAGGGAAAGAAATGAAACACTACACATGAAAGTGCATCCTCATAACTAATTAACTACTCGGCAAATCAAGTGGTATGTTCGAATGCCTCTTTTGATCCTTTCTATGAAACTATATACAACAGATACGTAATTAGCTACTCGCCAAATCCAGTAGTATATTTGAATGCCTCTCCTTATCCTTTCTCTGTTAAACTAATACATAATAGAACTAATTAGCCACCCGCAGATCGAGTGTTATATTTAAACACCTCTTCAGACCATTTCTCTGAAATTGTTTTGTTTACCACAACTTTAGTACAAAGCAAAATATGTATGTAAATAAACAAAGGAGACTAGAATTTACATCCATGATTAAGAAAATCAGTTATGGTGCTAAAGGGCAGTGGCAAAGGATGACCATTTGCAGTTAAGCCTTGCTTATTAGCCAATTTCAGAACCAGCCGGACTCCTATAAGTATGATCATGCGAGGCCAAATTAGCACTATCTATCTTCACAAAAATCCATTAAATGCTTTGGTACATGTGAAAGTTGGGGATCTTCATTTTATTTAGATGAAATTACTTGGCAACTAACCAACATACCTTGAGGGATGTTGCGCTTGAGAGATCGACGGTGCCCTCACTAGCTTCGGCAGCAGAGAGCCTCTCTTTGCTCTCCTTCCAATAGATAGTAGAGTACATTAAACCAAAAACCATAAGGGAATAAGGGAGTGGAAGATAAGGAATTAATCAGACCCCAAGAAATCAAAGGGGAAAAACAAAAGGAAGGCCAACAATGCTCGTGCACGACCAAATGATGCATCACATAGCAATGAAACTGGAGGTTAGAAAACTACTCAGACTTTCTTGCCACCATGGATTCAATCTGATCTAAATGTAACCAAACAAAAATAGACTGAAATGTGTGAAATTTGTGCAAAAGTGTGATTGGTGTATGAAGCTGAAGCTATAGATTAGCTCTGTTCACAGATCAATGTACATTCAGCTCTTAGGTTATACAATATCAGTAGTGCTAATTGTTTGGCTTGTTGTGGTTTAGATAAAAGACATAGTGCCATAGTGTGATTGGTGCATGAAAGTTGAACCCAATATAATTAAGATAGCATATGTTCCTAGCTGAATTATTTCAGAGGTCTACCTCATTCGCCTCAAAACAAAGTATCCAAATTCAGTCCCCAATTCCATGAAATAGGTCCAGATGATGTCGAGTTTCAACTTTGACTTGCTGGTCCTGATAAATGTAAAAGTAAGACATGATTGTCAGAGATGAAAATGAACCAACTATGCACTATATATTGCACACGGGAATATAAAATGAAGAGCAGCCCTTGTCATGGAGCTTGTTGGGGCTAAAGAATCACATATCAGGTTCTCCTGCATCTCCTCCAAGACTGCAGCGGAGAGGAGATTCATGAAGAGAGCAACACAAGAAGCATCGAATCGAGAAGGGGGAGGGCACCTTGACGGGGTCAGAGCAGAGGAGCTGCGCGGCCGCACGAGAACAACAGCAGTGGCTGCTACCTCCTCTTCTCCTGGCGCGCAAGCAACTAGGGAGGGCGCGGATCTGGACGAACCGCGGCGACCATGGTGGTTCTGGACGCCGCCTGGCCTGCTGCTCGAGGAGGGGTGTGATGGGGACGGGGGATGGAGCGGCGGCTGCGGCGCGAGGGGAGGCGAGGAAGAAAGGAGAGAGCACGGGCGAGAAGGGGAGAGGGAGAGCAGTGATACATCTCCAACGTATCTATAATTTATGAAGTATTCATGCCATGTTTACAACAGTTTTATATGGTTTTGGTACGATTTGATTAGAACTAACCCGGACTGACGCTGTTTTCAGCAGAACTACCGTGGTGTCGTTTTTTGTGCAGAAATAAAAGTTCTTGGAATGAGCTGAAAATTACGGTGACTTTTTATGGACCAGAAGAAGCCCACAGAGCATCGAAGTTGGGCCAGAAGAATCCCGAGGCGACCACAAGGGTAGGGGGTGCACCCCTAGGGTGCGCCCCCTGGCTTGTCGCTGCCTTGTGGACCCCCTTGATGTGAAACCGGCGCAAAAAATTCCTATAAATACCAAAAACCCAGGAAAGAAACCTAGATTAGAAGTTCCACCACCGCAAGCCTCTGTAGCCATGAAAAAGTAATCTAGGCCCTCTCCAGCACCCTGCAGGAGGGGGCCATCATCACGGGAGGCCATGGAGGAGGAAGCCGGAGGAGGCCATCATCACCATGGAGGCCAATGACCAGAGGGAGAACCTCTCCCCATCTAGGGGGAGTCCATGGAGGAGGAAGCACAAGGGGGAGACTCTCCCGCGTCTCTCTCGGTGGCACCGGAGTGCCGCCGGGGGAACCATCGCCGCAATGATTGTCTTCATCAACATCACCTTCTTCATCACCTTCCTCATCTCTTATAAGCGGTCCACTCTCGCGCACCCCGTTGCAATCCCCTACTTGAGCATGGTGCTTTATGCCACATACTATGATTCAACAATGTGTTGCCATCCTATGATGTTTTGAGTACATTTCTTTTGTCTTTTGGGTTGATTGATGATCTAGATTGGTTTGAGTTGTATGTTTTATTTTGCTGTTGTCCTATGGTGCCTTCCATGCCGCGCACACGTGAAGGATTCCCGCTATAGGGTGTTGCAATACGTTCATGATTCGCTTATAGTGGGTTTCTAGAGTGACAGAAGCTTAAACCCGAGTAAGGGGGTTGTTGCGTATGGGATAAAGGGGTCTTCATACTTTAATGCTATGGTTGGGTTTTACCTTAATGATCTTTAGTAGTTGCAGATGCTTGTTAGAGTTCCAATCATAAGTGCATATGATCCAGGTAGAGAAAGTATGATAGCTTATGCCTCTCCCTCATGTGAAATTGCAGTATGATTACCGATCTTGTTAACAATTGCCTAGGACAATTCCGCACACCGATCCGTCATTATTCCACACTCGCTATTTATAATATATAGTAATATATTCTAACTTTCTGTTAACATCACCTATTTTTATATTCTAGTTCTTCGATATCATGCAAAGCTATCCTCTTCTTACACACAACGTAGTTTTACTTCTCGTTTTTAGTTGGAAGCAAACGTTCGGTGTACGTAGAGTCGTATTAGTGGCAGATAGGGCTTGAGAGAATATTGATCTTACCTTTAGCTCCTTGTGGGTTCGACACTCCATACTTATCACTTCCACCTTTGGAAATTGCTATGTTGATTCCTTGGACTTGGGGATTATCAAGCAGCGGCTAGGGTTCACCCAATCGGTCGCTCTCCTCGGCCTAACGTGTAGCTGAGACATCCGGCGGCGCAGGGAGGTGGCTAGCGTTCCTCCTGCCTGTTCAATCGGGGGTTGGGCGAGCCGGGGACGTGAAGCTCGACGGGGAAGCGGCGGCGCGAGCGGCTGAGGGAGGCGCGGGACAGGAAGAGGCGGCAGCAGCGACAGAGGGAGGTGCGGCGGCTGCAGCGGGAGAGAGATGCCAGGGAGAGGGAGAAATGAGAGGAAAGGGACAAACCCTAGCATCTCTCACCTGATTCGGGATGGAGCAACGAACAGGTTTAAGCCACATGGCGCGGGCTATGCGAAATTCCTCTTCCGGCCTCGGCGGCCGCTAAATTTACAGGCGGTGGCAGACACTATTCATTGTAGCAGTGCTCAACTCGATCAGACGGCTAGGATCACTCCACCCGGAGATCCGACGAACAGGATCATTTTGGAAACGCAATCCGACGGTCCAAAATCACATGGCCTGAGGAGGCTCCATTTTACCCCAGACTCTAACAATGGGATTGATACACCATTTGATACATGGACCTTTAGAAAGTAGAACTGAACAATTCTCTGTAGTAGTTATATTGATTATCGACCTACTTACCTTTAAGTTCTTTGTGAATAACTGTAATTAACATACAACAAAGTTTGACAAAAAAAAGTAGCAGTAAGTATATGTTGATCACTGTTGATAATGAATATGTATGACCAAGGTTTAAAGAAGTTTTACTGTTTTAGAATGTACTAAGTTATTTCAAGGTTATACTGAAGCTTATCTGTTCTCGAGCTAATCTAGACATCAAATATACTAAGCTTCCCTTTTGTTAGCAAACAACTTCTCAAACAAGTTAGCATTATCATTCACTCAGCGGGTTATTGCAGATGGCACTAGGAGGAACCGCCTCCTGCCAATTAGAAGAACTCGCCGCTCCACAGCCTCAATTGGTGTCAGGTTCTCTGTGCTAAGTTATTCTTGATAATAACAAGTGAATACATAGGTCAATGCCTTTCTAGGTTGTTAACAATTTTCTTCAAAGCTTTTTATAATTGGTGACAAATTAGGGGTAGTTTTCTTTTCTATTACCACAATTAACAATTTCTCGTGTATGTAGCTTTTTTTTAGAGAAAAAGCCTAAGCCCGACTTTATAAATAAAGCCACAAGGCACAGTCACAGGCCCAAACACCAAAAGGGCAAAACCACCAATAATCCACATAAACAGAAACTAGGGACCAGGCACACGGAAGTATTAGGGGTACATGGCAACCTGCCAGACACGGCACGCAGGCCGCAAAGAGTAAAGAAACAGCCACCACCAAGAACGACAAAACAGCGGCAAGCGAGGTCAGACATCAGGAACCTGCCCGGAGATAGAGGACGCCGAGGCCTGAATTTTAGAGATGAGCAGGTCCAGAGCTCCCCAATCGTCCTCCTTAGTCAATGATCTCCACTGCTGCAAGAATGTACATGATTTGAAAACAACGTCAGCAGCCTTAGATGGAAAGACATGATCGATTGTAAATTTGTTCCTAATCGTCCATAAAGACCAGCATATCGCACCCAAGCCAACCCAGAAAACCCTCTTAGTGACCCCAACCAGCACGCTGGCGAGGTTTCTCAGCTCAGGAAAGGAGGAGGGATTCCAAGGAACCTGAAGCCAAGACCGGACACAACTCCAACCAGCTTAGCCAACACACAATGAAAAAAGAAATGGTTCGTGTCTTCCAATGCACCGCGAAGAGCACAGAACTCTGAGCCCGGCCCGTTCCGCTTACGAATTTGGTCGGCTGCGGGAAAACGACCTCTGAAGGCTTGCCAGAGGAAGATTTTAATCTTAGGAGGAACTTTGGACCTCCAAATGCAAGAAAACCTATTCGAAGGGACACCTCCGATGAGCCTAGAGTACAATGATTTAACTGAAAACCGGCCAGAGGCAGAATGAGGCCAGACAACCGAGTCCTGCGTCTCCGAGAGCAAGGGGAAGAAGGCAGAGAGTCTTTGCCAGTCTTCCAACTCTTCAGGAGACAAGGAGCGGCGAAAGGCCAAGTCCCAATTATTAGCCGCCACCTCCGCAATGGAGATATCCGGGTTAGGACAATACGAAAAAAGAACTGGGAAAGTAAGAGCCAGAGGAGTATCACCACACCACCAATCACGCCAGAAATGAACCGAGGTACCGTTACACACAGTAAACTTAACATGTTCCTGGAACAGAGGTCTGACTTTAATAACGTGTATGTAGCTTCAATATGAATTATAACATGATGTACCTTGCCATTGGCTTTCTTTACTGAGAACTACTTATATTTCATATTCATCCTAATACTCCCTTCATCTACTAATACAAGGCCACTTCATATTTTTACTCCTACTAAGTTGCGTTTATACAATCCATCATTCTAATTGTTTCTTCTAAAAATAAACCCTCACCGATTTAATTGAATTTTGCCGGAAAACCCTCACCAATTTAATCAACTAAGTACAATACTTTTGGCCAAGACCAAAAAAAAATTGCAGCGGAATTCACGTAAAGTTGGGTACGTGCGTCGGCAGAGGAGAGGCAACACGTTTAGGCAAAATCAAAGACTGAAGATCATGATGTGATGTGCATAGCGGATGCCTATTTAAGTGTGCCCACAACCTGTCATTCGTGAGGCCAGTATGTGAGCTTCTAGTAATTGTTTCCGGCATCATCTTGGTTACTCTGATGTTGGCTCAACCGTCTCATTCTACTGTTTCTAGTCAAGATCGCCCATCATAATCTCCAGTGATAAATTATGGCACCGGAAGATAATATTGTGTAAATTCTTCTGAACCAGAGATCCAAACTTATCACTATATCAGCCTACCCCGCTCGATCTTCTGGAAGAGAAATAATGTGGCTCGGTCAGCTGATCTTTCTTATTCTTTCTGACAATTTCGTTCAGCTAACCGAGAAACGCACCAGAAAGCGTTAAGAAAAAGGAATAGACAGAAAGCTGAAAATTTCATATCCAACTTTTCTTTTTCCTAGAAAGAAGGTTGAAACCTGACGATTAAATTAATGACTGCTTTGCCGACGGAAGATAGTACAAAGTTTTCCGATGAAGGATGCTTTTATTATATTAAATGTAGCATCAGACAGATACAAAGCATTATAAGTGGCATCCGGCCTCTGAATAATTAGGATGCACACAGTCAATCTAGAAAAGACCGATACAAACAAATGAAATTAAACCGACAAGACAGCAACAATAGATTCTTATAGACCGAAGGCCTATTTTGATAGTGGTGGTGGATCAGTAGGGAGGTTATGCAGACACCCATATTAGGAAAGAACCCGGTAGCCACCTGTTCCAAATGCGTACAGACTGCCTTGAATAACGGTTGGTACTCCACTCCTTGTAGCATATACCACATACGGAGCGAATGTGTACATTGGAAAATAACCTGTAGAAGAGAAGCATTTTCGTCATTAAAAATAAAATCATTTCTATATAGTCAACGCGACCACTTTAAGACATACGCTCCCACCCTTATATGCGGTTTGAATCTATTTGGAATACCGTCCAATCAGTGACCAAAAATATTGGCAATACTTGTGGGCATACACAAGTTTAACGCTATTTGGATGACTGGTCACGTAGAACGGGCAAACTTACATTAAAAAAAAGATGTTTAATTGTTTCATGAGTACAAAAACAATACTTCTTGCTCCCAGGCCAGTTGCGCTAGGAGATTTTAAATTTTGGAAATTAAAAGCTTTTGGGCGTCACCGAAATATGCGAAATTTTGGAAATTTCACACAATTTAGAAATTCTTTTGGATTTTGAAATTTCAAATTTCAATTAATGAATTTTAACCGAATATAATTTCCAGATTGAAACTAGCTCAAAATTTTAGGGTTACAAGTATTACGGACCGCATCGAAATATGCAAAATTTTATTGGAATTTTGAACCCAGCCGAGTGGAGCGCTAGAGGACTCGACGAGCAGGCCTAAACAACCAAACCAACCAAGAATGCTGAACCAAACTACATGGATTGCATGACATATTTGAACAAGCACACGTGAAGAAACAAGTTGACACCACGCTGTGTCAGCCCCAAAACTAGAAAAATATTACATCTGAAATTCCCAACAGCGTCATCTGTCGTGATAAACATGGAGAAGCAAAAGTGCACTTGGCGCGAGCAGGCAGCACGTACCCACGATCGGGACTGCACCGTGCACTGTCGCCAATCAATTATGTGCTAGTACAAAGCTCCAAACCCGAAAGGACCTGATGAATCAGCTCGCACATACTACATGCTTGGTGCTCGATGCAGACAGCGAGGTAGGCATGGCACTTGCACTGCATGGACCCGGGCATCACTCAACGTCAACGAGCATTCCATGCACACCCATTGGGAGCGAGATCACTGTCACGGCCCAGTGAATTCTCTCAGCCACAGCCACGACAACCACCGGTCGTTGTGCACTCGTCGCTAGGGAACATCTGCATCGACGCACCAGGGGTAGAGCCGTAGAGGCGTAGAGCTACGTACGTGCGTGGCTCGGCTGCCCGCGTGCGCGCGCTGGCTCTGCATATATACTGGCCAAATCCGCGGGCCGGCAGCGTGTGCCTGGTCACTTTCATCCCGGACAGGACCCCTCCCCCTCCTCCATTATTGATGGATCCATGGATAGATGGATGCCCCGCCAGCCCGCCTCCATTATTTCGATGCCTTGATTTGATTCTCGCTTCGCCCCTGCCTTTCTCGGTTCTCTAATTCTCTTCCTTCGATCCTCCCCGGGATTATCTTATTAGCTAGCACGAGTGGTGTGTAAGCAGTGTACGTACCTACGTTGCCGGAGAGATTGAGGCAGCTCTTGTTCGACGGGACGGGAGCAATGAAGATCTCCAGCATCAAGAGCACGAGCAGCGGCGGCACCAGCGCCGCCAGCGGCTCGAGCACGGGCTTCGGCTCCGGCTCCGGCGCCTCCCGCTCCTTCAACCTCCGGAACCTGTCCAAGCTCATGCTGCCGCCCCTAGGCTCCAGCCTCAGCCAGTCCACTTCCGACTCCGATAAGAGGGTCGTCTCGCCCCTCGACTCCAGATACAGGTGAGACATGAGGCAACACCACCATCGGTACCTGCTACTCCTCCGTCTTACAAGAATGCTAATGGTTTAGGTGCTGGGAGACGTTCATGGTGATCCTGGTGGCGTACTCGGCGTGGGTGTACCCGTTCGAGGTGGCCTTCATGGACGCCAGGCCCAAGGGGGGCCTGGAGGTGGCCGACATGGTCGTCGACATCTTCTTCGCCGTCGACATCGTCCTCACCTTCTTCGTCGCCTACATCGACTCCAGGACGCAGCTCCTCGTCCGCGACAGGAGGAGGATAACCTTCAGGTACGTAGTACGGTTTACCCACCTAACCTACGTACGTGCTACCTTGTTCGACAGTCCTCTCTTCTTCTTCTTCCTTGGAGTTGCATGAACGAACGTCAGTTAGTTGTGCATGTTACCCAGTTCTCTCCTCTCATTTTCTACCCAAATGAACATGGTATGGGCAAGATATATGCATGTTTTCAAGCAAGTAAAGCTCTTCCATTTCCATAAATAAACATAATGTTATCATGCAAAGTCCACATAATGTTATCATGCAAAGTCCATGGGTGGGTGTGTTGTCATGTATCGTATCCAGACTTGACCCCCGTCACGACGTCCAACCTTTATGACGGATGCGGCGGCCTAATTTTTATGTGGTGATGGCTAGTATGCAGAGATATTGTGCATCTTACTCCTGTTTAATTTATTTCCTATTTGGGATATAAGTTGTCTCCTAGATCCATTTCTCTTCTGGTATTAGCAATTTAGCATGCGGGTGGATAAAACCAAATGCCAACTTTTCTACTCCCTCTGATCCATATTAATTGATGCACATTTAGTACAACTTTAAGGAGTAGTTGTATTTCCAATCCAGAATTGCGTGATGACGATGGGGATATATGTGTTCATGCCAAAGCGATGGACAAGGTAGTAAGAATCCGGATTCTACCGGATCACAAAGGACCTCTATGATATATGGGAAAATTGTTCTATGTATCCAAACGAAAATCGGGCATAACATGAATTCTTTTTATTTGTGAGGAATCGGGGAATTTTTATTCCAAACCAATAGAATTCCAATCAGCCATTACAAGACTTTGAGGAAAATCTGGAGCCCTATGCAACCAACAGGCTGTGCTCCGAACAGTCCGAGCACCGTTCACAAGACTATGGGCTACCCTATTCTGTGAACTACCAATCTTACAATGTTTAAACTCCCGTTCATCCAACAAAAGCTTGATCTCCTACACTAGATAACCAGACGGTGATATGATGAGCGAGACATCCACCATCAAAGACAGTGGTCCTAGCGAATCTGATTGCACAATAATAGGAAAACTAGACCACTCAATGGCTAATGACGTTCCTATTTTGATTGAAAAACTCAGACACTCTGTTAG
>NC_041381.1:506668556-506675217 GCF_002162155.2 Triticum dicoccoides | reverse complement strand
AAGTTGTCCATGTTAGGGGACCATAGCCCCCCCCCCCTCTCCCCTCGGGGAACCTACATAGCTCCGCCGTTGCACTCTGTTAAGTCTGCAATGTCTCTTAGGTGTTATAGGACGGAAAGGTGCTCCCCTCGGGATCCAAGGGTCACCCCAAGTCCAAATAGATGAGTCATTGCCTACCATCCAAACTAGTCCTTTCTTAAGAAGCTAGAGTCCATGTTCAATCCCCTTCCACACCATTGGAGAATTGCCTGTAAATACCATATCAATAAGCTGCCCATTAGGATAGTATTTCGCCTAAAGTAGGCGAACACACAAACTTTATGTCTTGTCCAGTAACCGCCATGCTTGTTTGGGCAAGAGGGCTTGATTAAATGCTCTCATGTCAAGCAACCCAAGCCATTTGTTTAAACCCAAGAGGCCTCCCTTTTGTTTCGGTAGGATAGGCCTGTCCCAAGCAACCCAAGCCATTTTTCTTCTTCCTTTTTTTAACTCCCCACCAATATTGACGCATCATTCTAGTAAAATTACCACACTGATATGAAAGTTTAAACACACTCATCACATAGGCGGGTATGGCCTGAGCTATCGACTTAATAGGGATTTCCTTACAAGAAGATGACATGTACCTTTCGCTCCAGCCCACAAGCCTTTTGCTAAGCCTGGACTGCACTGTTTGGAATCTTCCTTTGTGCATTCTGCCATCTACTTGGGATCAAATACTTGCTCAGTAATCTCCAAAATGCTCTTCACTTCTTGCATAACATGAAATCTTGATGACACGTACTAGCTTGGGAGATTTCACCAAATACCTTACGTGGCCAAACTTGGTCAAAATAAAGAACAGGCCAAGAAAAGGCAATGGATTTCAAAAAAAAAAAAAGCAATTGTCGAAAAGAAAGTTGAGAACTAGAGATAGAACTTGATAATAATCAGCAAAAGACCCAAACTAAACCGCGTTATTATGAAGCTAGTAGAAATTATGCAAAAGTGCAAAACACGAGCACTCTGAACCGCGACCCAAATGGACCACATCGTGTGATCGATGAAACAGTGGTAGCTCCTGTTCCTTTTTGGTGGATTAGAGATCCAAAGATATGGCCACTAGCTTTACAGACCGGGACAGGGTCCACAAAGATACACCCAAGTCCAAGCTTTCAGAATTCTGCTCTCTTCTGATAATCATGTCATTGATTATTTGATTTGAAGATTATCTTCCTTGCTGCGACATTGCTGATGGATGTGCATGTATGCGTAGGTATCTGTCGACGTTCTTCATCATGGACGTGGCGTCGACGATTCCGTACCAGGGCATAGCCTACCTCGTCAACGGCGAGGTCAGGGAAGGCATGGTGTACAGCCTGCTCGGCCTGCTCCGGCTCTGGCGTCTCAGGAAGGTCAAGCAGTTCTTCACAAGGTAATCAAGCAACAGCCATGCATTCACATTACCAGATCTTCAGAACTCGAAATCGATCAACAATGGCTGAGCTGGTTTGACCGTCAGGCTGGAGAAGGACATCAGGTTCAGCTACTTCTGGGTACGCTGCGCGCGGCTCATCGCGGTGACGCTGTTCCTGGTGCACTGCGCCGGGTGCCTGTACTACCTGCTGGCGGACCGGTACCCGGACCGGGACAAGACCTGGATCGGCGCCGTGATCCCCAACTTCCGGCAGGAGAGCCTATGGATCCGCTACATCTCCTCCATCTACTGGTCCATCACCACCATGACCACCGTCGGCTACGGCGACCTGCACGCCCAGAACAACCTCGAGATGATTTTCAACATCTTCTACATGCTCTTCAACCTCGGCCTCACCGCCTATCTCATCGGCAACATGACCAACCTCGTCGTCGAGGGCACGCGCCGCACCATGGAGTTCGTAAGTTCCATTTCTGAATCTCGATCGCCATTGTTGTTAGTACATGAGTTGAGTTGATTTTCTTTTCATTTGTCGTCAGAGGAACAGCATTCGCGCGGCGTCCAACTTCGTGTGCCGAAACCACCTGCCGCCGCGGCTGCAGCAGCAGATCCTGGCCTACATGTGCCTCAAGTTCAGGGCGGAGAGCCTGAACCAGCAGCAGCTCATGGACCAGTTGCCCAAGTCCATCTGCAAGAGCATCTGCGAGCACCTCTTCCTCCCCGTGGTCAAGGAGGTGTACCTCTTCAAGGGCATCTCCAGGGAGGCGCAGCTGCTCCTGGTCACCAAGACCAAGCCGGAGTACATACCGCCCAAGGAGGACGTGATCGTGCAGAACGAGGCGGCGGACGACGTGTACGTCGTCGTGTCCGGCGAGGTGGAGATCATATACTTCAACGGCGAGCGGGAGGAGGTGATGGGAAAGCTGGGGACCATGGACATCTTTGGCGAGGTGAGCGCCCTGAGCGACCGCCCGCAGACCTTCACGTTCCGCACCAGGACGCTGAGCCAGCTGCTGCGGCTGAAGCAGGCCACCCTTAGGGAGGTCATGCAGAGCAAGCCCGACGACAGCGCCCTCATCGTCAGGAACTTCCTTAAGGTTGGTCGATGCCCCCATGTTATGTTTGCTACTACTACATTTTTTCCTCTGTGTGTGTCAGATGTGGCAAGATTGTGAGTCAGTAATGTGATGTGTGGCTGAAAGAAATGGTTGTGTTGCAGCATCAGATTGAGGTGCATGACATGAAGGACCTGCTGGGCGAGAGCACCGGAGCGGGCGGCAGCGGCAACATCGTCCCGTGCAATCTGCTGACGGTCGCCGCCACGGGGAACGCTGGCTTCCTTGAGGACCTCCTCAAGGTCGGGATGGACCCCGACGTCGGTGACTCCAAGGGAAGAACCGCGCTGGTAAGTAGACAAAGAACACACTATTCCTCACATTTTCCCTCATTTTTACAGTGTGTGTGCTGATCTGTATGCATGCCCTGCTCTTGCCAACGATGCCACTCACAGCACATCGCGGCGTCAAAGGGGTACGAGGGCTGCGTGCAGGCTCTGCTCATGCACGGGTGCAACGTCCACATCAAAGGCACGTAGTAACAACAAACACAACACCTACATTTTTTAGTGCGATCAAGTTTGCTAACTAACTATTCGTGGCCGGTGCATGCACACCGCAGACGCGCAGGGCAACACGGCGCTGTGGCAGGCCATCGCGGCGCGGCACCACAAGGTGTTCAGTAACCTGTACCACATCGCGCGCGTCTCGAACCCGCGCGCCGGCGGCGACCTACTCTGCCTCGCCGCGCGGCGCGGCGACGTCGACACGCTCCGCGAGCTCCTCAAGCACGGCCTGGACGTGGACTCCGAGGACCATGACGGCGCCACCGCGCTGCGCGTCGCGCTGTCCGAGGGTCAGGCCGACGCGGCCAGGTTCCTCGTCATGAGCGGGGCCAGCATGGACAAGGCGGACCTCGACGGCGACGGCTCCGCCCCGCGGCAGACCACGGTGCCGGCGGCCGAGCTGCGGGAGCTCGTGAAGAGACGGGAGGTCGGCCACCCGATCACCATCTACGACTCGCCGGCGAGCACCGTCACGGCCGCCAGCTCGTCGTCCGGGGAGCTTAGACAGGGGAGGCTCCAGGGCAGCGCGAGATCGGACAGCGCGCACTGGCCTCGGGTGAGCATCTACAAGGGCCATCCGTTCGTGAGAAACCACAGCTCCGAAGCCGGCAAGCTCATCAATCTTCCCGCCACGATGGAGGGGTTCAAAACCATCATCGGTAAGTATTCGGCCAGTAGCTGCGGATGCACCAATGCACCATCAACTGGATGTTTCACCAAGTGAATGAATTTGTTGCAATGAAAAACGAGGAATTAGCAGCTCAAACGTTCTGTGTTTGGTTTTTCTTTCAGGAGAGAAGCTGAAAGTGGACGCGGAGAAGGCGCTGATCCTGAATGGCGAAGGGGCGGAGATCGACTCGCTGGACGTGATCCGGGACAACGACAAGCTGTTCATCGTCACCGAAGAGCACATGAGGATGGTGGCATCAATGGATTCCTCTGTTGCTTTATCGCACACATCGTCTGTAGGTTCAGCTGTTTCAGTAGCACATGTCATATAATTCAGATATGTGCTAGCTGGAATTATTTTTTACTCTAGCCCTGAATAATCCAGTCATTGCGTTGGCAACGATTCAAGTAAGGTGACAAGTGCCACGCGAGTGATTTGCGATGTTTCCCCATATACATGGACAACAGTAGATTGCAGATAGTGCCTCCGGCCCAAAAAAAAGGGGCACGGACAGTGCAGATGCATGGATGGTGTAGTCATTTTATCGAAGAAAACGGATGATGTAGACAAGATTGGACTTGGAAATCGGCCTTAAGTTGGCTTCACCTGCTTGTTTTGATCATGAGCCGACACATTTCAGCTGCAAATTATGAACACATGCAACAATGTGTTTTGCAATTGAGCATTGTGTGTTCACACTTTAGAGCTTAAGCATTTCACGCAGTGCCCCTTAGGATAAAATTCACTGAGGAATTGTGGAACTTACATGTTGAACATTCCAGCGTTTCCTTTCCCGTAAAAAAAAAAAGAACGCTTCATGTTTTGAATTTTTTTTCTGAAACAAGACAAAAGATTTGCTATTTTCATTGATTAAGAAAGAATGCTTAGACAATTTTTTTGCAAAGCGGGGTACAAAAAACTATTCTAGCGGCATTACATTACTCAAGTATATGGCACCGGCATGGGCCCAAAGCCGAGCCTCCTCCTTTATCCTTGCAAAGACAATCATTGTCACAGCGGCGGAGTTATGAAAGACCTTAGCATTGCTCTCTTTCCAAATCTCCCAAGATACAAGCATAAACAAGGAGGCAAGAGCCTTTCTTTGGTTTGCACGATCAATCCCATTTTAATCACCAATGCCAAACCAAAGTGTCAAATCTTCAGATCCTCACTACATTAGCATGTAGGCCAATCCACGTAGCAACCTCGGTCCAGACCCGCCAGGAGAACCTGCATTGAAATAGAATGTGTGTCGCTGTCTCCTCCACTTGCTTAAAAGCGCACAAAGGTTGCAGTTCTGGCACCCCCAACAAAATGATGTTGATCATTTCCAGAAGAACAGGACTATTTTAGGTTCATTCCTAACAAAACAGTGGTATCTTGATAGAGGAAAATCAGGTCGTCTTCTTTCATTCTCCTAAAATCTACAGAAACATCCTATTTATATCATGCATCTCATGTATTATTAATCTAATCAATGGTCAGATCCAACCTAGAAACAACATTTAAAGTGCAACTAATCCCCGGGTGGTTTTGGTAATTCATAACAACATATAGCTCATTGAACTAATATCCTTTCAAGATTAATGTTTCAGAAAGTTCAATGATTGGTATGGCATGGACTAGAGATATGGACCCCTCAAAATGCTAAGGACACATATTGGCAAAATCTCAAGACTCTACATTTTCATTTTAGTTATCCAAGATCACATTGAGTCCACAGGAAAAACCAATACTATTAAAAGGGGATGAGGTGTTGCTTAATGGCTTGCTTGCTCAAAATGCTTAGTGATATGCTCGAAAATCCCTCAACCACTTCCTCATTTCCACTTCCTCATTTCCACATAGGCTTAATCGGAAGAGGTGCGGGATTTACGGAGTCCGGATCGGAGTCCGGCACCTTGGAGTCACGGGCCTTGCGGGGGACCAGGCTGGTATCCAGCTCTATCGCCATAGAGGTTGCCGTTTTTCGGGGCGGCGTCCAACCGTCCGTCCCTGACTAGCGTAGTGGGCTCCGAGCTAATGGTCGGAGCGGACACTTGAGCGACGCTTTGGGCGTTGTCCAATAATAGAGCTAAATCATGCCCATCGTGACAGTGTGGAGGGCCCGTTCGTGGCTCGAATCCGTCGAAGATCAAGTCCCCGCGGATGTCGGCCGTGTAGTTTAAGCTTCCAAACCTGACCTGATGGCTAGGGGCGTAGCTTTCGATCTGCTCCAGATGGCCGAACGAGTCGGCCCGCAGTGCGAAGCCGCCGAATACGAAGATCTGTCCGGGGAGAAAAGTCTCATCCCGGACCGCATCGCGATTGACGAGCGAAGAAGCCATCGAGCCTAAAGGCGACGACACAGAGGAACTCTCAATGAAAGCACCAATGTCGGTGTCAAAACTGGCGGATCTCGGGTAGGGGGTCCCGAACTGTGTGTCTAGGCGGATGGTAACAGCAGACAAGGGACACGATGTTTTTACCCAGGTTCGGGCCCTCTCGATGGAGGTAAAACCCTACTCCTGCTTGATTAATATTGATGATATGGGTAGTACAAGAGTAGATCTACCACGAGATCGGAGTGGCTAAACCCTAGAATCTAGCCTATGGTATGATTGTTGTTCATCCTACGGACTAAAACTCTCCGGTTTATATAGACACCGGAGAGGGCTAGGGTTACACAGAGTCGGTTACAATGGGAGGAGATCTTCATATCGTATCACCAAGCTTGCCTTCCACGCCAAGGAAAGTCCCATCCGGACACGGGACGAAGTCTTCAATCTTGTATCTTCATAGTCCGGGAGTCCAGCCAAAGGTCTTAGTCCGGCCGTCCGGACACCCCCTAATCCAGGACTCCCTCAAAGAGCATGGCCAGAGTGATTGACTGACCATCTATGGTCAGAGATTCAAATGAGGAGGAGGAAGAGCAAGTTGCACCTCCTGCCAAGACTCGAAAATTGACGGCGGG
>NC_041381.1:506607254-506668194 GCF_002162155.2 Triticum dicoccoides | reverse complement strand
TCAGGGGCTGCTGCAACGAAGCCCAAAACTGCTCCCAGGGCTGCTGCTGCTCAAGCTTCTAAGCCTGTAGCACCCAAGAGATCAACTAGAAACATACGAGCTGTTGAGAAGAACAAGGCCCCAGTGCCTGAAGTGGAAGAAGAAGAAGAAGCCCAAGTGCTTAGAAAACTGAAGCCCAAGATCCCAGATCATGATGATACACATCCTGTGGCTGAAAACATGAAGCTAAGGAAGGATGCAGGTCTCAGGCTATGGAGGCAGACAGACCCATATGCCACCAGGAAGAGGACTGCTGTGGAATATAGGTTCCATACAAAGGACCAGTAGTATTTCTATGAGACTGTGCTCTTGGACAAGAAGCCCGTAGTCAGTGATATGAGATGGGTTGACTGGACTTACATTGACAACAATCCAGATCACTTCCCAGGAGTTCATGACAGCTTCAGACTGACTGGAGTTGACAAATTTGTTGGCCAGAAACTCACCAAGTGGAATGATGAGATGGTGATGCAGTTCTACTCCACAACACATTTTTACCCAGGTGGTAAAATTGTTTGGATGACTGAGGGCACAAGGTACCAGTCTACAATTGCTAAGTGGGCCAAGCTTATCAAAGCCCCTGAAGAGCAAGAGGATACACACATGTGTATTCCAAGCCAAGGAAAGGACACAACTCCATGGCACACATGTACAAAGAGATTCCTGATGCTGCCTTGGATACTCACAAGTATGGCTCTGTGTACTATCTGCTGTCTGGACTGCCCACAATCAACACCATCCTTAGGCACACATTGTTTACCAAGTCTGGAGATGACAAGATGATTAGAGGGTATTCCATCAATTTGCTGCACATGTTTGACATTCCAGAGAAGTTCAAAGTGATGACATTGATTGTAGAGACAATCAAGAGGACCGATGCTGATCACAAGAGATCATGTGGATATGCTCCACATATTCAGATGCTCATCAACTCTAAGATGGACAAAGGCACATATCTCTTGGACAAGGAGCACCTTACCCTATTGCCTGAAGTTGAAGACAATAAAGTTGTCATGGATGCTACACATCCTACTTCAGTAGAGGCTCAGGAGAAGAGGGAGAAAGCTAAAGCAGAGAAGGCAACACAAGCTTCACAAGTTCCAGATGCTTCAACTGCTCACCTCAAGACCGAGTAGGATAAGCTTAGCTATCTGCTTCAGGCACTGTCAGAATTGGGAAAGGATTGACAATCCTGACTCAAAATCAAGAGAGCCTTGAGAGGATCATCGAGACAAAGTTTTATGATCTAGACTTGAAGGTCACAGAGATCCATACTGCAGTTGAGCAACTCCCGGATGAAGCTGAAGTAAGAGTGTCGAACCCAACGAGGAGCATAAGGAAATGACAAGTGGTTTTCAGTAAGGTATTCTCTGCAAGCACTAAAATTATCGGTAACAGATAGTTTTGTGATAAGGTAATTCATAACGGGCAACAAGTAACAAAAGTAACTAAGGTGCAGAAAGGGGGCCCAATCCTTTTTGTAGCAAAGGACAAGCCTGGACAAACTCTTATATAAAGCAAAGCGGTCCCGAGGACACATGGGAGTTTCTGTCAAGCTAGTTTTCATCATGCTCATATGATTCACGTTCTTTACTTTGATAATTTGATATGTGGGTGGACTAGTTCTTGGGTACTTCCCTTCCTTGGACAAGCATCCCACTTATGATTAACCCCTCTTGCAAGCATCCGCAACTACGAAAGAAGAATTAAGGTAAACCTTGTTAGGGAACGTAGCAGAAATTCAAAATTTTCTGTGCATCACCAAGATCAATCTATGGAGAGACTAGCAACGTGAGAGAGGGAGTGCATCTTCATACCCTTGAAGATCGCTAAGCGGAAGCGTTGCAAGAACACGGTCGGTATAGTCGTACACGAAGCGATTCAGATCACGGCCGAATCCGATCTAAGCACCGAACAACGGTGCCTCCGCGTTCAACACACGTACAGCCTGGGGACGTTTCCTCCTTCTTGATCCAGCAAGGGGAGAGGAAAAGTTGAGGGAAAACTCCGACAGCACGACGGCATGGTAGTGATGGAGCTCGTGGTTCTCCGACAGGGCTTCGCCAAGCACTACGGAGGAGGAGGAGGAGGTGTTGGAGGAGGGAGAGGGCTGCGCCAGGGGAAGGGTGCGGCTGCCCTCTCTCTCTCCCTCACTATATATAGGGGGAAGGGAGGAGGGGGAGGCGCCCTAGGGTTCCCTAGGGGAGGGGCGGCGGCCATAGGGGAAACCCTAGATGGGTTTGGGCTCCCCCACCCCCTAGGAAACTTGCCCCCCAAGCCGGGAGGGGCGGCTGCCCTAGGGGTGGCACCCCCACCTCTCCTGGTTACATGAGATGGGGTGGGAGGGGCGCTCAGCCCCTTAGTGGGCTGATGTGGCCTCTCCCTTTGGCGCATAAGGCCCCCCAACGCTTGCCGGGGCCTCCGAAACCCCTTTCGGACACGCTGGTCATCACCTGGTACCCCCGGAATAATTCCGGACTCCAATACCCTTTGTCCAATATACCGATCTTCACCTCCGGACCATTACAGAGCTCCTTGTCATGTCCGGGATCTCATCCGGGACTCCGAATAACGTTCGATAACCACATACTATTTCCCATAACAACTCTAGCATCACCGAACCTTAAGTGTGTAGACCCTACGGGTTCGGGAACCATGCAGACGTGACCGAGACGTTCTCTGGTCAATAACCAACAGCTGGATCTGGATACCCATGTTGGCTCCCACATCTTCCACGATGATCTCATCGGATGAACCACGATGTCAAGGATTCAAGAAATCCCATATGCAATTCCCTTTGTCAATCGGTATGTTACTTGCCCGAGATTCGATCGTCGGTATCCCAATACCTCGTTCAATCTCGTTACCGGCAAGTCACTTTACTCGTTCCATAATGCATGATCCCGTGACTAACTACTTAGTCACATTGAGCTCATTATGATGATGCATTACCGAGTGGGCCCAGAGATACCTCTCCGTCATACGGAGTGACAAATCCCAGTCTCGATTCGTGCCAACCGAACAGACACTTTCGGAGATACCTGTAGTGCACCTTTGTAGCCACCCAGTTACGTTGTGACGTTTGGCACACCCAAAGCATTCCTACAGTATCCGAGAGTTGCACAATCTCATGGTCTAAGGAAATGATACTTGACATTAGAAAAGCTTTAGCAAACGAACTACACGATCTTGTGCTATGCTTAGGATTGGGTCTTGTCCATCACATCATTCTCCTAATGATGTGATCCCGTTATCAATGACATCTAATGTCCATGGTCAGGAAACCTTAACCATCTATTGATCAACAAGCTAGTCAACTAGAGGCTCACTAGGGACATGTTGCGGTCTATGTATTCACACATGTATTACAGTTTCCAGTTAATACAATTATAGCATGAACAATAGACAATTATCATGAACAAGGAAATACAATAATAACCATTTTATTATTGCCTCTAGGGCATATTTCCAACAGTCTCCCACTTGCACTAGAGTCAATAATCTAGTTCACATCACTATGTGATTGTAATGAATTCAACACCCATGGGCTTTGATCATATCTCGCTTGTGAGAGAGGTTATTAGTCAACGGGTCTGAACCTTTCAGATCCCTGTGTGTTTTACAAATCTCTATGTCATCTTGTATATCCAGCTACCACGCGCTATTTGGAACTATTCCAATAACTGTTCTACTATATGAAACAGGTTTACTACTCATAGTCATCCAGATTAGTATCAAAGTTTGCATCAACGTAACCCTTTACGTAGAACTCTTTTACCACCTCCATAATCGAGAAAATTCCTTAGTCCACTAGTTATTAAGGATAAGTTTGACCGCTGTCCTGTGATCCATTCCTGGATCACTCTTGTACCTCTTGACTGACTCATGGCAAGGCACACTTCAGGTGCGGTACACAGCATAGCATACTGTAGAGCCTACGTCTGAAGCATAGGGGACGACCTTCGTCCTTTCTTCTCTTCTGTCGTGGTCATTTCTTGAGTCTTACCCAATACTCACACCTTATAACACAGCCAAGAACTCCTTCTTTGCCGATCTATTTTGAACTCCTTCAAAATCTTGTCACGGTATGTGTTTATTTCAAAGTACTATTAAGCGTTGATCTATCCTTATAGATCTTGATGCTCAATGTTCAAGTAGCTTAATCCAGGGTTTCCATTGAAAAACACTTTTCAAATAACCCTTTATGCTTTCCAGAAATTCTACATCATTTTCGATCAACAATATTCAACAACATACACTCATCAGAAATGCTATAGTGCTCCCACTCACTTCTTTGTAAATACAAGTTTCTCATAAACATTGTATAAACCCAAAATCTTTGATCATCTCATCAAAGTGTATATTCCAACTCTGAGATGCTTACTCCAGTCCTTAGAAGGATTGCTGGAGCTTTGCGTACTTGTTAGCATCTTTCAGGATTGACAAAAACTTCTGGTTGTATCACATACAACCTTTCCTCAAGAATATCATCGAGGAAACAATGTTTTGACATCCTATCTGCAAGATTTCATAAATCATGCAGTAATTGCTAATATAATTCCAACAGACTCTTAGCATCGCTACGAGTGAGAAAGTCTCATCGTAGTCAACTCCTTGAACTTGTCGGAAAACATCTTAACGACAAGTCGAGCTTTCTTAATGGTGATACTTACCATCATTGTCTGTCTTCCTTTTAGAATCCATCTGTACCCAACAGCCTTACGACCATCAAGTAGTTCTTCCAAAGTCTAGACTTTGTTTTCATACATGGATCCTCTCTCGGATTTTATGGCCTCGAGCCATTTGTCAGAATCCGAGCCCACCATCGCTTCTCTATACCTCGTAGGTTCATTGTTGTCTAGCAACATGACCTCCAAGACAGGATTACCGTACCACTCTGAAGCAGTATGCGTCCTTGTCGTCCTACAAGGTTTGGTAGTGACTTGATCCGAAGTTTCATGATCACTATCATCAACTTCCACTTCAATTGGTGTAGGTGCCACAGGAACAACTTCCTGTGCCCTGCTACACACTGGTTGAAGTGATGGTTTAATAACCTCATCAAGTCTCCACCATCCTCCCACTCAATTCTTTCGAGAGAAACTTTTTCTCTAGAAAGGCCCCGTTTCTAGAAACAATTACTTTTGCTTCCGGGTCTGAATTAGGAGGTATACCCAACTGTTTTGGGTGTCCTATGAAGATGTATTTATCCGCTTTGGGTTCAAGCTTATCAGGATGAAACTTTTCCACATAAGCGTCACAGCCCCAAACTTTCAAGAAACGACATCCTAGGTTTCTCTAAACCATAGTTCATACATTGTCATCTCAACGGAATTACGTGGTGCCCTATTTGAAGTGAATGCGGTTGTCTCTAATGCCTAACCCATAAACGATAGTGGTAATTCGATAAGAGACATCATGGTATGCCCCATATCCAATAAGGTGCATCTATGATGTTCGGACACACCATCACACTATGGTGTTCCAGGCGGTATTAGTTGTGAAACAATTTCTACAATGTCTTAATTGTATACCAAACTCATAACTCAGATATTCATCTCTATGATCATATCATAGACATTTTATCCTCTTGTCACGATGATCTTCAACTTCACTCTGAAATTACTTGAACCTTTCAATAATTCAGACTTGTGTTTCATCAAGTAAATATACTCAGCATCTACTCAAATCATCTGTGAAGTAAGAACATAACGACATCCACTGCGTGCCTCAGCACTCAATGGACTGCACACATTAAAATGTATTACTTCCAACAAGTTGCTTTCTTGTTCCATTTCACTGAAAATGAGGCCTTTCAGTCATCTTGCCCATGTGGTATGATTTGCATGACTCAAGTGATTCAAAATCAAGTGAGTCCAAATGATCCATCTGCATGGAGTTTCTTCATGCGTATATACCAATAGACATGGTTCACATGTCTCAATCTTTTCAAAAACGAGTGAGTCCAAAGATCCATCAACATGGAGCTTCTTCATGCGTTTTATACCCATATGACTCAAATGGCAGTGCCACAAGTATGTGGTATTATCATTACTATCTTATATCTTTTGGCATGAACATGTGTGTCACTACGATCGAGATTCAATAAACCATTCATTTTAGGTGCAAGACAATTGAAGGTATTATTCAAATAAACAGAGTAACCATTATTCTCCTTAAATGAATAACCGTATTGCGATAGACATAATCCAATCATGTCTATGCTCAACGCAAACACCAAATAACAATTATTTAGGTTTAACACCAATCTCGATGGTAGAGGGAGTATGCAATGCTTGATCATCAAGCTTGGAAACACTTCCAACACATATCGTCATCTCACCTTTAGCTAGTCTCCTGTATTTCGTAGCCTTTTATTTCGAGTTACTAACACTTAGCAACTGAACCGGTATCTATTACCATGGTGCTACTAGGAGTACTAGTAAAGGTCACATCAATATAATGTATATCCAATATACTTCTGTCGACCTTGCCAGCCTTCTCATCTACCAAGTATCTAGGGTAATTCTGCTCCAGTGACCATTCCCCTTATTACAGAAGCACTTAGTCTCGGGTTTGGGTTCAACCTTGGGTTTCTTCACTAGAGCAGCAGCTGATTTACCGTTTCATGAAGTATCCCTTCATTCCCTTGCCCTTCTTGAAACTAGTGGTTTCACTAACCATCAACAATTGATGCTCCTTCTTGATTTCTACTTTCGCGGTGTCAAACATCACGAATATTTCAAGGATCATCATATCTATCCCTGATATGTTATAGTTCATCACGAAGCTCTAGTAGCTTGGTGGCAATGACTTTGGAGAAACATCACTATCTCATCTTGAAGATTAACTCCCACTCGATTCAAGTGATTGTTGTACCCAGACAATCTGACTGCAAGCTCAACGATTGAGCTTTTCTCCCTTAGTTTGTAGGCTAAGAAACTCGTCGGAGGTCTCATACCTCTTGACGTGGGCACGAGCCTGAAATCCCAATTTCAGCCCTTGGAACATCTCATATGTTCCGCGACGTTTCAAAAAACGTCTTCAGCGCCACAATTCTAAACCGTTTAACATTACTGAACTATCATGTAGTCATCAAAACATGTATGTCAGATGTTCGCAACATCCACAGACGATGTTTGAGGTTCAGCACACCGAGCGGTGCATTAAGGACATAAGCCTTCTGTGCAACAATGAGGACAATCCTCAGTTTACGGACCCAGTCCGCATAATTGCTACTATCAACTTTCAACTATATTTTCTCTAGGAACATATCTAAACAGTAGAACTAAAGCGCGAGCTTACGACATAATTTGTAAAGACCTTTTCGACTATGTTCTTGATAATTAAGTTCATCTAATCAAATTATTTGATGAACTCCCACTCAGCTAGACATCCCTCTAGTCATCTACGTGATACATGATCCGAGTCAACTAGTCCGTGTCCGATCATCACGTGAGATGGACTAGTCATCATCGGTGAACATCTTCATGTTGATCGTATCTATTATACGACTCATTTTCGACCTTTCGGTCTCTTGTGTTCCGAGGCCATGTCTGTCCATGCTAGGCTCGTCAAGTCAACCTAAGTGTTTTGCGTGTGTAAACCTGGTTTACACCCGTTGTATGTGAACGTTAGAATCTATCACACCCGATCATCACGTGGTGCTTCGAAGCAACGATCTTTCGCTACGGTGCACAGTTAGGGGGAACACTTTCTTGAAATTATTATGAGGGATCATCTTATTTACTACCGTCGTTCTAAGCAAATAAGATGCATAAACATGATAAACATCACATGCAATCAAATAGTGACATGATATGGCCAATATCATTTTGCTCCTTTTGATCTCCATCTTCGGGGCTCCATGATCATCATCGTCACCGGCATGACACCTTGATCTCCATCATCATGATCTCCATCATCGTATCTCCATGAAGTTGTCTCTCCAACTATTACTTCTACCACTGTGGCTAACGGTTTAGCAATGAAGTAAAGTAATTACATGGCGTTATTCAGTGACACGCAGGTCATACAATAAATAAAGACAACTCCTATGGCTCCTGCCGGTTGTCATACTCATCGACATGCAAGTCGTGATTCCTATTACAAGAATCTGATCAATCTCATACATCACATATATTTCATTCATCACATCCTTTTTGGCCATATCACATCACGCGGCATATGCTGCAAAAACAAGTTAGATGTCCACTAATTTGTTGTTGCAAGTTTTTACGTGGCTGCTATAGGTTTCTAGCAAGAACATTTCTTACCTACGCCAAAACCACAATGTGATATGCCAATTGCTATTTACCCTTCATAAGGACCCTTTTCATCGAATCCGATCCGACTAAAGTGGGAGAGACTGGCACCCGCTAGCCACCTTATGCAACAAGTGCATGTCGGTCGATGGAACCTGTCTCACGTAAGTGTACATGTAAATTCGGTCTGGGCCGCTTCATCCCATAATACCGTCGAAACAAGATAGGACTAGTAACGGTAAGCATATTGAACAAAATCAACGCCCACAACAACTTGTGTTCTACTCGTGCATAGAATCTACGCAATAGACCTAGCTCATGATGCCACTGTTAGGGAACGTAGCAGATATTCAAAATTTTCTACGCATCACCAAGATCAATCTATGGAGAGACTAGTAACGACAGAGAGGGAGTGCATCTTCATACCCTTGATGATCGCTAAGCGGAAGCGTTGCAAGAACGCAGTCGGTGGAGTCGTACACGAAGCGATTCAGATCGCGGCCGAATCCGATCTAAGCACCGAATAACGGTGCCTCCGCGTTCAACACACGTACAGCCCGGGGACGTCTCCTCCTTCTTGATCCAGCAAGGGGAGAGGAGAAGTTGAGGGAAAACTCCGATAGCACGACGGCATGGTGGTGATGGAGCTCGTGGTTCTCCGGCAGGGCTTCGCCAAGCACTACGGGGGAGGAGGAGGTGTTGGAGGAGGGAGAGGGCTGCGCCAGGGGAAGGGTGCTGCTGCCCTCTCTCTCCCTCACTATATATAGGGGGAAGGGAGGAGGGGGAGGCGCCTTAGGGTTCCCTAGGGGAGGGGCGGCGGGCATAGGGGAAACCCTAGATGGGTTTGGGCTCCCCCACCCCCTAGGAAACTTGCCCCCCAAGCCGGGAGGGGCGGTTGCCCTAGGGGTGGTGCCCCCACCTCTCCTTTTTTTTTGACAATTACCCCCACCTCTCCTGGTTACGTGAGATGGGGTGGGAGGGGCGCTCAGCCCCTTAGTGGGCTGATGTGCCCTTTCCCTTTGGCCCATAAGGCCCCCCAACGCTTGCCGGGGCCTCTGAAACCCCTTTCGGACACACTGGTCATCACCTGGTACCCCCGGAACAATTCCGCACTCCAATACCCTTCGTCCAATATATCAATCTTCACCTCCGGACCATTCCGGAGCTCCTCGTCATGTCCGGGATCTCATCCGGTACTCCGAAAAACCTTCGGTAACCACATACTATTTCCCATAACAACTCTAGCGTCACTGAACCTTAAGTGTGTAGACCCTACGGGTTCGGGAACCATGTAGACATGACCGGGATGTTCTCCGGTCAATAACCAACAGCGGGATCTGGATACCCATGTTGGCTCCCACATGTTCCACGATGATCTTATTGAATGAACCACGATGTCAAGGATTCAAGCAATCCCGTATGCAATTCCCTTTGTCAATCGATATGTTACTTCCCGAGATTCTATTGTCGGTATCCCAATACCTCGTTTAATCTCGTTACCGGCAAGTCACTTTACTAGTTCCATAATGCATGATCCCGTGACTAACTACTTAGTCACATTGAGCTCATTATGATGATGCATTACCGAGTGGGCCCAGAGATACCTCTCCATCATACGGAGTGACAAATCCCAGTCTCGATTCGTGCCAACCCAACAGACACTTTTGGAGATACCCGTAGTGCACCTTTATAGTCACCCAGTTACGTTGTGACGTTTGGCACCCCCAAAGCATTCCTACAGTATCCGGGAGTTGCACAATCTCATGGTCTAAGGAAATGATACTTGACATTAGAAAAGCTTTAGCAAACGAACTACACGATCTTGTGCTATGCTAAGGATTGGGTCTTGTCCATCACATCATTTTCCTAATGATGGGATCCCATTATCAATGAGATCTAATGTCCATGGTCAGGAAACCATAACCATATATTGATCAACGAGCTAGTCAACTAGAGGCTCACTAGGGACACGTTGCGGTCTATGTATTCACACATGTATTACGGTTTCCAGTTAATTTAATTATAGCATGAACAATAGACAATTATCATGAACAAGGAAATACAATAATAACCATTTTATTATTGCCTCTAGGGCATATTTCCAACAAACCTAACCATGGCATGAAACATGTGGATCCAAATCAGCCCCTTACGAAGCAACGCATAAACTAGGGTTTAAGCTTCTGTCACTCTAGCAACCCATCATCTACTTATGAAAGTGCATTATATTGACTGGAGGGGGGTGAATAGGCGATTTTAACAAATTCGTCATCGAGGAATTTCTAGGTGAAGAAATTCCTAAGTTACGACACACTAGTAGCGGAAAAAGTACTCAGGTATAAGCATAATAGAGAAGTAGCACAGTCATCATGATGAAATGAAAACAAACACAGAGTACAGAAAGCATGATAACAGGATAAGCAGGCTAAAGACTATGTGACTGAAGAAATATGATTGAGGAAATAAAGAAAGTCTTCAGTTAAAGTATTCAAACAGTAATGATCAGGTTCGTCAACACAAGAATGAGGAAATGAAGGGGTTGAGGAAATAGAACCAGTTGGCTTGGTGAAGGCAATGATTTGGTAGACCAGTTCGAACTGTTGTGACAGTTGTACGTCTGGTTGGAGCAGTTAAGTATTTAAACTCGAGGACACACAGTCCTCACCGTATTCTCCTTGAGCTAAAGTCACACAGACCTCGCCCAACACTTGTGGTTAGTCTTCACAGGTGACTTCCAAACCTTCACAGACTTGGTCACTCGGCGATCCACAATTCCTCTTGGATGCTCAGACCATGACGCCTAACCATCTGGAGGATACAAAATCCTCAAAGGTAACAAGCGTTTGTTCCACACATGAACAATCTCTTCAGTGATGCTCAATCACTTGGGTTTGTAGGTGTTTGGGTTTTGGGTTTTCCTCACGTGATGATTTTCGCTCAAAGTCCTCACAGGATGGGATGCTCTCAATGACAAGTGTCGGTTTCTCTCGGAGCAGCCAACCAGCTAGTGGTGTAGGGGGCGGCTATTTATAGCCTAGGGAGCAGCCCGACATGATAAGATATAAATGCCCTTCAATGATATTGACCGTTAGGTGGTAGGATATTTTGGACAGCTGGCGCGTAGCACAACAACGGTCCGATTTGAGGTATCAAATTCCTCAGGGCTATCATGTTCCTCACTGTGTAGGCAATCCGTACTAGCGAATTCCTAACTCCTCAGTCAGAAAAAATTCCTCAGAGACCAGAAGATCTTCGTATCTATCACTGGGGAAATTGACTAAACTGATATGAGATTTCCAATGGCTTCACTCGAAAGGATTGGATAGGTGTAGGATTTTTAGATGAGCATCACTTGGAAATCAGTTTCCTTAGTATTACCTCGACCCCCTTTAACAATACGGTGTTTCCTATGACTCAAGAAAGAGAAAATGAAACTACAAAAACAAAAGTCTTCACGCTTCATACTCCTCGCACGAATATCCAAGTCTTCAAGGTCACACCAATTTCTTCACTTTCAAAATCTTCATGAGAACCAAAGTCTTCGGTTGAAGACATACATTAATAGGGGTCGACTTTCACAGTAAATAATCAAACTTCTCATCGACTTATAGAGCATGTGTACACTCACAAACATATTAGTCCCTTAACCTATAAGTCTTCGATACACCAAAATCACTAAGGGGCACTAGACGCACTTACAATCTCCCCCTTTTTGGTGATTGTTGACAAATAGGTTATGTGTTCAACGGGGATAAACATATTAATTGAAAGTGCTCAATATTGAGGAATTTGATTGCAATATATAGAAGAACTCCCCCTGAAGATGTGCATATTGAGGAATTTTCTTTTGATAGCAGATGCACATTGTAGAGTAATATCATGGAGATCTCCCCCTATATCTTGTAATTCATACACGCATTTAACATATCGAATGAAGAATTTGAAATGCATGATGAAACATGGTGACTGATGTAATTCAGCATGCGTGCATAACATATATGAGGAAATAGCATGCAGAAAGACAGAGCAAAAGTATCAGGTCACCATCGGACTTAAGTTTACAACTCGATCCAACAAACACTTCAGAAGAGCGAGAGTTGCAACTTAACAAAAAACGCCCATATAGATAGACCTAGATAGACCCACTTGAAGACTAACTCAAATCCCCCCCCCCCTTTGTCATGAAATGACCAAAAGGGACGAAAAGTGAGGACTATCGTCCCTGAAGAATATCATCACGAAGTCTATGGAGGAGCGCCAATGTTGGTGGGTTCGGTTGTTGAAGTAGGGCCTGCCGCAGTGTCGTCCAAATATTTAGTTCCATCAGTCTTGCACGATGAAGAAAACGAGCTGGCCACCAAAGAAGGAACTTTGAATTTCTTGAACTTCTTCGACGGTCGCTTAGACCAGTCGAAGTCCTGCTTGAAGCCCATCTGCTTAAGATCTTCTTCACCGTAGAGATGAGACAGAACAACCCAGGTGCGATCAAATACTTCATGGAGGTAGTAGTGGTTCTTCTTCACTGAACTGTGTGTAGCAGTCATGTTGTGAAGAATTGAACCAAACTGACGCTTAACCCGTTTATGGTTGCGATCGCCCTTCTAATGAAGACTAAGGAGAAGCCCACTATCAGTCATCACCCTTGGAGTCGTGCCTTGAGGATTTTTCTTTGAAGCATTGGCGGAAGAGCCATGAGTGGCAGAGTCATCATTGGTGCAGTAGGATGCAGCTTTGCGGAACTGTCCATCCAATGGACGAATGCCTTCATCAATAATAGTGGCCTTGCCCTTCTCATCAGCTGAGGAAATAGTCCGGTTGAGGACTTCAATGGGGGGCAAGTAGCTGCCATGGTTAAGTGTATCAGCCTTGTAGTTGATTGAAGACCATGATCTGATGAATTTCATGCTCCAGGGAGCGTAAGGCTTCAATTCAAACGGAGAAAGAGCAACATTTGACATAGTCCTCATTAAGAAATCATGGTAGTTGATTGGAATACCATGCATGATATTGAATAGTAGATTCTTCATGCCAACGACCTCTTCATCATTGGAGTCATGGCCTTTGATAGGACTCAAGGTCTTGGTCAAAATTCCGTATACGGTCCGAGGCACATAAAGCAATTCCTCCATGAGGAATTTGGTTCTTGGGGCTTGTCCAGACTTCAGCAGCTTCATCAACACTTGCATGAAATGATCAGAGAGCTCTGGTTCATGATAAAGGAGACGTGCACCTTCAAGGGGAGGACTGACAGGTAGGGCATGAAGCAATTCAGAGGCCTGTGCTATGAAGTGTGTGTTCTCTGCCATCCAGTGCAACACCCAAGAATTTATATCTTCATAATTGCCGGTGATGTGCAACGTCACATAGAAATGAAGAATTAGCTCTTCATTCCAATCACATATATCAGTGCAGAAGTTGAGTAGCCCAGCGTCATGAAGAACACTGAGGACTAGGGTGAAGCAAGGTAGCGATTCCATATCCACATGAGGAATATGCTCATGGTCAAAGATCTTGTCCTTATCGAATAGCGGCAAAGAGTAGAAGTTCATCTGACTTCCTGTCCAGAAACGCTTCCTTCGAAGACGAGCAGAGTCATATGGCTTGTAATCAGTGAAGAATACATGCTCATGAAAGAAGTCATCAGCCTTGAACTTCTGCGTCTTTGAGAACGGATTCTTCGGCTTGGGCTGAGGTGTATCAGTCAATGTCTTCACAGTCTCTTGAATCACAATCTCAGGGGCCATAGGCTGAGGAATTTCAGTTTCCACTTCAGTTGCAGCCTGGGTCTTCTTTTCTTCAGCAGCATTAACATCAGCACTAGTGGCTGGAATTTCTTTAGGGATGGTAAGAAGAGATGCTTGAGGTTCATCAGAGCTCGTATGAATTTCTTCAGTCTAGACTGGGGACTGAGGAATCTATTGCAGTGGGGTGAACATGGGGGAATTGGGGTGATGACTTTCCCAATAGTCACCATTCAACACTGGAGTGGTGCACCCAATGTCCACGTCTTCTTCTTCTTCATCAGTTTCCTCAATGCCTGCCTCTTCAGCCGTGAACTGAGGCATGGGCGATGATACCAATGGAGTTGAAGTGACATTGTCCACTTCAATTTCCTCATCCAACTGCTCTGTCGAAGCAGCAGAAGGATCTTCTTCATCTGTTTCGCTTGGAATCACATAATCTTCACCAAAAGGAACGATTCCTTTAATGGCATGCTTCAAAGAGGAACAACATCTATTGGATTTGCATAAGAGCTGGTCAAAATCTTCGCCTTCTTGGGAGCAGAAAACTCTGAGGAAGCAGATGCTTTCGTTTTCTTCACTGCTGCTCTCTCCGCAGCCTTGGTTCTCTTCACTTCTAATGCATAAGGAAGGATAGGACTTCGCATTGGCGCTGGTGCAGGAGGAGCAGAGGAAATTGGTGCAGTTTCTTCAGAGACAACTGATGCAGTTGTCCTGACTTTTTCAGTTTCTTCAGGCGCAGTGTCAGATGCTTTAGCTGGCCCGACTTGTTCTTCCGGAACAACACTAGTGGTTTGCCTGACAGTTTATTCGGCGGCTGGAATAGCCTCATCAGCCCTGGTACTTACAGTTTCATCAACAGCCTGATTTTCATCAGCGGTGCTGGCATGTTCTTTAGTTGGCTATGCAGATGCTTCAGCCTGAGGAATTTCAATATGCGTTTGAGCAACAACATTGGATGTGAATCCCTTCGCCATTCTGACGAATCTGACCTTGGCTCCCAGCCATTCTGCCTTATAGGCGTCAAATTCATCACTGAGTTTCTTAATTTCTGATTGCAGAGCTACAAGTTCATCAGGTGATAGCTTTAGAACATTTTCCTTTAGAAAGTGTTGTTTCTTGTACTGAGCTTTCTTCACAGATCTGATTTTCTCCAATTTTCATTTTTCTTCAGAAATGAAGGCCATCAACATATGACTTTGGCCAAGTGTGAGGTCTAATTCTAGAAAGGGAGTGTTTGGGTCCTTGTGCCAGAGATCAATGAAGTCCAGGATCTTCTTTGGATCCAGCATGAGTGGCACAACACTACCCTTGGCTCTAGCGGCCCTTTGTTGTCTATCTCTGATAATTTCTGCTAATTCCTCATCATCAACTTCATCTTTATCTGACAGTACTTGGAAGGCAACTTGCTTCTTATGAGGACTTGGTCTTGTGCCTCGTCCAGCAGTAGCCTTGGTCTTCAGCAAAGTGGGGCCTGTTGAGGACTGGGGAGGAGCTGAAGAACTTGCAGATGCTCCTGAAGCAATTGAAATGCATGTGGTCCTTTGGCAATAGGCGAGATGCAGAGGTGTCGAGGACTTTGCTGGAGGAGCTGAGGGTTTTGCAACTTGAGGAATTGGAGCAGCTTGCGGAATATGTTGTGTGGGCATAGATGAGCTTGGCCGTGAGGGCATTGCTCAGGAAGGTGGTTTCCAAGCAGGCTTCTTAGGCATAGCCTTCTTGCTAGTAGAGGCATCAGCAGCGGCAGCAGCTGAGTCTTTGTTGAATTTCCTCACTGCTTCCTTGGCCTGTTTGGCCAACTTGGCTTGCCGCTTGGACCATTCATCAACATAGTCCTCACCGCGCTTGATGCTAGTGGGATCAACAATTTGGCCAGGTACCAACGGAGGTCTTGGGCAAGGAGGGTGAAGAGCAAATTTCTTCATGTACTTTGGAGTAACATATCTGTATTCCCTCCATTCTGTGCCCATCTTCGTTCAATCCTCTGAATGCGCACCTTGTGCTCATTCTTCATTTCTTTCCCGTGAGTTGCCTCATCCGGAGTGCAATACCGTGCATAGATGTCATCAGGGATTTCAAAGGCAGTGTTCACTTCTGCTTTCTTCCCTCCCTTTTGAGGTTTCGTGCCATCTGCCATTTTCTTCAGCTGAGGATTTTGAACAATTGAGTTCTCTAAAGAAGTATGCAGTTTTTCTTCGAGGAACGTTACAAATGAGTTAAGTTGGTGAGAACCTAGTGATTCAACGGCGGACATGTGTACCTGTGAACAGAGTATAGGTGCGAAGAATTTGGAGAGGTCATATGTGTTCTCAGAAATTTTTGCAAAAAAGGAACAAGTTTGAGGAATTTGACCAGATATGTCTTGAGGAATTTCACTAAGCGTTCTTTGACTTAGGTTCCAGAGTTGTATGGATTTGTGAAATTCACACAATTGAGGAATCTTGTAGAAAAATGTCGCTTAGAGAAACAGATCAAGAACAGATGATTGTGTGAGGTGTTTAAAGTGTGGAAGTTGAAGAATAAACACCTTTTGAAGAATTTATGGAAATCATCAGAATCAACAAGGACACTAAAAGTAACGTTTAATTATCCTTGATGAAGAACACGATGAACTGGGAGTGTTAGATTGGAAGTTCGTCAGTCGAGATCTTCCATGCCCTAACTTGGCAAAGGAAGATAGCTATGGCGGCGGATGATTGAAGATATCTGCGACCGGCACAAGTACGACGGTGACGAGGTCGAGGCAGTAAATCTCTTCCTCACCGGCGACGATGAAGGTAGCGGCAGCGCCAGGGCTTGAGAGCTCAAGCGAGGAGAGTGAGTTCGAGCAGGGTAAATGCAGTCTAAGGAGGGTGAGGGGTATTATATAGCCGAGGTGAAAAAGCTGCTCGCCCGAGGAAAATGGACGAACATGCGTCTGACCCTTCTCATCCTAGCAACAGGTGTGACCCACGTACAGTGTGGTGGAGATCGTGTGAGATCATGGGTGAATAGATAAATCTTATCGTGGGATGTGGAACGGTTTGAGCGGAAAAAGCCGAAAATTCAGATAAGAAAGCTTTAATATTTCGTTCACAAATTCTTCAGTTGACAAGGACACAGTGAAGATTTTGAACGGGTTTCAAATAGAACGCACATGAAGAATTTGTGATTAGTGTGGGTTGAGTTTAGCATAGAGGGGGAAAGGGTCCGATCACATTCACTTAGCAGAAAAGGCAACTTGAAGAATTAGCAATAAGTGAATGTTGTTGAGGACATAAAACTCAAGTATATATATAGTCAATGAAGAACAACAATGGAAAGAGTGAAGACAATGCAAAGTTGAAGAAATTAAACAACTAAGGAATTTCAAAAATGAAGAAAAACTCAAATTGAAGATTTTCAACTTTGGTTAGTGGTGTAACCCACCGTATAAGAATGATGATTTCAGACACCGCGTACAATTGTCGTAGGGTTCCGACAATCAAATTCTTCATTAATTTCTTCACACTTAGAGGGTTAGTCTTCATTGATTGAAGAAAAACCTTACTTCGTGTGTTGCACATCTAAGTCATCAAGTTTGCATAAGTGTTAGGATGTGTGTCCTTTTCAAAGAACATTCGAAGATTCTAAGATATTTAGCTCACACGCAACTTGCTAAATCTCTTCTCATCCAAGGGCTTTGTGAAGATATCGTCCAGCTGGTCTTCAGTATTTGTGTGGTCGATGGAGATATTGCCCTTCAACACATGGTCACGAAGAAAATGATGATGAATCTGGATGTGCTTTGTCTTCGAGTGCTGAACTAGGTTGTGAGCAATCTTGATAGCACTCTCATTGTCGCAGTAGAGTGGCACATTCTTCACATTGATGCCATAATCCTTGAGGGTTTGCTTCATCCATAGCAATTGAGCACAGCAAGATCCAGCAGCAATGTACTCATCTTCAGCGGTAGAGAGTGATACACAGTTTTGTTTCTTCGAGGACCAACATGCCAAGGATCGTCCAAGGAAATGACATGTTCCTGATGTTGACTTGCGGTCCACCCGATAACCAGCATAGTCAGAGTCAGAATATCCAATGAGATCAAAGGAAGAGCCCTTGGGATACCATAATCCAAGTGTTGGAGTGTGAGCTAGATATCGAAGAATATGCTTCACACCCTTATGGTGTGATTCCTTCAGTGTATCTTGAAATCGGGCACACATGCAAACACTAAGCATAATATCCGGCCTAGATGCACATAGGTACAATAAAGATCCAATCATGGAGCGATATACCTTTTGATCGAAGTCTTTACCATTTTCATCGGTGCATAGATGGCCATTTGTGGGCATAGGGATTTTGACGCCTTTGCAATCTTGCATGCCGAATTTCCTCAACACATCCTTGAGGTATTTCTCCTGAGATATGAATATTCCATTGTGTTTTTGACGAATTTGAAGACCTAAGAAGAATTTCAACTCTCCCATCATGGACATTTGATATTCCTCACTCATCATATAGGCAATTTCATCACTGTAACGTTGGTTAGTACAGCCAAAGATAATATCATCAACATATATTTGGCACATGAATAATTCATCATCATATGCTTTGGTGAAAAGAGTTGGGTCAAGTGAACCGGGTTTGAATCCTTTCTTCATGAGGAATTCCTTCAATGTATCATACCATGGCTTAGGGGCTTGCTCGAGGCCATAAAGGGCCTTGTTGAGTCTGTAGATGTGATCTGGAAATTTTGGATCCTCAAAACCTGGTGGTTGAGCAACATATACTTCTTCCTCAAGCTTACCATTGAGGAATGCACTTTTCACATACATTTTATGTAAGATGATATTATGATGGTTAGCGTAAGCAAGCAATATGCGAATAGCTTCAAGTCTAGCAACAGGTGCAAAAGTTTTATCGAAATCAATTCCTTCAACCTCTGTGTAGCCTTGAGCTACAAGACGAGCGTTATTCCTCACCATGAGGCCATTTCCATCTTGTTTGTTGCGGTAGATCCATTTGGTACCAATGATGTTGTGCTTGCGTGGGTCTGGTCGCTTGACAAGCTCCCACACATTGTTGAGCTCGAATTGATGCAATTCATCTTGCATGGCTTGAATCCACTCAGATTCCATGAATGCTTCATCAACTTTGGTGGGCTTTGTGATAGAGACAAACGCAAAATGCCCACAAAAGTTAGACAAGTGTGAAGCTTTTGAGCACGTGAGAGGACCTGGTGCGTTGATGTCACTAATGATTTTCTCGATCTGCACTTCGTTTGCAACGCGATGATGTGCAGGTTGACGACTTTGCTTAGGCCGAGCAATTTCTTCAGGGCCATTTTCTTCAGTAGCACCAGTATGATTTTCTTCACGATCCGGAATGACTTCTTCAGCAGATTCTTCAGTAGGGATGATATCCTTAGTAGCTTTGAGCTTGATGGATTCCTGAGGTGACACTTCATCTAGCACAGGAGGTAGGTGCTCTCTTTGCGAGCCATAAGTTTCATCGAACCGCACATCTACAGTTTCAACAATCTTGTGATGATTGATGTTGAAGACTTTGTAGGTGTGCGAGTCCTTTCTCCAACCAAGCATTAAACCCTCATGTGCTTTCGGTGCAAATTTAGAGTGATGGTGAGGATCTCTAATCCAGCATTTAGCACCGAAGACTTTGAAATAACTTAGATTGGGTTTCTTGTCAGTGAGGAGTTCATATGAGGTCTTTTTGAAGAATTTGTGAAGATATACTCTATTGATGATGTGTCATGCAGTATCAGTAGCTTCTGGCCAAAAGCACTATGGTGTCTTGTATTCATTAAGCATAGTGCGAGCCATCTCAACAAGAGTTCTGTTCTTGTGCTCCATGACGCCATTCTGTTGAGGAGTATAGGAAGTAGATAACTCATGAGTAATACCAAGTATATCAAGATATTCATCGAGACCAGCATTCTTGAACTTAGTTCCATTATCACTCCTGATATGCTTGATCTTCACACCAAAGTTCGTAGAATCTCTTGAGGAAAATCGTCTGAAGACTTCCTACACTTCATTTTTGTAAGTGATGATATGCACCCAGGTATAATGAGAATAATCATCAACAATGACAAAGCCATATAATGATGCAGAACTAGAGAACGTGGCATAATGAGTAGTGCCAAAGAGATCCATATGAAGTAATTCAAAGGGACGAGAAGTGGTCATGGTAGTCTTCGAGGGATGCTTGGCTCTGGTGATCTTTCCAAACTCACAAGCCCCACAAAAATGATCTTTGAGGAATTTGACACCCTCGGTGCCAATGACATGCTTCTTCTTCACGAGTGTATGCAAGTTCCTCATACCAGCATGACCAAGACGTCGATGCCATAACCAACCTTCTGAAAGTCTTGCCAATAGACATGTGGCAGGCTGTGGTCCTACAGAGAAATCAACAATATACAAATCTCCTTTCCTAAAGCCTTCGAAGACTTTGGATTTCTCAGATTCCATATCAAGATCATATCAAGACGACAACCATATCAAGATCACAAAGCATTGAGACAGACATGAGGTTGAATCCTAAGGACTCAACAAGCATGACTTTGTCCATGTGTCTATCCTTTGAGATCGCAACCCTGCCTAGACACAATACCTTGCTTTTGCCTTTGTCAGCGTAGGTGATATGCTTCAGATGAGATGGAGATAAATCAATGTCCATCAATAAGTTCCTGTCATTGGTCATGTGATCTGTACATCCACTGTCGAGGACCCACTCAGTAGCTTTGGGTTGTTCATCCTATAGATGAATTAGTGCAACTTACGAACCCATATACTTCATCAGTGAAGAATATGATATCAAATTCATCAATAGTAATAGATATAGCAATATGAGGACGTGAGAAAGGAATGATTCATTTCTTAATGATTAGCTTGCGTCCATTCAAGCATATTCAGGTCTCCAGCAAATTCTTCAGACGATTAAGTTCGTCTGGAGACCTAACCCTGCATAAGAGATTAGTTCTTTTTCTTCACCACCCACATCTGGAGGAGTGGCAAAGAGTTCATCATTCTATGAGCTCCATAAGAAAAAGATGGCATCGAAGCCAGTGCACTTCATTTCATAGAAGAGTGGTTAGGATAAGCATATGAATAAGCGGAGAAATTCTTCGAGGACTTATGAACATAATGGTTTGAAGAATAATGCACATATTCATAGCCTTTAGACTTTCCCCGCGAAACAGAAGTGTTAGCACGATGATGTTCATATGAGGATTTTGATCCAGGTGAGGAATTTGATCCAGATGAAGAATTTGGTCCATATGAAGAATTTGATCTGGGGTTCCTTTTCTTCATAGGTGGTGTCATGATGACATTCACCTGAAGATTTTCAAGGCACCCTTTGGGATTCATAGGGGGACCGTTTCTGCAGTTAGTTCCAACATATCGAGCAAATACTTCACCATTCTGATTCTTGAACAGTTTATAGCTGGAGTCAAATGACTCATCAGAGGAATATGAAGACTCACAAGTAAAGCCAGATAATGTGCATGGATCTATGGAAGGTCCCTTTGCAGCAACCCACGATGTTTTGGGGTACTGCTCAGGTTTCTAGTAGGTCCCATCAACATTGAGTTTCCTCTCAAAGGCAATACCCTCTTTCCTAGGGTTCCTGTTCAAGATATGCTTTTTGAGGACATCACAAAGAGTATGATTCCCTTTGAGGCTTTTGTATATGCCTGTCACATACAATTCCTTCAACCCTGCATTATCATCAGTGATACATGTGGTATCCTCATATGAGGAATTTGTGACCACAGAGGCAGTTGAAGAATTTGAAGCAATAGAAGCATTTGAACATTCAGGTGAAGAATTAGCAGATGCACGCTCAATGAATTTCATACATGGTGGAATAAATTCTTCCTGAGTGGAACTGATCTATTGAGCAAGCAATGAATCGTTTTCCTTCCGAAGATCTTCATAACTCACTCTTAACTTCTCAAGATCTTGCTTTCTCTGACGAAATTCATAAGAAAGCTTCTCATGATCAATTAAGAGAGTGTTATGATGATTTTGAAGGTTGTCAAACCGTGACTGAAGTCTCTGAAGACTATCAGTTAAAGCCTTAGTTCGATTCAATTCCTCAGCCAACATATCATCGCTTTCATCAAGCATGTTTTGAACTTTTTTCAAGAGCTCTTTGTTGTTTAGTGGCAAGGGAAGCAAGTTTAGTGTAGCTGGGTCCAAATTCATCATCACTAGATTCGGAAAGGCAGCATTCAGTTACCTTGGCACCCTTTGCCATGAGGCATAGTGCAGTGGATGATGATTCTGGGGCGAAAGTCATCTCCCTGAGAGATTCCTTGAAATACACAAACCAAGGATCATGACGAGTTCGATGGCCTTCATAGACCTCAGAGAGTCGGTCCCAGATAAGCTTCGCATGGTTGAGATGCATGATGTTCCTGAACTGATTTTGGGATAAATAGGAGTAGATGATATCCTTCGCCATGAGGTTGAGTAGAGTCTACTTGAGAATATCATCACCCTCCGCCATCTTGCATAGATCGGTAAGACCAATCTCAGTAACGGTCCACAGTTTGCTGTTCATCGCCATGAGTCACTTCTTCATCATGGCCTTCCACTTGGGATACTCATGACCGTCAAAGATGGGGCATGTCACTTTCTTCATTCTTGTAGTCGACATAACTAGAACTCCAGGTGGTTAAACCAAAATCACACAGAACAAGGGAGTACCTTGCTCTGATACAAATTGAAAGTGCACTATATCGACTAGAGGGGGGGTGAATAGGCGATTTTTACAAATTCGTCACTCAGGAATTTCTAGGTGAAGAAGTTCCTAAGTAACGACACACTAGCAGTGGAATAAGTACTCAGGTATAAGGATAACAGAGTAGTAGCACAGTCATCATGATGAAATGAAAACAAACACAGAGTACAGAAAGCGTGGTAACAGGATAAGCAGGCTGAAGACTATGTGACTAAAGAAATAGGATTGAGGAAATAGAGAAAGTCTTCAGGCAAAGTCTTCAAATAGTAATGATCAGGTTCATCAACACAAGAATGAGGAAATAGAACCAGTTGGCTTGGAGAAGACAATGATTTGGTTGACCAGTTCCAACTGCTATGACAGTTGTACGTCTGGTTGGAGCGGCCGAGTATTTAAACTCGAGGACACACACTTCCGGACACACAGTCCTCACCATATTATCCTTGAGCTAAAGTCACACAGACCTCGCCCAACACTCGTGGTAAGTCTTCATAGGTGACTTCCAAACCTTCACAGACTTGGTCACTCGGCGATCCACAATTCCTCTTGATTGCTCAGACCATAACGCCTAACCGTCTGGAGGATACACAATCCTCAAAGGTAACAAGCATCGATTCCACATAGGAACAATCTCTTAAGTGATGCTCAATCACTTTGGGTTTGTAGGTGTTTGGGTTTGGATTTTGGGTTTTCCTCACTTGATGATTTTCGCTCAAAGTCCTCAGAGGATGGGATGCTCTCAATGAAAAGCGCCAGTTTCTCTTGGAGCAGCCAACCAGCTAGTGGTTGTAGGGGGCGGCTAATTATAGCCTAGGGAGAAGCCTAACATGATAAGACATAAATGCCCTTCAATGATATGACCGTTAGGCGGTAGGATATTTTGGACAGCTGGCGCGTAGCACAACAACGGTCGGATTTAAGGTATCAAATTCCTCAGGGCTATCATGTTCGTCACTGTGTAGGCAATCTATACTGGCGAATTCCTAACTCCTCAGTCAGAACAAATTCCTCAGAGACCAGAAGATCTTCGTCTCTGTCATTGAAGAAATTGACTGAACTGATATGAGATTTCTAATGGCTTCACTTGAAAGGATTGGATAGGTGTAGGATTTTTAGATGATCATCACTTGGAAATCAGTTTCCTTAGTATTACCTCGACCCCCTTTAACAGTACGGTGTTTCCTATGACTCAAGAAAGAGAAAATGGAACTACGAAAACAAAAGTCTTCACGCTTCATACTCCTCGCATGAATATCCAAGTCTTCAAGGTCACACCAATTTCTTCACTTTAAAAATCTTCAGGAGAACCAAAGTCTTCGACTGAAGACATACATTTCTAGGGGTCGACTTTCATAGTGAATATCAAACTCCTCATCGACTTATAAAGCATGTGTACAGTCACAAGCATATTAGTCCCTTAACCTATAAGTCTTCAATACAGCAAAATGACTAAGGGGCACGAGATGAATTTACAACTTATTACTTCCCAATGCCTTCCCTTAGGCCCAAATAATGGTGAAGTGTCATGTAGTCGACATTCACATAACACCACTAGAGGAAAGACAACATACATCTCATCAAAATATCGAACGAATACCAAATTCACATGATTACTTATAACAAGAGTTCTCCCATGTCCTTAGGAACAAACGTAACTACTCACAAATCATATTCATGTTCATAATCAGAGGGGTATTGAATAGCATTAAGGATTTGAACATATGATCTTCCACCGAATAAACCAACTAGCATCAACTACAAGGAGTAATCAACACTACTAGCAACCCTCAGGTACCAATCTGAGGTTTTGAGACAAAGATTGGATACAAGAGATGAACTAGGGGTTGAGAGGAGATGGAGCTGGTGAAGATGTTGATGGAGATTGACCCCCTCTCGATGAGAGGATCGATGGTGATGACGATGCGACAATTTCCCCCTCCCGGAGGGATGTTTCCCCGGCAGAACAGCTCCACTAGAGCCCTAGATTGGTACTGCCCAGGTTCCTCCTCGAGACGGTGGCGCTTTGTCCCGAAAGCTTCCTTATGATTTTTTCCAGGGCAAAAGACACCATATAGCAAAAGATGGGCATCAGGGGCCTGCAAGGTGGCCGACGAGGCAGGGGGCGCGCCCTCCGCCCTCGTGGCTATTGGGTGGCCCCCCTCTAGTGCTTTCTTTGCCCAATATTTTTAATATATTTCAGAACTGACTTTTGTGGAGTTTCAGCACTTTTGGAGTTGTGCAGAATAGCTCTCTAATATTTGCTCCTTTTCCAGCCCAGAATTTTAGCTGCCCGCATTCTCCCTCTTCATGTAAACCTTATAAAATAAGAGAGAAAAGGCATAAGTATTGTGACATAATGTTTAATAACAGCCCATAATGCAATAAATATCGATATAAAAGCATGATGCAAAATGGACGTATCAACTCCCCCAAGCTAGACCTCGCTTGTCCTCAAGCGAAAGCCGATATCGAAAAATATGTCTACATGTTTAGAGATAGAGGTATCAATAAAATAAAATACGGACATGAGGGCATGATGATCATTCTTAGAACAACAACATATATATTGTCATACGATTTCTTATGCGAAAGTAACAATCTATTCACAATGTACAATATGAATCAGAAACTTCATTGAAAACCAGCAAACTATAATCTCAGTCATTGAAGCAATTGCAATTTATCATAACATCGGAAAGATCCAATATAAAAGCTTTTCGGCAATTCCACATACTCAACTATCATTTAGTCTTTCACGATTGGGTATGAAGTTTCAATCGGACACAGAGAAAGATAGGGGCTTATAGTTTCGCCTTCCAACCTTTTACCTTAAGGGTAATGTCAACAATAATACTTAATGAAAACCTACATCCAAGTGGATACATATATCAAGATCTTTCCAACACATAGTGCTTGCCAAAGGATAAAGTGTAAAAAGGAAAGTTGAAGATCACCATGACTCTTGTATAAGGCTAGAAGGTAAAAATAAAAGATAGGCCCTTCACAGAGTGTCGGGTGGTAGGTCCTACATATGCCAACGGGTGGCTTATCATTTTGGGAGCCAGTAAGACACCGCCGGTGCCTGGAAATGGGATAAGGCAAAGACATGCACGCCGGCGAATCTTACCCAGGTTTGGGGCTCTCCGTGGAGATAACACCCCTAGTCCCACTCTGCGGGGGTCTCTGCATGATCACTAGTTCGAGACAAGTAGCTTCAAGAGGCTCCTTTAGCTGTTCGGCTAGAGGAAGAAGAAGGGCAAGGCTAGCTCTCCTCTTCTCTCAATGTGGTGTCTAAAACTCTAAGAGATCAACCCTTTGCATGGGTGCCCTAGGGGGTTTATATAGGCCTACCCCCCAGGGGTACAATGGTAATCCGGCTAGATGCGGGTCCTGGCCGTCAGTGTTTGTAGTCGCCGGCTTCTCCACCGGCCGCTGGGGCCCGCCGACTAATAGGTCCCGCCAGCTGTCGGCTTCTAGGCCGACAGGATGGGCCCACAGTCCAGGAATCTTGTCGGCTGCTGGTTACTGTGGCCTTACTCTTGGTGACAAAGGCTTTGTTAGGGTAAGCATTGCTACAGTGCCACCGTCTGGCGGGCTTTCACTGTAGCCTTACCCCGTCTTATCCGCTTAATGGCACACAAACTTCCAGGGCGGGAGTGCACCGGCTGTTAGGAGCTGGCTCCCCCCTAAGCCGAGTGGTGGAGCTTGGCCGCCTTCCTTATCTCTCTGGCCGGAGGGGCCAGCCGCCTGCGGGCCGTACTGGCGGCCTGTCGTGGGTGATGTCATGGTCAACATGGCAACAGTGCCACGCCGAACGGGGAGTGGCCGCCCCGTACGGTGCACTGTGGCCACGCTTGCTCCGGGATTAGGGGGTGGCAGGCTTCACTGTAGCCATGCCCTGTCTTATCGCCGTTATGTGGGTGCAGACTTAGAGGGTGTGAGCCAGGCCGCCTGCTAGGAGCCGTCTCCCTGATGGCCGGCTACTAGGAGTCGACCCTTGTTGAGAGGGCTTGCAGAGCCTTGCCGCCTTCAGGCAGCCGGCTGGTTGGACAGCCGGCCAGGAGAAGGCGGCCCTGCGTCTTGGATGTTGGAGGGCGTCGTCGGCCCGATATTTTTGGAAGAGCCAGGGGGAGCTGGTTAGGCTACCTGTGGCCATTTACTCCGACAGTAGTCCCCGAAGCTAGCTGGGCTTCGCAGCTGAAAGGGGGACGAGAAGTCGGGGCAGCTTCCTATTTTGAATAGCCAGTAGCTAGGAGCCAGCCTTGATCAGACGCGCTGTCTAGAAAGATTTGGAGTCCGAAGGCGGGAACCAGCTGGCGCATGCGCCGGGCGGCGAGCCGGCCGCCTGCCGTCCGCGTGCCATGTTACACCCTTCAGCTGGTTCAGCGTGCCAGCCCACGCGCATGACGAGATGTCAATGCAGGCCTGGGACCGCCACCACCGTGCCTCGGCCCACACGCGGATCCTCTATGGCCAAGGTGGATGGTTTGCCTTCTAGTGGCAGTTACCACGTGCTTTTAAGGCGCAATAATCGCGTGTCATGGGGGAGTGGGCGTAGGTAATCCCACGCCCCCACGTCCCGCCCCCTCGGCTTCGTCGCGCCGTGCCTATAAGTAGGGGGAGGAGGGGGAGCAGCAGACGCATGCACGCTCGCCTCCCACTCTGCCGCTCTCTTTTTTCTTCGTCTTCTCTCCGCCACTGCTGCCGCTCTGCTTCTCCGGCGACCTTGCAGCAACGCAGCCTTGCCGTTGGGAGGGTTCGCTTCCTCCGTCACCGCGCCTTCTCCGTCGAGCTCTCACCGCCATGGCGCGCGCTGGGGCTAGGGATGGCTCCAATGTACACGAGGACCACATCGACTTCCTTCGTAAGATGCGGCAGCTACCTGGCGAAGATTATGTGCGGGTGCACCTTGCACCGGAGCGGGAGATCTCGCCGGCGCCAGAGGAGGGCGAGCGGGTCATCTTTCGCTCGCATTGCCTGTGCGGCTTCGGCCTTCCGGCGAGCAGTTTTCTCCGTTCCTTCCTGGACTTCTACAACCTCCAGCCGCACAACCTCACCCCGAATACGGTAGTGCTGCTGTCCACCTTCGTCACTTTGTGCGAAGGCTTACTCGGTGTCCTCCCCACCATCGAGCTTTGGGGGGAGTTCTTCTACTCCAAGCTCGGCACCGTCGTCAACAGCGTGTCGGCTCAGTGCGGCACCTTCATCGCGGTTAGGAGGCCGGCGGCCGACAACCCCTTCTCGCCTATCATGCTGATCCAGTTGGTGAAGATGTGGCAACAGTCCTACTTCTATGTGAAGAGCATCTTCCCGCAGGGTGACTGGGTCAACCTGTCGGCTTATGTAGCCGGCCCGCCGACTGGGAGGCGGCCCAACTAGTCCTATCGGGCCAGATCACTGTCGCCTTCTGGAGCCGCTGCCTTCGCGAGGCTCCGGGTGTTGATCAGGTCGGAGGGCCTGACCGGGTCCGACTTGCTCACCGCCTTCGTGGCGCGTCGAGTGCTTCCGCTCCAGGGCCGGCCTCAACTGATCTGTCAGATGAGTGGGCACCTCGACCCTAGCCGGCTATGCACCAAGGAGATGCCTCACGACGAGGTAGCTCACATGGTGAACTACCTTGCCAACTGCAAGCTTACGGTGGAGTGGCAGTTCGGCAAGGAGCCGTACTCGTGCGCCAACCCCCTGCCTACGGTGAGTTTACTTTTCTTCTCTTTTCCTTCTGTTACCGAGCTCTTTTTGGCCAATTTGACCAATCGGTTTATCTCAACAGAGCCCCCTCCTCCAGCCGGCGGCCGGTGCCGCGGGGCCGGAGCGCAAATATCTCCCCGACTGGACGGAGGGACGTGGACGACCCCGACTTGGGTGTGGCTGTCAGTGTCATAACCAGCGGATCTCGGGTAGGGGGTCCCGAACTGTGCGTCTAAGGCTAATGGTAACAGGAGACTGGGGACACGATGCTTACCCAGGTTCGGACCCTCTCGATGGAGGTAATACCCTACTTCCTGCATGATTGATCTTGATGATAGGAGTATTACAAGATTTGATCTACCACGAGATCGTAGAGGCTAAACCCTAAGAGCTAGCCTATGATTATAATTGTTCTTGTCCTACGGACTAAACCCTTTGGTTTATATAGACACCGGAGGGGGCTAGGGTTACACAGAGTCGGTTACAGAGAAGGAGATCTAACATCCAAATCGCCAAGCTTGCCTTCCACGCAAAGGAGAGTCCCATCCGGACACGGGACGAAGTCTTCAATCTTGTATCTTCATAGTCCAACAGTCCGGCCAAAGTATATAGCCCAGCTGTCCGGATACCCCCTTATCCAGGACTCCCTCAGTAGCCCCCGAACCAGGCTTCAATGACAATGATTCTGACGCGCAGATTGTCACCGGCATTGCAAGGCGGGTTCTCCTCCAAATCCAGACTACCTATCGTAGCGAATCAGTGTCCGGCTTCCCATTAATGTTGTACTCCTCGGCTTCTCTGCTTCAATAATGGCCATCTCCATGTGTCGAGTGAATACGAGGAGTCGGGGCATTTTTACATTTGCCACCCTGACCCTGTAAGCGAACCGTCTATTTGAAGAGACGGGGATCCTCAGATCCGAATCTCACCATCTTCCCCCCAAGCAAGCATTCAACAGAGCACATCCGAGAAAATCCATTCCATCATGGTCGGTCGCCGCAGCTCCTCCTCTTGCTCCCGTAGCTCTGTGCCGGGTGATTGGAAAAAGTGTTCTGTTCCCCATAGCCGTTTAGAGTTGCAGACCCAAGGGTTTCTTCCACCTGCATACATGGTCCCGTCCGAGCCGGACTAGCCACCTATAACGACGGGGAGCAAGCGGAGAGCTGTCCAAACCCATCTAGAGGGGAGCGGATATGCCTTGTCCCATATTTGCTGAGAGGACTTGGGTTTCCAATCCACCCATTCCTCCGCAGGCTCCTGGAGTTCTACGGCCTCCAGCTGCATAACTTCACTCCCGCCTCCATACTGCACATCGCAGGGTTCGTTGCCTTCTGCGAGGTATTCCTGGGCTGCGAAGCTCATTTCGGGTTATGGAAGAGGCTATTCTGCCTCGTCCCTCGCAATCACGAGGGATCTGTATATCAAGTGGGTGGAGCCGAAATATGGCGCATCGCCCAGGCCGGATACCTGTCCGGCACTCCAAAGAAGGCATCCGAAGACTGGCCTTCGGAGTGGTTTTATGTAGATGACGTTCCCCTTCCGGACCCAGTTCGGCCAGGCGTTCCTGAGTTCAACAACGCCCCGCTAAAGAAACACCAAAGTTGGCGCCCTCGGAGCCCCCAGGAGGAAGACGATAGAGAAGTCCTCTATCTGATGGGCAGGATGAAAATACTGGCCCAATCAGGACTGACAATAATAGAATTCATGTCAATATGCATAAGGCGGGGGTTGCAACCACTTCAATATCGGGGGAAACTCATGTGGCACTTCAACGGTGAAGACGACGCCACCCGTTGCGGTCGTAAAGGTCCGGACTCCGCCACCGCTCTGGCGAGAATATTGTCCGATTTATACAAAGGGGCAGAAGAGGAGTTCCTCTGCATTAAGCCGCGGGATGGATTTTCCATGTAAAACCCCCCAAGCTGGGTAAGCTGTCATTCTTCACTCGACTCTATTCATTCTTGTGTCCTTTGTCACCAATCATTCATCCTGCTATTTTCAAAGTAGGAACTGAGAAGGGTCGTGGAAGAGTTCAACAGCCCACCTCCGCAGCCAGAGGATCCGGATATATCCGTGGAGCTTGTCGATGGGACATTCTATCAAGCAAGCCGTGACCGCGTCTTGGTGGCCATCCTTGCCGATTATCCCGGGCTGCTCCCGGTGTCGAATGTAAGTAAAGCCGGAGCCCTAACTTCTAAATTATGACGTGCCTTACTCGCATATGTTGTATTTTTACAGAAACGGCCATCAGGACACCATGCCGAGCCCATGGGGGCTCATCAGCAAAGGGCAGCCGGGCCGGGCAGGCTTAAGAGGAAGGCGGTTAGGATTGAGATGCCGGGGCAGAGGTACAAATTAAACTTGCTCCGCGATTATTTTTGCTGAAATGTGACAATTTTCATTATGTCCTGGCAGAAAAACAGTCGTCGGACTATATCCGGAGACCCTTCCGACCACGCCTCAAGCAGCCGGATTCCTGAACCGGACTCACGGGCGGAGGCTGACGTGGGGGCAACGCCGAATTGCCCTCCTACAGAGGATGCAGACAGGTTTTCCGCTACAAACTCCGAAGTGGAGAGCGCCATGATTCACCGGCGTAGACGGGCTGTACTCCACAATGGTATTTTTTCTGAGGAGGCTTTCAATGCCTTCAATTCTGGAGACGCATATATTCACGCCGCTCAAGATGGACTTGCCAGAGCGACGGACCAGTATGCGAAGAATATACGGGTAAGAAAATTTGATAAGTATGTGTAGTAGTAGCCCCTGAGACTTGGAACAGTTGGCAGAACTGATTTAAGGATCATTGTATGTATAGGTTCTTGTAGAGAAGAATAGCCATTTATCTCAGGAGCTGGAGGAATGCAAGACCTAGCTAAAGGCTGCAGTTGCCGGAGCAGAGGAGTCCCAAAAGGCCTCTTCTGGTAATATTTACCTTGATAAAGGAATTTATAAGGACGCATACCACTTATGTATTCGGCGTGGTTGACGAATCAAACAAAAGATTCTACAGGCAATCCTGAAGAGAATCCGAAGATCACGAAAGATAGTGGGCCACATCTGCGAAGTCAGCTGAAGGCGGGTGAGCGCGTGCTGACGCTGGTTATTCAAGAGAAAAATAATCTCCAAGATGCCAATATCCGACTGAGCGTCGAACTGGCAGATGTTCGGGCTCAGCTTGCTGACTCCCTAAAGGAGAACAGGAGGCTTCGATGCGGCATTTATAGTAAGTGCTTTAAACTTGCTGCAGAGCAGTTCGGCGAGGAAGTGAATTAACAGTGTTATGTCTGTAGGTATGCTGACGGGCCGTCCTAGAGAGGAGATGCCCGGATCCGCAGGTGATTTGCTACAAGATCTTTCACAACTGCACGAGCAAGCTCGGCAGGTGATGCAGGGTATTGCCCAGGCCTTGTGGCCGTATTCTTCCTTACCAGGAGGCATGAGCGAGCTTGTGGAGATACTCAAAGGAGCACGGCGGCGCTTCTGATTGTGGAAGATATCAGCTTGCCGACAAGGTGCGAGGGAAGCCTGGGCCATGGTGAAGACACTATACGCCAAGGCTGACCCGAACCATATGGCCGAAGTCGGACCGGTGGGGTCAGATGGGCAAGAGATACCGTAAGTCTGGTATATGACAAAGTAGCGTTAGCCGCAAATTATTCCCAACAAGATTGTAGGCTAGACAGCCTGTTGGATGGTATAGAGGAAGAATATAGCCAGTCCAAGTGACTATGTAATTAAAGGACCTATGTAGTCCCTAGCCGGATTGAAAATCATTTGTCATGGCGGACCTTTTCACTTCAACCCCCGGACCCGACAGTCCGAAGTGTATTCGAATACCCGACCGCTTATGAAAAACCGGGGAATGCATGGAAACCAGGCATAGGGGTCATAAGTGCTTGAACAGACAAGTACCCAACTAGTTATGTTATATTACATGGATAGTAAGAAACATCTTCCAGAGAGAATAGTTCCGTTAAGGGTTCCTTTCCCTGGGTGCGCATGCATCGATGTGCATGTCCGAACTGCGAACAGAAGCGTAGGAAACAAAACATTTGGGGATTCATGTTGTAATAAATGAAAACATCTTTTGTTCACCGACCGAATATTCCCTTAAGAATGCTAGCTTTCGGCTTCACCCAGTCTGAGGTACACATCCGGCTGAACCGACGGTAACAATCGCAGAGGTGCTCCCCTTATGCCCTAGCCGAATTAACAGGAACGTAGGGCATAAACACAAGAGCCAGGCAACCCAGCATGGCCAAAACTTAAGTCATATTGATGCATATAATGGTGAAGAAAAGGCACATATGGAAATAAAATGCATATGTGGTTGGCAGGGAGCCATTAGAGTAATTATGTTTAGCTTCCGTATAGGAAGCCCCCATGTATAATGAGCACGCGTAGTGCGGCCGGAGCGATCAAAGCATCCGTACCGTATTTAAGGCTTTATGTGAAAAAGGTAAAGGGGGTGAGAAAGGAAGAAGGAGGACATAATTGAAAGAGCAGAGGTAAGGAGACGAACACTGGGTGGGGCTCGGCGTAGAATCTTTGGAGTCTGTTATCAGATGCATTGTGCAGACGGTACGCTCCTCCGGTGAGAACTTTATCAATGATGAAGGGACCCTCCCACTTGGGTTTGAGCTTGTCCTTCTTCTTCTCTGGTAGGCGTAGAACTAGTTCGCCAACGTTATAAGTTTGGGACTGTACTTCTCTGCTTTGATACCTTCGAGCCTCCAACTGATAGAATGTGGAATGGGCTTTTGCAACGTCACGCTCCTCCTCCAGGGCATCTAAGTTATCTTGCCGGTCTAGTTCGGCTTCCTTCTCTTCGTACATGCGCACGCGAGGTGATTCATGGATTATGTCGCAGGGTAGCACTACTTCTGCGCCGTACACCATAAAAATGGTGTGTATCCGGTGGTATGATTCGGCGTGGTCCGCAGCCCCCAGAGTACAGAGTCGAGCTCCTCGACCCAATGCGTTTCTAATTCCTTCAAGGATCGCACTAGTATGGGTTTGATGCCGCTCATGATGAGACCATTTGCACGTTCGACTTGACCGTTTGTTTGGGGGTGATAGACAGAGGCGTAATCGAGCTTGATGCCCATGTTGCGGCACCAAGTTTTCACCTCATCGGCTATGAAATTTGAGCCGTTATCAGTGATGATGCTGTGGGGGACACCGTAATGGTGTACAAACCCTGATATAAGGTCTATCACTGGTCCGGATTCGGCCGTTTTAACTGTTTGGCTTCTATCCATTTGGTGAACTTGTCCACCATGACCAATAAGTATTTTTTCTTATGGCTTCCCCCTTTAAGAGGTCCGACCATGTCCAGCCCCCAGACTGCGAAGGGCCAAGTTATGGGGATTGTTTGGAGAGCGGTAGGGGGCATATGCCGAAGAGTTGGCAACCAACGCAGTGTTGGACAAGGTCCTGTGCATCTGCCTAGGCTGTCAGCCAGTAAAAACATGTACGGAAGGCCTTTCTTACAAGTGCCCGAGCTGCACCGTGGTGCCCGCCGAGTCTGGAATGGATTTCGGCTAAGAGCTGCCGCTCTTCCTCTTCGGAGATGCATCTTTGGAGCACTCCGGTGGCGCTTTTCTTGTAGAGCTCTCCTTCATGTTTAGCGCTGATGCATGCAAGGATATCCACCGCTTGATTATTTTCTCGGACCACATGGTGGAATTCAAGCCCCTCGAACCGAGCTGATATTTTGAGGACGACATTATGGTAGGCCGCCATTTTCGAATCCTTGGCATCGACGTCTCCATTTACTTGTGATATTGCGAGGTTCGAGTCCCTGCGCACTTCTAGGTGTTGGATGCCCATGGAGACTGCAATCCAAAGACCATGCAACAGAGCCTCATATTCGGCCGCATTGTTGGAATCTGTGTATAATATTTGGAGTACATATTGGACTGTGTCTCCGGTTGGGGATGTAAGGACAACACCTGCTCCCAGTCCGGCCAGCATTTTAGAGCCGTCGAAGTGCATGATCCAATTGGAGTAGGCGCCGTACTCTTTAGGGAGTTCGACTTCTTTCCATTCGGCGACAAAGTCAGCAAGTACTTGCGACTTGATGGCTCGCCATGGTTTGTATGTGATGTCGAACGGAAGGAGCTCAATATCCCATTTGGCAATCCGGCCCGTAGCGTTGCGGTTATTTATTATGTCATTGGGTGGTACTTCAGAGGCCACCATAATCGAACACTCTTGAAAGTAGTGTCGTAGCTTCCGGGATGCCATGAAGACCGCGTATGCTATCTTTTGATAGTGTGGGTATCGGGATTTGCATGGAGTGAGGACAGTGGACACGTAATATACCGGCTTTTGGGGCGGGAACTTGTGTCCGTCTGCTTCTCATTCGACGACGAGCACTGCGCTTACAACATGGTGTGTCGCAGCTATGTATAATAGCATTGGTTCGCCAGTATTTGGCGCGGTCAGGACTGGATTGCTGGCCAATAGGGTCTTTATTTCTTCCAGTCCAGCCATGGCCGCATCCGTCCACTCGAAGTGTTTGGTGCGCCGAAGAAGGCGATAAAGAGGTAGTGCCTTTTCTCCTAATCGGGAGATAAAGCGGCTTAAGGCAGCCACGCATCCTGATAGTTTCTGGATCTGATTGAGGTCTGTTGGGATAGCCAATTGTGACGGAGCTCAGATTTTTGCCGGATTTGCTTTGATTCCTCTATTGGAAACAATGAAGCCGAGCAATTTCCATGAGGGTACGCCGAAGACACGTTTTTCCGGGTTGAGCTTGATGTTGTATGTTCGGAGGTTGTCGAACGTTAGTCTCAAGTCATCTATTAGAGTTTCGGCGTGTCTTGTTTTGATAACCACGTCATCCATGTATGCCTCAACTATTTTGCCGATTTGCTTCTCCAGGCATGTCTGAATCATGCGTTGATAGGTTGCGCCGGCGTTTTTGAGCCCGAAAGGCATAGTGTTTAAACATAAGGGGCCATATGGTGTTATGAAGGCCGTTGCGGCTTGGTCGGATTCTGCCATCTTTATCTGATGGTATCTGGAGTATGCAGCGAGGAAACACAATGAGTCGTGTCCTACGGTGGCATCAATGATTTTGTCAATGCAAGGGAGGTGGAAAGGATCCTTAGGGCAAGACTTATTGAGGTCCTCGAAATCAACACATAGGCGCCAGGATTTTTCCTTCTTTGGTACCATTACTAGGTTTGCTAGCCAATCCGGATGTTTTATATCTCTGATGAATCCGGCCTTGAGTAGCTTGGCTAGCTCTTCTCCCATGGCTTGCCGCTTAGGCTCTGAGAAGCGCCTGAGAGTCTGCTTGACTAGCTTGTATCCTTTCAGTATATTGAGGCTGTGTTCGGCCAGCCTGCGTGGGATGCCCAGCATGTCTGAAGGATGCCAAGCGAAAATGTCCCAATTCTCACTTAGGAAATCTCACAGTGCAGCGTCCATTGTGGGGTTCAATTGTGTCCTAATGGCAGCTATCTTTGTGGGGTCCGTTGGGTGGACCTGGAATTTCACTATCTCGTCTACGGGCTTGAAAGAGGTGGACTTGGGTCGCTTGTCGAGTATCACGTCGTCTCTGTCCACTATGGCGTGCAACGTTGTTAGTTCTTCGGCCGCGAGGGCTTCGGATAATGCCTCTAGGGCTAGTGCGGCAGTTTTATTTTCGGCGTGGAGTGCGATGTCTGGGTCACTAGCTAGAGTGATGATTCCATTGGGTCCGGGCATTTTGAGCTTCATGTACCCGTAATTGGGTATAGCTTGAAAGCTCGTGAATGCGTCCCGCCCTAAGAGGGCGTGGTATCCGCTGCTAAACGGGGCCACTTGGAACGTGATTTCTTCGGACCTGTAATTCTCCGGCGTGCCGAATACCACATCTAGTGTGATTTTTCCCGCACACCGTGCCTCCCAACTAGGGATGATTCCCCTGAAGGTCGTGCTGCTTTGCTCGATGCGGCTCTTGTCAATTTCCATCTTGTTGAGGGTTTCCTCATAGATGAGGTTTAATCCGCTTCCCCCGTCCATGAGCACTTTAGTGAGCCGGAAACCATCCACGATTGGACTAATGACCAAGGCGGCTGGTGCCCGGACTGTTCGGAATTGAGGTTCGTCACTGTCATTGAAAGTTATGGTCATGTCGTTCCACAGATTTATTGTTTCCATGTGGCAAACTTCGGCGAGACTGCGTTGAGCTCACTTGCGCCTATTATTTGAGGCGAAAGTCTCGAAGACTGTCAATACCGTATTGTTATTTCCGGCGGGATGTTGTTCTGCTATATGGTTTATGAGGAGATCCTCGCCGCTCTTTGCTACCTGCCGGAGTATCCAACATGCTCTAAGGCTATGTGTTGGCATGGTATCCGGTGTGCTGTGAATTTAGCATGGCGCATTGAGCCATTCCTCCAATACGGTTCCATGCCTTGCATCGGGCTTTGGTTTTTTGGTAATTGAATCGGGTAACTTACGAGAGATTGCCCTTTTAGTTCGGACGAAGGGTTTAGTGAGATCCGGATTATCCCAGAAGTTTGTTTGGGTTTTCCAAGCGCTTTCCATCGCGTAGTATTTCTGCACTATGGCCGCTAAGTCAGCGAAGTGTACTATGTCACGGCGACTTATAGCGTTGAGGATCCCTTTGTCCGTGTAATTTTTGCAAAAGAGGGAGATTGCGTCTCCCTCGCGACAGTCCTTGACCTTGCTTATCACGACGAGGAATCTGGCCCAGTAATGATGTACTGTCTCTTGGGGCTCTTGTCTGATATGCGAAAGATTGAATAAATCTGGGTGGGTGGGTGGTTTTGAATCTGAATCCTGACCCAATCTGAGACCCAGGGGCAAAGAAGCTTCCGAGCTTAACGGCTCGGGCTCCGGGATGTTGCCCAATTTCTTCGGCCCGCCGCCCGATTCTAAATTCGGGGTTTCGGTCATGTCTTCCCGTGAGCGGGTGTCCGGCTCGGAGAGATCGGAAATCCGGACATAGTTCGTCCTCAAAATAGAGGGAGAATTTGTATGATGCTCTTCCACTACCGCTATCTCATGGGTGACCGGCGAAGAGTAAATCTCCCTTTGGTCGGGTTTTAGCCCGATCCGTTCATACTCCATAGCGACGCCCAGGGTGGCGATGCGATCGAAGAGCTCATTAAGGGAGGAGAGCTCCATTGGGTCCATCTGTTCGGCGAGTTCTGAATCGACGTGGAGGCTGTTTTTGATGACCTGCGAAGTCATCGTCGGTGTGACACCCGATCGGGCAGTCATGACGAAGCCGTCCAGCCGGAGAGTTAGGCCCAGGGCTAGGGCTCCCCCAGAGGTGATGTTGTCCTTGACAACGAGACGAGCCATCAAGCCTTATCGCGACGACACAGTGGAACTCTCAATGAAAGCACCAATGTCAGTGTCAAAACCGGCGGATCATAGGTCGGGGGTCCCGAACTATGCGTCTAAGGCTAATGGTAACAGGAGACTAGGGACACGATGTTTACCCAGGTTCGGGACCTCTCGATGGAGGTAATACCCTACTTCCTACTTGATTGATCTTGATGATATGAGTATTACAAGGAGATCTATCATCCGAATCGCCAAGCTTGCCTTCCAGGCAAAGGAGAGTCCCATCCGGACACGGGACGAAGTCTTCATTCTTGTATCTTCATAGTCCAACAGTTCGGCCAAAGTATATAGTCTGGCTGTCTGGATACCCCCTTATCCAGGACTCCCTCAGTGGCCGCCTTGGACGACGACACCGTGGGAGGAGGAGGCGAAGCAGGCGGCTCAGGACTCGGAGCCGGCCTCGGAGATTGGCCGGATGATGACGAGGGGAAAGTCGGCCCGCGCCGCCAGCCGGCGTCCGACCAGCCGGGCGGGAGCTCAGCTACCATGCTAGCCGCCCGAGGCGGCACGCCGAAGCGCCGGGCCACGTCGAACCTGTTCGGCAGCCGGCCAAAGAAGCCCAAGGGCTCGGCTGCGGTGACCAAGCGGGTGGAAGCGGCCGCGAAGGCCACCCGCTTCCGCAAGGTGGTGAAGGAGCCGCAGACAGTTTCTGCGTAAGTGTCGACTCCCTCACGTGTTCTTTCTTTCCTCTCGTTATTTTCTTCTGATTTTTCTTGGTCTTTGCCTTGGAAACAGGGCTCCGCTCTCTCTTGAGCGGACTACTGCCACCTCCGTGGTTGGAGCGGCAAGTGGCTCCACCAGCGCCCGCCGTGTGGACCCTCACGCCGAGCTTCAGGCAGCGATGGAGCGGAATGCATGGGAGGCACGTGAGGAGCGGGAGGCGGAGCAGCAGAAGGCGGCTGCCACCAAGGCGGCACAGGAGACAGCGGAGGAGACGACGAGGGCGCAAGCCGACGTGACGGCCAAGGCCCAGGCGGAAGCCGCGGCCGTGGCGCAGGCGCAAGAAGCTTTGCACAATCAGCCTCCGCAGCTCGTGAACCCCCTCCGCTCCGTGGCGCCCGAGATCCCAGTGGTGCCGCCTAAGGGAGCCGGTGATGGAGAGGGAGGACGGCGACGTTGTTGCCCCGGAGGAGGAGGCGGCTCCGACATCACTGAATGGGGCGGACCAAGGTAGCCAGCCCGGCGTGCCGCATGTGCCGCCGTCTAGAGGCGAGCCGGCTGTAGGGGCAGACCTTGTGGTCCAGCCCTCGGCGCGTTAGCGCGCGGGGAAGGCAACCTCGGCGTCGGACCCATAGAAGGCTGTGGGCTCGAGCTCATCGACCAAGGATCTGGAGACGACGAGCGTTAGTTCGCCGGGGTGGACGTCGGGTGGTGGGACGGCCGTGCTGAACGCGGCGGCGCAAGACGTCCGAAACCGGCTTCAGTCCCAGGCCACCGAGCTGAAGCAGTACAACCAAGAGTTCCTGGCAACGCGGTCAGCCATCCGGGTAAGCTTCTCGCTTTTTTCTTTTGCTTCTTGCTCTTGAATTCTTCCGTGGGGGTGCGTCAGCGCACCCACTGGGTGTAGTCCCCGAGTTTTGAGTCGGCTGCTGAGCAGGAGGCTTGGAACTTCTTAGCAGGTCTCGGGTGCTAACTTGTTTTTGTTTGTTTGCTCGTCCCTTTTTGCAGGACCATCACAACCTCCGTGCGGCCGCCTTCAACTCCCACACCCGGGAGCTGACTCAGAACACTGCCGACCTGCCGGAGAGCCAGAGTAAGTGCTCCATCCTCTGTCTCTCATGGGGGCGCGTCAGCACACCCACTTGGTGTAGTCCCTGAGATTCAGGCCGACTGCCGAGCAGTCAGGCCGGATCTTTCCTGGCAACCTCTTTCTTATTGTTTTTTCTTCTTTGCCATTTCCGCAGAGGCCAATGCCGACCTGCGACAGCAACTGGGCGAGGCCTAGACCACCCTGCATGCCAAGGAGGTTGAATGCAACGCCTTGGTTCAGGAGCGCGACCGCTTGACCAAGAAGTTGGCCGACCAGGAGGAGAGCCACAACGTGGCCCTGAAGGCGGTGAAGGACAGCGAGGCCGCCCTCCATGCCGAGTACGAGACCAAAGCGGAAAAATGGGCCGAGTCAAGGCAGGCGTTGAGCAAGGGCTACGGCCAGATCGAAGACCTGGCTGAGGGTAAGCCGCCTTCCTCTTCGTCCATTTCTTGCCACCTTCTGCTTGGTCCGACTTCTAACTTTGTATTTTTTTTTCTCTTTTCCTTTCTCTTTTGCGCAGATTACTTCCCCGACTATTCTGTTGCCGCCAACCAGGTCATCGAAGCCCATCACAACGTGCTGAGGCCGGCTGGCGCTGAGATTGCGCCGGATGCTCACAGGACATTCGAGGAGCAGCTCCTGGACATCCAAGTCCGTCTTTAGCCGGCTCATCGCATGCTCCGCCGCCTTCAGCGCACTGGATCCTAAGTGTTGTCCGCCCTCTGGCCCGACGAAGTGATTCCCCGCACCCCCAGTCAGACTGCCGACTGGCTGGAGGTGGCGGTTGGTCGCTTTGAGGCTTGGAAGGCTTCTACAGCTCAGGCATGTGCCAGGCGGGCACTGGAGTTTGTCCGAGCCTGGTATCCTGGGCTGAACTTGGCCCAGCTGGCCACGTGGAGGCAGGAGGCCAACGAGGAGCTGGAGCCGGTGCGGCCGGCCATCAACCAACACGCCTCGGTGATCGCTGAGTACACCGACACCAGCGCCTTTGTCCCCGAGGTGAATGACGACGGTGTTGCTCGGCGGAGGAGATTGACTCCAGCGACGAGGGCAAGGAAGAGGAGGACGAGGACGGTGGAGATGTTGCGCCGGATGGTGGAGCACCCTACCAGCCTCAACTTGACCATGCCTCCAACAACAAAGCACACGCGAGCGCGCCGCCTGCCGCTGGTGATGATCAAGCCAAGACTCGCCAGCCGGCTACTCCTCTAGCCAGCGCTACCACCTCCACAGACCTGCCCAACTCGCCCGTTGCACGCTTGGCCTAAGATGCCATCTTTATCTTTGCTTTCTTGTTTGTTTACGTTTTGAACAATATTTGTTAAATTTGCGCAGTTCCACCCACTAGGGGTGTATTCAGACTAAGTTGGATGCCGGCCCTTCGAAGGCCGTTTTGTGTAAATGTAATCATGTGTGCTTTCGACTTCCGACTGTGCTTGTTTTTCATCTTTTTCGGTTGTTTCCTTTGCCGCCCTCCCTTGGTCGCCGCCTTCCTAGCCGGACAGCTGCTCTGCAGTCTGTGGCTGGGAAAGTACTTGGCCGTGTGGGAGGCCAAGTACTTTTGCTTTCTTAGATTGTAGCAAGGTGAGTGGGAAGCCGGCTTGTGTTTATGTAAGCCCGTTGGTCCTTAACCATTTTTTGTGTGGTCATCTTTTCTTGCCTTTAGCTCTTGCCAGTTGGACAGTCGATTCCGCGAGCTGTGACTTTTGGCAGGAGAGGGCTTAGATGTCGGCACACTACTTGTCTGACTGCGGGCGGAACTTAGCATAGTTCAAGGCCGTAAGTCCCCGGGACGACTGGTCGAACCTGGTGCCGGACAGAAAAACAAATGTGACAGCACATTCATAGGCATGATACTCATCATATAGATAAAAGAGGGTAGTCCCCGAGTGCTCCTCGAGGAGCTCGATGTCTTGTACTTAATACAAAAGATAGTGTGGTACATACTGCATTTAACTGTAAAATCTTTGGAGGAGATTGGCATTCCATGGTCGTTCCGACTCCTTGCCGGAGTCATCTCTCTTGCGCGCCATGGGCTTCTGTGCGTCGATCAGGTAGTAGGAGTCATTGCCCAAGGCCTTGCTGATGACGAAGGGGGCTTCCCAAGGGGCCGAGAGCTTGTGCTGGCTGGCTGTTCGCTGGATCAACCGGAGCACAAGATCACCCTCTTGGAAGGATCTTGGCTTGACCTTCCGGTTGTGGTAACGGCGCAAACCCTGCTAGTAGGTGGCGGACCGGATGAGTTCTGATAGTAGGCCCTCTTCCAGCAGGTCAACGCCGTCTTCTCACGCTTCCTTGGCCTCCTCTTCCGTGTACATGGTGACTCGAGGTGAGTTGAACTCGATGTCAGTTGGGATGATAGCCTCGGCACCATATACAAGGAAGAAAGGAGTGAAGCTGGTTGACTTGTTCGGGGTGGTACGCAAGCTCCATAGGACGGCCGGCAGCTCCTCGAGCCAGCAGCCGGCCGAGCGCTCTAGAGGTACGACCAGTCGGGGCTTGATGCCGGACAAGATGAGGTCGTTTGCTTGCTCGACTTGGTCGTTTAACTGCGGGTGGGCAATGGACACTAAGTCTAGTCGGATGCCCTGTGTCACACAGAAACATGCCAATGATCCTTTGGCAAAATTCGTGTCGTTATCAGTGATGATGTTGTGTAGTACGCCATACTGGGTGGTGATGTCGGTGATGAATGTCACAGCAGCCGGCCCATTCAGCTTCTTGATTGGCTTTGCTTCAATCCACTTGGTGAACTTGTCCATGGTGACAAGCAGTGTGTCATGCCACCACGTGCCGTCTTGAATGGGCCCATCATGTCCAGCCCCCAGACGGCAAAGGGCCAGGTGAGGGAGGTGGTCTTGAGGGCAGAAGCCGGCAAATGTTGCTTGGAGCTGAAAACTTGGCACCCTTTGCAGTGTTTGACCAACTCTTTGGCGTCTTCCAAAGCAGTCGACCAGAAGAAGCCATGGCAGAAAGCTTGGGCGACGAGTGATCTTGAGGCCGTGTGGTGGCCGCACTCGCCTTGGTGGATATCTTTGAGGATTGCAATGCCCTTCTCTGGCTCGTCGCAACGTTGGAAGACTCTAGTGACATTGCGCCTAACGAGTTCTCTGTTCACTATTGTGTATGCTCCGGCTTGGCGTTGAATTTGTCTTGCTGAGATCTCATCAGTTGGCAGCTCTCTATTTACTAGAAAGTCGAGGATGGGTTGGGCCCATGATGGAGCTACAACTTCTTCTATTGCCAACACGACTACTACGACTAGGGCGGGTGGGTTGGGTGGTGAAGAGTTGGAGTCGGCCACCGCCTGCTATGTCGTTGTAGTCCCCGGGCCAGCTGCTGCAGTCCCCGGGCCGGGCTCTAAAGCCCCTGAGCCGGGTGTGACTACAACAGTCCCCGAGCCGCCTGCCGAAGTCCCCGAGCCGCCTGCTAAGGTTCCCAAGTCGGATCCGACTGTCTCAGGGTCAGGCGGCATGAAGATGGAGTCTGATTCTGGAGACGTCTTGACAGACGCCTTGAGCAGGCGTTGGAGGGAGACGTCGGTTGGTATAGCTTGCCGGGTGGAGCCAATTCGTGCCAGGGCATCTGCTTGCTCGTTGTCGGCCCGTGGCACGTGGAGAAACTCACACCCTTCAAAGTATCCGTTGAGCTACTGGACGAGGAAATGGTAGCTCGCCATGTTTGCATCCTTGGTGTCCCAATCACCACATGATTGCTCGATCACCAAGTCCGAATCGCCATAGCACAGGATCCGGCGGATGCCGAGTTCTTTGGCCAGCCGGAGCCCATGTATGAGCGCCTCGTATTCGGCCACGTTGTTGGAGGCGGCAAAATGGATTTGCAATGTGTATCTGAGCTTGTCGCCCTTGGGAGAGGTGAGGACGATGCCGGCTCCCAAGCCGGTGTGCATCTTGGATCCATTGAAGTGCATCTGCCAATGAGTGGAGTCAGGTGCCGGTGGCAGGTACTGGGTCTCAGCCTAGTCGACAGGGAAGTCGGCCAGCACTTCGGACTTGATGGTAGTGCGCGGCTGGTAGAAGATGGTGTAAGGAGCCAGAGCAATGGCCCACTTGGCCACCCAGCCAGATGCATCCCGGCTGCCTATGATCTCGGCAAGCGGGGCAGTGCAAACGACCATGATGGGGTGCTCTTGAAAGTAGGGCTTGAGCTTCTTGGTGGCAAAGTACATGCCATAGCACATCTTCTGGTAGTGGGGGTAATTCTATTTTGAGGTTGACAACACTTCGCTCAAATAATACACTGGTCTCTGGACCAGCTGAGCCCGACCTTCTTCTGGGCGCGGAACCACGATGACGGTGCTGACCACCCGGCTGGTTGCGGCAATGTAAAGGAGCATGGGCTCTTTTTCAGTCGGTGCCGCTAGGACAGGCGGCGTGGTCAACATCTTTTTTAACTTGTGAAAGGCTTCATCCGCCTGGTCGTTCCACTCGAAATGAGTGGATTTTCTCATGAGCTGATATAAAGGGAGAGCCTTCTCTCCCAGCCGACTGATGAAGCGGTTGAGCGAAGCCAGGCACCCGGTGAACTTTTGGACATCTCGAAGCCGGATGGGAATCTCCATCCTCTGTATGGCCTTGATCTTTACCGGGTTGCACTCGATGCCGCGTTCAGAGACCAGGAAGCCTAGGAGCTGGCCGGCTGGTACTCCAACACGCATTTCTCCGGGTTGAGCTTGATCTGAAATCGGCGCAAGTTGTCAAATGTTTCTTTGAGATCTTCCAGCAGGGTGTCGCGCTTCTCCGTCTTCACCACAATATCGTCTATGTTGACATGGGCATTTCTGCCGAATTGCTTGACGAGGCACTTCTGCATGCAACCCTAAAAAGTGGCACCGACATTTCTCAAGCCGAATGTCCTAGTCAGGTAACATAAAGCTCCGAATTGTGTGATGAAGGCGGTCTTCAGGCGGTCGGCTGGATCCAGTTTGATCTGATGGTAACCTGACTAGGCATCCAAGAAACTCAACAGCTCGCATCCGGCTGTGGAGTCTATCACTTGGTCAATCCGGGGCAAAGCGAACGGATCTTTGGGGCAAGCTTTGTTGAGGCTAGTATAGTCTATACACATGCGCCACTTCTTGTTCTTCTTCAACACTAGGACTGGATTGGCAAGCCATTCTGGAAAGAATACTTCCATAATGAAGCCGGCTGCCAGAAGCCCGGCTATCTCTTCTCCTCCGACACTCGGCGGAGGGGCTGCTTGACAGGTTTTGCATCTGCTCGGACATGTAGCTTGTGCTCGGCGAAATTCGTCGGGACAACCGGCATGTCTTGGGGGACCATGCAAAGATATCCCGATTCTCACAAAGGAAATCGACGAGCTCGCTTTCCTATTTGTTGTCCAGGTTTGCACCCATAATAGCAAATCTCTCCGGGTGCTCTGGGTACAGAGGTATCTTCTTTGTTTCCTTGGCCGGCTGAAGGAGCCCTGAGCTTCTGACTCCTTGCACTACAAAAAAAATACACTTCCATGATGATACATGTTTGTCATAGTAGGTCGAGTTTTTTGCCATGCATGTACATCCATGACAAATTTATGATAGAATCTAGATAGTCATACATGTGTTGTCGTAGAAGTGTTCCATGACATTACCAAAATTATCATCACGGAAGTGTCCACTTCCATGACGATAAATCGTGCGTCACAGAAGTGCTTTCGTCAAGGGGGACCGACACGTGGCATCCACCGTAACGGAACGCCGTTAAGCTATCGGGTCAGGTTTTGGATCCGATAACCCGTTAACAGCCCCGACCAATGGGGATTTTCCACGTGTAAAATCATCATTGGCTCGAGGAAACACGTGTCGGCTCACCGCTGGGATAGATGTCATCCGCTCATTGGACCGAAGGCGCCTATGATACGGCGACACATGGCACGGCCCAACAGAGCCCCATTCCTGTGAAAAGGTCGGCCCATTTGACTTGGTCAAAAGGTGGCGGATCGGCCCATGGATAGCCTCTTAACGGTCTATTTGCATATAGCCCATTTACAGCCCGCTAACCCAGGGCCCGTTACACCCTATCCGAATTAGGCCCAGTAGCGTCATCTGGGCCGTCCAATATGATTCCAGCCCATTTTAACTTCCGGCCCATGTGTGGCCCATGACTTCTTTTGGCCCATATGAGGCCCTTGGTAACTCTTTGCCCATTAACGGCCCATGGTGAAACAGGCCCGTAATGAACAGTGTATCACGGTATACCCATTAACGGCCCATTATTCCATTGGGCCGTTTCCAGCCCAAGTTGTCTTTCGGCCTTCTCAGGGCCCATTAATTCTTGGGCTCATTTGCAGCATTCGGTTACATACGGCACGTTACTGTCATTTTCTGCTTGTGGGCCAAATTCAGCCCGTCGTTACAGTCGGCCCGTTTGTGGACCGTTAATACGTTGGGATGTTTTCATGTCAAAAAAACCCGTTGGGATGTTTTCATAGAGTTATCAAATATGGCCTATTAACGGCCTGTTATGGTGCACGAATAGTATGGCCCATGATTGGCGAAATGATGATACGCCCCGTAGAAGGCCCATTGATCCTACGGCCCGTATGAGGCCCATGGATAGTACGGCCCGTAGAAGGCCCATGGATCGTACGGCCCGTAGAAGGCCCATGGACCCTACGGCCCGCAGAAGACCCATGGACCCTACGGCCCGTAGAAGGCCCATGGACCCTAAGGCCCGTATAGAAGGCCGATGGATCCTACGGCCGGAAGAAGGCCCATGGATCATACGGCCTGTAGGAGGCCCATGGTTACAATAGACCGTGTGTTGCCATGATTTTTGGCCTAGTTACCAAAAATAGGCCATTGTGGCCACTAGAAAAACACAGAAAAAGAACTGCAGTGACTACAAGCAAACAACAAAACAAGACAATAAGGAAATAAATAAGCAAGCAATTAACGCTAGCCTATTACCGCTATTACACATATTACATCCACTGGGCATCAAAGTTCGCCACCAGTGGAAATATAGGGAACAAAGCAGCACATTACATACACTGGCCGTCAAAATTGGCCACCAGTGAAAATAAACGCGGCAGCAAAACAAGAGCATAACTAAAACAACTTCAGAAGAGCTCAAGAAACATTATCCTGGGTATCCACCATGCTGGCAATAAGCTTTGCAAGCTGATTAGCTTTCTCTTGTTTGGCGCTAAAATCCTCCAACACTTGCTGTTGCACCAGAAAGTATGCATCTGAATGCTCCAGGGACTTCCACAGTCCTTCCGCTTCTTGTTGCAGCACAGCTGATCGATGTCTTTCAACTTGTAGTTTAGACTCAAGAAACCGAACTGATTCAGAGAGTGAGTTTGAATAGCCTGTGCAAGCGGTAGTGGCTAGTAACTCGAACACTAAACCAAGACAGGACTTTGGGGTTGTCTCGCTGTCTTCAAGATAGTCTTCCTTAGTTGTTTTATCAGCTTTGTTGGAGACCAACAAGGATGTGTCACTATCCTGAACCTTATTTGCGTTACTTCCTTTACCATTGCTTAATAAGGCACTCTTCCCCAATATTCTGTCAGCATTCTAAAAGAAGAAACAAGCAGACACATAACAAGTTTAGCATGTACTAGTATATGAAACTCACTTCGGTGAATCAGTTCATTAGTAAGGTGGACAGGATTAAACTACCAAGTCTTCTATTGCCAAGTACTAGTACATAATAAAAGCATCAAACAAACATATATCTATGTCCTATGGTCACTGCATTGTCTTGCCAAATCAAAATAGAGACACGGTTCAAATTATATCAGTTCAAGACAAAGTAGCAGTGAAAGAATACAAAGCGTGGGAAACTACATGGCACAACAAGATTTCAGATGGGTACCACGGGTATAAATGTACAACAATACTATTGGCTCTGTTGTGATGCTAGTAATGTGCATGGTATGAAAGTCAACTGTATACGCAATTGAAATTGAAATCAAAAGAGCTATTGATAGGAGCAAACCTGTTAAAGAAACATGCATGAACATACCTACTATGTCATTGGAGTTTCGATTGGATCCTTTAATTTAAAAATAAGTTTGTATGAGTAAATACAGTGATACAAGAGCAAAGCAATCATAGTTAAAAAAAGGCGCGCCTAAGCGAGTGCTTCAGCACACCTAGGCTCTAGGCGTTGGCAAAACGCATTGCGCATAACTACGCTTAATCTGTGCATAACTGCGCATAAGCATGTGCTTTGGTCAGTAAAGCGCAAGGCGGTGGCAAAGCGCACAATTAACGCCTAGCGCTTTTTTGAACTATGATAGCAATGGAATCTTAAATTAGAACAGTTGTTCTTCAGGTTTAGGCACTTGTTCTACATGAACAGAGTGCAGTAAGGCGCAAGAATATAATACTTCAAAATAGAAAATGAGCTCATAGACCTTACCACATTCTTGGTTCGGGACCAGTATAGAACAAGGCGTTCCCATTCATCGTCCAGTAAATGTGTCTCAAGAGAACGTAAGGGAATTTGATGAGTTTCTTTGCCGGTGAAGTACGTTTTCTTCAGGTAATTCCGATACTACCACCAAGCATTCTTGAAGATAGCAGAGGTATTTGCACAGGTTACCTCATCCTGAGTTTCCAAATTGGTCCTTCTCTATAGAGAAAAATGGGAAAATTTGCTGTATTATAACCATCATGGAGGTAGGATGTATGGGACGAAGCAAAGTAATTGCCATGAATAACATTACTTACACATAACTCCTGGATAAACATCTACAACTGGCATTTTCCTTCATCTTCAGTATAATATTTCCAAGATGGGAAGATACGCACATATGATTTAACAACATTAAATGTGATAGATGCTAAACTACGACTAGCTGGTTGTGCTTCCTCCATAGGAATAGGCGTACTAACTGGTGGAGTTGGGGTTCGCCGTGATAGTACTGGCCCTTTGGGCACTGGAGTTGCCTTACTAACTGCTCTTGTTTGGGAGCTCTGTGGTGGAGATGGTGTTGTGTCAACAGGAACTGGGTTACTATCGGCTAGGGTTGGGGTTAGATTGGGTGAAGCTGGTTCTCTGTCCATCGCAGTACGGGTACAATCTGCTAGAGTTTGGGTTATGTGTGGTAGGGCTGGTTCTTGTGCATGTACAACCGGGGTGCTATCTCCACCAAGAGGTAGCACTGTTTTATTTGAGGACCGTGTTTTTAGTCCGCTAGATACTGGCATCACCCACTCCAATTCAAGTGGCTGATAAATAGTAAACATAGTTGAATGTACAGACATTATATGAGAGACAGATGCAATAGATAGTGTGGAAAAAAGAGGGCATGAAATAGTTGACATGTATATTGTTTAACTAAAACGGATAGCATGACATAATTTCACATATATGATGTCCATCTAAACTGGATAGCATAGCATAACATGATTCAAAGATATGATGAATAACTAAACAGGATCGCATGACATAATTCACCTACATGTTATCTAAGTAATCAGGATAGCATCATTTAATTCACAAATGTGATTTATATGCTAAACAGAGGGCATTCGATATGATGTCTGAACTAAGAACATGGTGTTGAATATTGTGTATATGATGTCTAAACTATGCAATGCAAGACGCCGTATGCATGATATGAGCATTATAACCGTGCCAAGTTAGAGCATGCACCTCAGTGGGGGAATAGGACTGGTCATCTGTCTCTGAATCCATCTCTGAGGAGCTATCGGGACCCAACAAGAGATTTGCTTCGACGGGTAGCACTGTTTGCTCTGAAGGCCTTGTTTTCACTCCAGATTTTTCCATCTCCCACCCAAATGGTTGATTCATAGGAAGAGTAGTTTAATGTACAAACATTGTCGACAAATGGAAATGTAATGAAGAAAAGGATGGGCTAGATATCATTCAAATATATGATGCCTGGTTAAACAGGATGGCATTGCACATTTCACATATATTATGGCTGGCTAAAAGACATGAGACTGCATAATTCCCATATATGATATAGAAACTAAACAGGTGGCATTACAGAACATGTCTAAACTAAGCAGATGACATATATCATGTCAAAAGTAGGCATTGCAAGGCAACATATGCATGATATGACTAACATCATCATGCCAAGGTAGAGCAAACACCTTGGGGGTTAAATAGGAGTGGTCAGCGGTGTCTGAATCCGCCTCAGAACAGATATCTTCCTCTGGATTACAATCTGGAGAGGGGTGGGCAGGGTTTGCCATTAAACCCACCATGGAGCGATGTCTACATGACATTGTATTGCCGCGCAAAACTCTTCTCTTTTTCTCTACATGTTCAGCATGACTGTGTACAATATCTGACATGCATACGAAAAAATATGGTGAGATTATGTAAGGAGAGCATGCAGAAATTTAGAGTGATGGTAACAACTAGTGGATGGATATATCGCCGGTTTATGTGACCCGGACAGTGAAGCTGATAACTCAACTCCATAAGTTGTGTCAACAACAGTTGGATCACCCACCCACCGATGATCGACCCAACGATGGCGCCCACCCACCCACCCCTAAACCCTAGGCCGCCGGTGATCTCCTCTTCCTTCCCGTGATTTGGTTTTTTGGCTCCGATCATCTTACTCGGCGCTCTTAGATCTCTCGTCCTATACCATTTGTGATGGGTTCTTCCTCTGGATCTACCCTTGGCTTGGACTTCTCCAAGGGTAGAGTTTTTGCTGATGAGATCTACAATGTTTCGGGCCTCACAGTGCATCCCATGGAGAATTTGGGATCCTTCACCTTAGTGGTTTCTTTCAGTCGGCATCATTTTCGTCTTATAGAAGATTCGGTGGCAGCGGCTTTGGAATCTGCTTTGGGTGGATCTGCCATTGATTTTTTTGGTCTCAACCATTGGTGATAAGGTATTCAGCTTCAACGTTTCTTGCAAAGATGTGGGGTTTTACATTGTGGATACACGTTCTTACTCCTGCCCTCAGTTCAAATGTTACTTTCATTTGTGGGGAAATGGGGGACCCAATTGGGTTTGTGAGTTTAAAATTTGGAAGAAAGAATGTGATGCTGAGTGGATCTTGGTTAGTCCTTCTAAACGGAGGGCTGCATTGGGCATGCTAGCTATGCATATCCACCAGTTAAATCTGCTCTTAAGTCGGGCTCTGCTAATCGCAAGAAGTTATCTTTTGCTACGTTTCAAAATTATAGCGTTTGCAAGGGCTATCGTTATCATGCCTCGGCGGAATGTATTGTTGCATCTGAGGATGCGGGTTATCACATTCCTTCTGCTGAGCGTGTGGTCATTCATCCTCCTAAACCTATTGATTTGCAATGGACTATTGCTTCACCTCCGATCATCTTTGGGTCGGTGAGCTCGTCGGTGATTCAACGACACCGCGAGTTGAACGATCCTCCTCCTCATGATCCGGCACGTTGTTTGCATGGGTCGGATCGTCCGACTTTGATTGCCCATGATGGGCCCTCGCCTGACAGGCCCTCTCCGCTTCGTCTGGATTTCTCCTCGTCTCCAATTGGGCCGGGCCCGTTTTCTTCACCTCAGATTATTCCAGGGTCTCAGGAGGCTCATGCTGCTTTTGAATCTATGATTGAAAATATGGTGGAAGAAGTTTTGACTTGCCCAAAGTGCTCCCTTTCTGGTCATTTCGAAAATAATTGTCCCCTTAATATTGTTTGTGACTCTTGTACGCGTGTGGGCCATCGTAAGCGGGATTGTGCAAAGATTGCAACTGCCAATGGATTATTTTGGAAGCCAAAATATTAGCCGCCTTCTCCGGTTCCCGATACCGGTCTCGAGTCTGCCATCACCACCTTTGACAGCCCTGCCCTGTCTAGTCCAATTACTCCAGCTCCAAGAACCCCAACATCCACACCTCCGGTGACTCCTCCACCTCCTGAGTCTCCTTCGGCGTCAAGGCACTCATCTGAGCCCATGGCGGTCTTCGCCATTGATCCTTTGCGGTTCGTGCCGGCGGGTCATCACATCATCGATGGTGGTGCCAATCGTGTGCCCAGGACTTTCGTTTCGCCGCCGTCCCCCATTATGAAGCAGCATGAGCAGTTCTTGGTGGCGGAAGTGATGCCACTGCCTCCTCCCAATCAGGTGGGAGCTACCCGGGAGGCGGTGGTCGATTTCCTGGAGCATCATGGGATTCAGGTTCGATCGGTGCAGCCCTGGGTCTGTGGTGTTGGTCTGTTCGAGTTAAGGGATGCTGGGGTTCGTTTTCCTCTGTTGCAATTTCCACCTCAGCCTCTTGGCAATGACACTTTCGTTCGATTTCATAAGCATGATGAGGGTGTTGGCTTTCAGGGACAACATGGTTTTCGTGATGGCTGCTTGATGTTTCTGGGTATCCCTCTTGATCTCCGTAATACTGAGAACATCCGTGCTGCTGTCAACACTTTTGGTAAATTCTAGCATTGGGTTCATGATGATCCTTATTTGGTTAGATCCATTGTTTTTTCTTCTTTCCCGGAAGATATCTTGGTCCCACGAGATGTGGTGTTCACGGATTATGCTGCTTATGGGGGAGCAAAGGTTTCTTGGACTGCACCTTGTTATATCCTAGGTGCCAACTTTGCAGACCAAATGCCTGAAGATGAAGACCCAATGCCCATTGATGGTAATCCACATCCTCTTCCGGGGGCTCTGTTTCCTGACAATCACAATTTTGTGCTTCATCCATACCCTGCTATTGGGTGGAACGACCTTCCTCTAGTTCCTCCCCTAATGCACAATCAGGTTGATCCAGATAATTGGCGTCATGAACACTGGGGGGATGATCAGGCCGATCATGATGGAGAGCTTAACCCTGAGCCAGTGGTTCAGGATCAAGAGTCGATCGTTATCGACAATTCAATGCAACAGTCAGAGTCTGAAGTTCAGCTGGTGGATTCTCCTGAGCAGTTCCATAATGTTAATGATTGGGCTATTGTGCCTTATCAGCCGCCTGTTATTCAATATGATCGCATTGTCATTGCATCTGTCAAGGTTGTTTTTGGGCTAGTTTTGCCGCCGGAGTTGGCATGGAAGCGCACTTTTGAGTCTCTAATGAAGTGTTGTCCTGTTTATGAGGTCCCTGTGCAGATGTCGTTGGTGGATTTGCAGCCGATCGTTCTGTCCAAGAGGAACTGGGCTATTGCCTTTGACGATGTTCAACCTGTCTCCCATCTGCAGTTGATAGATGCGCAAGTTACCAGCAAGACCAAACCTGTTGCACGAGCCCTCTTTCCTGAACCTGCAATTTCTGACAGCTCTGTCTCTGAACCAGTGGACTCAAGTGTCTCTGCACCTCTTCAGGAGAGCCAAACTACGCTGGAGCAATCCGATGAGGTCTTTTCTTTTTCTGCTCAGTGTGACAAAAACAAGATGCAACGTCGCAATACTCTGGCTCCGATGCCAATCATGGATACTGAAGTTCGTCGTTGCACGCGTGGCTCAGTTAAAAGGGATGGCTTCAAACCTGTTTTTTAGGAGCTTCAGCAGCAGCCGAGGAAGAAGAAGCCTCGCTGCAAGCCACTCATTGCTCCCACCTCTGATGAATCGCCCTGCCCAGGTTCTTCCTCTGATGTGCCACCTCTGACTCGATCCGGGTGATCCAAGACATTGGCAGAGACCTGCAGATTCCGAATGACCAACTCACAGTGGATAAGCTTATGGCTAATCCTACAGCTAACAGCTCGTCTGGTGGAGATGTTTAGTTCTCTTCGGAGCTTTGGTGTCTGCCATGCCCCTATGATGGCCCTGCTATTGGGTCTTTTGGTCCGTTTTAAGCTTTGTAGTATCTTAGGTCTGAACCTTTCTTGCTTGTTGGGATTTTATGTGTTGTGGTACTATTATGTAGTGCTCCTTTGCTATCATTTATTATATGGTTACTGTGAGTGATTATAATTGCAAGAATTGGAATGTGCTCTGCTGGAATGTGAGAGGGCTTAATGCACCTGCTCGAAAGTGTGCTGTTAAACAGAAAATTGAAGAAAGCCAGTGTGTTGTTGCTTGTTTCCAGGAAACTAAATGTGAAACCTTTGATATAAGGGAAATTAGGGCCTTCTGCCCTAGGCAATTTGATACTTTTGCATTTTCACCATCTATGGGTGCTTCTGGTGGGATTCTGGTGGTCTGGAATTCGGCCGTGTTGTCTGGTGTGCTGGTGGAAATTCAACCTTTTGCTGTGGTGGTGCGTTTTACCTCTAAACAAAATAATGAGCAGTGGTCTTTAGTGTCGGTCTATGGGCCATGTCAGGGGGAAGCCAGGGATAACTTTGTGTCCTGGTTATATAATTTGCATATTCCAATTGATGATAATTGGTTAATCATTGGAGATTTTAATTTCATCAGGTCCTCTGAAAACAGAAATTTACCAGGGGGGGATGTTAACGACATTTTTATCTTCAATGAAATTATTGGTCACCTGGGTTTGCTGGAATTGCCACTTAAAGGAAGGTCTTATACTTGGTCTAACAGGCAAGATTCCCCATTGCTTGAGCAGCTGGATTGGTTTTTTACCTCCACTAACTGGATATCTATTTATCCTTTTACTGAAGCATTGCCTCTAGCTAGAACTGCTTCTGACCATGTGCCTTGTGTTGTTGTTATTAAAACTTCCATACCTAAGTGTAACATCTTCAGATTTGAGAATTACTGGGTGCACATGGAAGGGTTCTTGGAGTGTGTGCAGAACTCTTGGAGCAAACCTTCAAATAAATCTCACTCCTCTGCAATTATTGCTGATAAGTTGAAATCCCTGAGGAAGGATCTCAAGAGGTGGCAAACTAATTTTTCCAAAATGAAGTTGCTCATACCTAACTGCAACAAGGTAATTTTGCTGCTTGATAACTTGGAGGAAATCAGGCCTCTTTTTAGGCAGGAATTTAACTTCAGGAAAATTGTCAAACTTCATTTGGAAAATTTGTTGCATCTTCAGTTTTTGTACTGGAAGAAGAGATGTACTATTAGATCCATAAAAGTGGGTGAGGAGAACACCAAAAATTTTCATGCCATGGCTACTGAAAGGTTTAGAAGAAACTCTATTGCTAGTTTGTAGCAGCCTGATGGTGCTGTTATTTCTGATCACTCTCAAATGGAAGGTATGATTTGGAGTGCTTTTAAAGGAAGGATGGGAGTTTCAAGAGGAATTGTTATGGGTTTTGATCTGCCTGACCTGCTCAAACATGTTCCTGGCCTTGAGGTTTTGACAAAACCATTTACAATTGAGGAAATGGACATGGTGGTCAAACATATGCCAATTGATAAGGCCCCGGGGCCAGATGGGTTGAATGGCCTTTTCTTCAAGAAGTGCTGGCATATTATTAAGCATGAGTTTTATGCTTTAGCCCAGGAGTTTTATGATGGCAAAGCCAACTTGGAGAACATCAACGAGTCTTTCATCACCTTGATTCCTAAGAAACTTTCACCTGAAGTGGTTGGTGATTACATGCCTATTTCTTTGACTGGCATGGGCATTAAGTTTTTGTCCAAAATGATGGCCAATAGATTTCAGGAATTGATAATGATGTGCATCCATAAGAACCAGTATGGTTTCATTAAATCTAGGACCATACAAGATTGCATTGGGTGGACTTTGGAATATCTGCATCAATGTCACCAGTCCAAAAGGCCAATTCTAATTCTCAAACTTGATTTTGAGAAAGCGTTTGATTCCATTGAACATGAAGCTATCTTTCAAATCATGAGACACAAGGGCTTTAATGACAAATGGATTGGTTGGGTTAAATCTCTCTTGTCTTCTGGGACGTCCTCTGTTCTGCTCAATGGGGTGCCTAGGAAAAATTTTGTATGTAAAAAAGGTGTCAGGCAAGGAGACCCAGTATCTCCTCTTCTTTTTGTTCTTGCTACAGATCTCTTGCAATCTGTGGTAAATGATATGCACAACAGAGGGGAAATTAAACTGCCTTTTCCTTCTCATGACAAGGACTATCCAATTGTGCAATATGCTGATGACACCTTGATTGTGGTTCCTGCTGATGAAGCTCAGCTCTTGGCTCTCAAAAAAATGTTGCTGGTTTTTTCACAGTCCACTGGCCTGGAGGTTAATTACCATAAGTCTTCCATGATCCCAATAAATGTTTCCCAGGAGGAAACCCAAATATTGGCATCCCTCTTTGGTTGTCAGGTGGGTAAGATGCCATTTACATACCTTGGTCTGCCTGTTGGAACTTCCAGGCCTGCAATGTCTGATGTGCTGCCCCTGGTTACCTGTATGGAGAGAAGAATGTCTGCTAGTTCATCTTTTCTTGCTCAGAGAGGAAGACTACAGTACTTGAATTCTGCTTTGTCCTCCTTGCCTATTTTCTTCCTTTGCAGCTTGCTCATTGCCCCTGGTATCTTGAAGCAACTTCAGAGAATTCAAAGGCAGTGCCTGTGGAGAAAAAATAGGCAAGAACCAACTCCTTCTCTTGCTGCTTGGGATTTGATTTGTCGACCCAAAAACAAAGGAGGGCTGGGTATTCTGGATCTTGGCATTCAAAATGTGGCCCTTCTTCTGAAACATGTGAATAAGTTCCTCAACAAGGGTGATGTTCCTTGGGTTCATCTAATTTGGAACTCATATTACCATGATCTTGTCCCACAAGGAACTGCACCATGTGGATCTTTTTGGTGGAAGGATGTCCTTAAACTTTTGGATCAATTCAGAGAAGTCACATGTGTCAAGGTTAATGAAGGGGGTACTGCTCTTTTCTGGCAGGATATATGGCTGATTGGAAACTCTGTTTTGCCTTTGCAGCACAGGTTTCCTAGGTTATTTTCTTTTGTCAAAGATGCTCTGGTTACAGTCAAGGAAGGATTTTCTGCCCTGGATTTGATCTCTTGGTTCCATCTTCCTCTTTTAGAGCAGGCTCACAATGAGCTCTTGGTTTTGAAATCTCTTATGTTGCACCATGAAAGGGACTCTGACTTGAAGGATGTTTGGTATTGGCATGGCTCTCACAAACCCTATAATCCTAAATAGTTTTATGTATCCAGGTTCATTCATCATACTTTTAATCCTGTTTTGACTTGGATTTGGAGGAGCTGCTGTACCATGAAGATTAAGGTTTTTGCTTGGTTGTTAATAATGGATAGGCTCAACACCAAGGATATGGTGGAAAGAAGGCATTGGCATATAGATGATGGAGTCAATTGTGTGCTTTGTCCCACTCACACCAGGGAAAATAGAGATCACCTATTCTTTAATTGTAATTTCAGTCAGAGGGTTTGGAACTTCCTCCAGATTGATTGGGAAGCTGGGAATGACATGAGTCAGATTGTGCTCAATGCAAGGAGGAACTTTGCTCATCCTTTCTTTGCTGAAGTGGTCTTTACTGCTTGCTGGAACATTTGGATCATCAGGAATGGAAAGGTTTTTCGAAAGGAAAGGCCTAGTTTTAATAGGTGGAGAGGAGCTTTTGTGAATGATATGCTTTTACTCTCTCATAGAATCAAGGTTAGATACAAGGAAGGCCTGATTAGATGGGTATCCTTCCTCCCTCCTTAAATGTAATTGTTTTATTTTAGCTTTTCACTTTTTCTCTTGCTACTCCTGGTAGCATTTGTAATTATTGTAATTATGTTTGCTAAGTCAATAAAGGGTTGTGGGGGCTTTCCCTACAGTGTTTAGTCAAAAAAACTAGTGGGTGGATCCAAAAATAATGATAGGAGGCTGATGATTGCTTTAAATTAATAAAAAGACAGATGATGATTGCTTTACTATTTGTTTCCCACCCAAGATGAACAACATAGGTATACCCTAGGTGAACCAGATATTAGACAGACATACTATTCATTGCTGCCTCGATATGTGCCCCACAACTAATTTAGAACTCAAGTTTGAACATTAATTTGGACCTGACTTGGGAGTCCAAGAGCTGAACAGGACGATAAAGTACCAGGTAAGTTTAAGCAATGCATAACATAATCAGAAACAAAAGAGTGTGACCTCTCTTGTGGACCCGTGTACTCCTCAGGTTCATCTGCTGAGTCGATGATGCTGATGCCATTGCGGTGGGTGCCGGCGGCAGGGAAGGAGATCTGAGGCGGCGAAAGACGGTCAGGACTCATGATGTCTGGTTTGGTGGATGCTTCTGCGTATGGAGCAGCTCAGGTGAGGTGGACGACGTCGCGGCAGGAGCAGGACAAACCACACAAAGTTCCCTTCGACACATACTTGTAACTGAAGTAATTCTGTAAGGGCTCATTTGGCTTGCATGATTCTTAAAACGCAGGGATAGGAAAAACATCGGAATAGGATAGGAAAATGCACATGGTAAATAGAGCATTTGTAAACACAGGATTTCTATCAACTTGGGTCTTTGGTTTACAGGAATTGGAAGAGCAGAGGAATGCAAAGAAACATGGCCAAAATAAAGTGAAACCATATGAAAGTGTGTACGGTTAGAATGTTATTCTGGCACTAATGCACTTGGTCTTGTTTTCATGCATAGGATTTTGAAAAGTAGGTCCAGGTGGATGTTTTGCTTCATTCCTTTCAACAAAATGCATGAATAATTGAATAGTAGAGTGCCATTGGAAAATTCCCTATTGCTATGTTTTTCAGTTGAACCAAAATAGCCCTAATGGATCGACGTGAATGTATAGTAATAAGTGATGCAACAAGTGTACAACCTCTTTGCCGTAGTCGTGTCGGCCTCAGCATCATTGGGTTGGTCGCTGAAGCAGTTGAGGCAGAGGTGGCTGTTGGAGGTGTGGAGGAAGATCTGAGGAATCTGTAGACGGCATCCAGGGCACTACTCTGTTGATCGTTCTGTCGTTGGAGCAGCTCCGGTGAGCCGTAAGACGTTAAGGCTGAAGCAGCACAAGACAGACATCGTCAATCTCAAGTGGGATTCTAATAGCATCTCCAGTAGATGATGTAAAATGGATTTAAAATTAACATCACCAAAAACCACCTGACTAAAACAGATGAGGTAAAAACTATTGAGTCTGAACTTAACTATCGAAACTGAAATTTATTGTGGAATCTGAATGCTACTGTCGAAACTGAACGCAATGGTAGCAGAGAGGCACTTGACATGTAGTTTAGGGAGGGCCTGCAGTTCATCTTCAACCTGCACCCCCTTGAGCCGCCAGCCACCAGCGGCCGAACCGCCGGCCCCAGCACCGCCTCGCCGCCCCGAAACAACTTGCCACCGCCGCCCCGGCCAGCCCTCTAGGCATCCCCCCCCCCGCCCTGAACCCTAAGATAGATAGTGGGGTACCTCTCCGGCGAGCCCCGTCCCCGCTGCGGGTGGTTCTTCCTTAACTCCGGCGAGGCCCCCCAACCCCTGAAAATTGGCTGACCCAAAAGTCGATTCAGTCGAATGAAGTGTGGCTTAATCAGAGCAGAGCAGCAACACGAGCGAGGGGGAGAGCAGCAGCAGCTGCTGGGCGAGCGAGCGATGGAGCAAGAGCCGGAGCAGCAGCAGCAGCAGCGCGAGCGAGCGAGCGAGCGAGAGCCGGAGCAGCATCAGCAAATCCGGCTGGTATGCACGCCGCTGCCGAAGGGGCCTCACACTGGGGGAGAGCCGCCATGGAGATGTCGCCCGCGATGCTGGCTTCAAGGTAGCCGCTCCATGGTGGTGTGGGATGTAGCACCGTCGGCGCCGGGAGGTCGAGTTAAGGAGAAGGTGCGATGCGATGAGTGTACAACCTCTTTGGTGGCGCCGAGTAGGCCTTGGCTTCGTCCAAGGAGTCGGTGAGGATGCTGCGGTTCCGGTGGAGCAGGTTAAGGCGGCGCTGTGGGGATGGAGCAACCGCGATAGACGAGGCAATTTTTGGAGCAGCTCCTTGGAGGTGGAGGACGGGGCGGCTGATCCAGCGGGACGGCGAGATGGACGACGGATCCTCATCCGGGGAGGTAGACGAGGCACGTCGAGTTATTGCGGTGGACGACGTCGTCGGGGAAGAGGCTCCTGCTGGGCAGCGGTGACATGGCAGATGGAGGAGGGTGGGGTTTCGCGGCTGGAGCGGAGAGGTTATGGCGGCCTGGGATTTCGAATGGCGAAAAGGGGGCCATGGGAGGGTGTGAAGCATGACTTAGGGACGCGCTTGTCCAAAATGTAGGGTGTGTTACAAAAGTACCCCCCACCAATTTGAACTAGCGGCCCTTTCGGCTCAGGGTTAGAAGGGGGATTTCGTGTGTCGGGATTTGGCAGCTGGAGGGAGTTTTCACGCGCGTTATAATTTCGGGATAGCAAGGCGCGGGTTGTGAAGGCGCCAGTTTTGAGAGCACGATATCTGAATTTTTGGGATATAACAAGACGCAGGTTGAATTTTAGGGACAAGCCTAAGTGTAGTAATATTGTACTTGTACGTACCAAATCAATTCGCACTTCCCTCAACCAAAAAGAAAATGAAAAAAAACAAAACTATTCACACCACACAAAGAGAGAGTCTTGCCCCGTTTTACTATACAAATGCTATTCAAAGCTACTCCCTCCTTCCATCTATATAGGGCCTAATGCATTTTTCGATGCTAACTTCGACCAAATATTAGAGCAATGATATATGACATGCAACTTACACAAAGCACATTGTTAAATTCGTCTGTGAAAGGTTCTTTCAATGATATCATTTTCACATTGTGCATGTCATGTACTATTAATCTTGTCAATAGTCAAAGGCGGTCTTAAAAATCTCATTACGCCCTATATAGATGGAAGGAGGGAGTATGAATCCATGTTATGTCCGATTAAATTTTTTTGCTTGCTGTATAATGCATGTAACCTACTCATACCAACATTTTAGAGCATTCCAAATGTCTATACTACCGCTGCAATTCGAACTAAATTTGAATTCGTTTCTCTATTTCAATAAGAATCTACAATCATGATTGTTGCCAACTTCAACCATCATTCGTGTATTACCTTAATAACACACCACATGATTACTATAGAGATAGATATGAACTATGTGTACTACATGAACTCGAATTCTATTTTTTGAATACACTTGATGTTGATTCCAAATAATAGTACATTTGATGTACTAACTATATATTCATAATCTAAACCATGTTCCATACGTACACCGTGTTTATCACACAAAGTATAGTGCCCCGCCCCCTACATTATGACAAATATTTAGACTTGAGCTGCAAAAGCCACACATTAGCCCAAATTATAATCAATGTTCTACATTATGAGATATTCTACAAGTATCCGTATCCACTTTTTTATAATGAATTATGATCTTTGTTCGTCTTTTACACCTTCACGATCCTCTTCTATTTGTAGCTAGCTAGCGCTAACTTTCTATCGTGCATGCACACGCCCCCCCCCCCCTCACACACCCTTAGCGTCCCCTCCATCGCGCACGTTCATTATTTCTCTTTAGGTCGTCCACCAGCGGTGTGTGTAGGCCCCCGGCTCCTTCTTTCTGGCACACACC
>NC_041381.1:506600888-506606929 GCF_002162155.2 Triticum dicoccoides | reverse complement strand
AGCCACACCCTCTCCCCATGTCTGCCTCTTCGGACCTTATTTGCTTCTAACACATGTAGGCGTGTATATGAACTGATCTCCCTACATATAGCCAGGTCGACTATAATTCGTTTTCACCAAGCACCGATACACTTACCTTGCTAGTTATGTCTCTCCTTTTCTCAGACACACGGCGGTTGATCTTCCTATGTAGTTACGCATGCTTACCACAACCATATCTTCTCCCCTCATCATCCTTGAATACCTCCCGACCCGTCTCTCACACGCACGTGCATAGACAGACAGACATCCCCCGCCCTCTCTTATTGATATTGCACTCATACCCTCCGTTTGTCTAGTAGGCCTCTCCCACCATTTCTGAGACGCCAGTCCACCACCAACCCTCCGACGCTCTACCTTTGTCTTTTTCCCAACCTTATTCCTCTGCTACACATATCCATGGATGTCGATCGATCTCCCTCAATACATAGCTAGGTCTCTCTCCTTCCCCACACATATACTAGTCGACCGGTCTCTACTCCCCCCCCACACCCGCACACACCGACAGTCGAACGTTGTAGGTAGGTATCCATGCCAGGGAGAAGAACTGCACCTCTGCCCTCTCAAATTCCAGTAGGCCAGCCGCCTTGTATCTTTGACATGGGCAAACACAAATTCGATGGCACTCTTTATCGATCGCGCAGCCACACACTTCATCCCTGTTTTCAATTCTATCGATATCTCACGTCCATGACTCCGTTTCACACACATTGCATATGTTACAGTTTTCTAATTGAGATGTCATCAACACATTGCCTCTGTTTCGCACAAACCATCTCTCTCACACCCACCCACGTACGTACCTGCACCTAAAGAAGAAGTGCACGCAGGACGCACGTACTCATGTCTCGTTCCCGGCCACACCCGCGCGGGTACACGGTGGAGTTCGTTTTTGTACGAAAAGGCAGCCCACGTGATAATTTGGTGCGTGTAGCGGTTGTTTACTCGAAGGAGGGTCGGGTACCACACCTAGAATATAAAACGATTGCCGTGGGGAAAATGGAAAAATGGGTTTGTCTCTCGTCACACCATCTCACACAAGGCCGACGTGGCCTCTCTCTCTCAGCGTTGGCCAGTGATCCGGCCGCATCCCGTCCGCCGGCGGAAAGGGAGGATGTGCATCGTCTCTCTGTTCGACGGTGTTGAGGCGGCTCGTCCCGATCTGCGGTACCCGCCGTTCTCTTTGACCAAGCTCCGGCGCGGTAGGGCCTTCGCCACTTGCTTGCTGTCGCAGTATGGGCAGATCCCGGCCGCCGGCGCCCTTCTAGTAACATCCCGACGACCCTCAGGTACAGCTTCCTCTGGCCTTTCTCCACTGCCCATCTTCCCACGTTGCTGCATGTGGATCTTCTTTAGTTGTTTGCTTAAATCGTATCTCGGCTGGCGTACTTTCCATCTTGCAATCTCGTCCTCAAACCATTTTTGATAAACCACCATGTGCTATCTTTCCCTTTTTACATGGAACATGCTTCTTTTTTGTCAGCGTATGTGTCTTCAACTCATGTTATTGGGCAGTAATTGTTTCCTTTCGACCTCCTTTTGCAAACAGGGTTATCCATTTTCACCTCGTTGCTATTGTGACCTTTTGGTGAACTGCACAAATCACTTTTCTGAAGAGTGTTTTGTGCAGTTCCGCCAAAATGTCACACGGGCAACGTTTTTACATTTCTGTGGGACTGCGGAAAGGGAGATTGGTTTTGCTATCCTCCTCATCCAACTCCGTTCCTAGTTTTCTCCAACAAGAAGTTAGTCCTAAAGAGAGATCGTAGAGGTGATCGGCTTCTATTTATGTGTGTTATGTTTCATCATCTAGTTCCACTATTATTGTAATCACACTGACTGGATATCTTTGCAAACAGGGATGGTCCGCTCGATTTTAGTGGAGCTGAACAAAATGATCGGATTGTGGTGTCCTTCATACACCTCTTTTTTGGCTACAGAGCTAGGTGAAACTAGCTGCCAAGCAATGAACATTGTGCCGAGGAAATGGAGCCATGCCTACGAACAACATCGATCAATTATATTTTTTCTTTATTTGTACACCTTCTCACAACTTTGTCTTCAGTTGTGATGTGAATATTGGCACTGATCTGCGAACAATTGAGATGCATTAGCCATGGTAGTTTCATTTTTATTTGATGGAATGTTGTAACGAGATAATCTCGAGGCAAGACACATGAATCCTAAGTTGAAACCTTTTTTTCTTGCGGGAACCAAAGTAGAAACCTTCATAGCATCACAGTACAATTTCATCAAAATTATGCGTACATATAAACAAACCCTGAAGGATTGATAGCAATGCCAGAAACAATTCAACTTCGTTTCGCCGACATGTTGGACATCCTTCATCCGGCTCAACCTGCCATGCAGCAATATTGAGTGGACAACACAACTTCAGGGAAAGATTCACCCCAGTCGTTGCGCTGCAGTAGTAATGACTAGTGAGCAGTCAAATCACAGAGCCCCACCTTCGCCACAGTAAGTTGCTCGGACGAAGCAACCATCATTTCTCTGTTCCTTGAATCCGCTGGTACTCCCATATTCCCACAGTAATAAGTTGCTCGGCCGAATCAACAATCACTATATCCGCTCACGTGTGATGACCACAGGAGCTATCCATTCAGATTGCATGTTAAAAAAATAAAGGTCGATAACTAATACGGCAAACTTTCAAAAAAAACTAATGCGGCACCTCGGGCCAATGCGGCCAGATTGCATTTTGCACGAGAAATTACACACCATGTTTCGTTGACATGTGGTCCCGTTCCAACATATCAGTGAGACGACATCGAGTAGTAGGAGTATTTCCGAATGGACGTGTAAGCCGGGGCGCCTCTTTGTGAACCGTGGCAAACTGGCAACCGTCCACCGACTCTTCGCATTTCCCTCTTGATTTGGAACTGTTGTCGCATGCTCTTCCTCTCCCTCCTCCATTTTCCTTTAGCCCTTCACCCTTTCTTCTGCCATTGTTCGATCGTCTTCTCCATGGAGGGAACAGGCCGGAAACGACCCCGTTATTCTTGCCCCGATCTGAAGGATGACGTGGTGGAGGAACTCATTGATTGGTGCGACATCATCACCTCGGCTAGCATGGCAGGTTCATTCAAGCCCATTCTCGACTCAACTAATAACATCATTACAAGGAACCCAAGAGTCAAGGAGCGGTTTGATCTCCCCTATCTTCTTCGCCATGACCCTGATGACTGGCGCCGGCACGACGGAGGCCTCGCCCTATGCAAGTTGATGCCGCTTGATAATGATACGTATGATGTTAAGATTCCATCGCTTGAGGGCAAGGCTTGGGCAGGCGCAAATGGAGATTGGGTTGTTTACATTGGGTCCAACTGCGAGTGGGAACTTGTGAATGTGTACACTCGTGACCGGGTTACACTTCCAAAAATCTCAGCAGACTGCCCAAAGGTTGAGCACACCGGTATTGTACGCACGTTAAAATACGATCATGGTGACTGTCTTCTACGGAAGATAGCAATTTGTCGAGTTCCCAACCGCTCTTGGAATTACAACAACTATGAAGTTGTTGCTATCTTCGACAAGCTTGTTGCCGTCCTTGGTGGTTTGACTCGATGGATATTGCTCAAAAATCAGTTTGTATACACGGATGTGTACTGTGATGCAATTCAATACGAGGGTCTTGTGTTTGCTTCCACCACTCATGGCACTGTTTTTGCATGGGATCCTCGTAGTTTCGGTACGTTTGTCTTCCACCGTAATTATAATTGCTTCATCCACATGCATGCGGGTTAGAAAGTTTCCCTTTACTAATTAACCTTCTTCTTGTGTTTCCAAGGTCCTATGAACATTCCACCACCTATACTTGAAAATTTTTATAACCAAGGGGGAGATGGCGAAGGTGATGATCACGAGCATGAGGACGAGCAGAACATATATACTCAGTGGAGCCTGGCAACTAATTCCGATGGATCACCTCTTCTTGTGTGTATACAGCCCCCTGATGATGTTACTACTGAGGGAGCACATGTTGTCTCCCATGGTCGCACTCTCCGGACCTATTCCAACACCCGTTGCATGGTATTCGGAATGGATACTAGTGTGCTAGCGCCAACACCTTCTCCTTGGTACAGAATTGATAGTCTTGGAGAAAACTCGCTCTTCCTTGGACAAAACTATCCGATGATGGTGAAAGGCAATCCAACTGCTGTTGACACAACGTTACTAGTACCATTTATGAGAAGCAACTGTGTCTATACCTCAGACATTAGGGTGGTTCCCTACCCTGGTACTGATATAGTAGGCCGCTTCAGCCTGGATGATCAGTCCTGCGTCGCTCTTGAGATCGACAATAGATGGCCCGTCTCAGAGAATCACTTGTGGTTCAAAGCAAGCATTTCCAATGCCGAGGAATGGTTGAGTTGAAGTTCATTTCATTGCTTGTTATTTGTTATGTGGTGAAAATTTTATTATTTATAATGTATCCTCGTTGTCGATGTGGGTTGATGACCTGTTGTATGTAATAAAATGATATGCCTGTGATAAACTTACTAAATTTATGAATGGCTTTCGAGTTGCTTCTGTGAGTGAGTGGTGCGATGAGGCAAAAAATATTTTCCGAATACATAATTGTACGTGCATTGCAACAGGTTATCGGATGAGGCCAATCAACAATAGTAGTACACTATTTGTACTAGCTTCACATGCTTCGCGCGTCGTGCTGGTGTTTTTACTGTAGCCATATTGTACGTAACCAGCACCTTGAATCCTCGATACTAGTACTATATAAGTAAGTAGTAGGAGTAGTAGGGTGGCATGGGCCAGAACAAGCATTCACATCCAAGAGTACGGCACACGCCACCAGCACGACTTCCATCTGACACCATATTTCTTGGAGTCCGTGCTAGAGCAATCTCTTCAACCTCATCGTTTCTCTAACTCAGCCATCGCGCGGCGGGCGAGGTGGGGGTTTGCCGATAGTCGGTTTCCTCAACTGCGGTCCCACTTGTAAGGCCAACTCCAACCTCTATCAATATATGGATGTACTCTTCTTCCCAATACAAAAACTTGCATCCATTCTACTCCCTCCGTTGCATAATACATGCCTTCTATTTGTCAAAATATATATGTATCTAGACATGTTTTAGTGTATAGGTACATCCATTTTTGGACAAATGGAAGTCAAGTATTTTGGAACGGTGGGAGTACACAATAAAAATTTTAAGTTAGCACAACTAGTCTAATATGAGAGCACAACCGAAGATTTGGTCGGGTTCTTCCTCCTTTTGCCGACACGTGGGACATCCAGCATCCAGGTAGTTGAAGCCACGAGATGTGCATCTTGGGTTAAACTGTAAATAGAATCTTACTACTCTTGAGTAACTCCAAAAGCGGCCACCGAAGATCTTTATTGGATTTGTTTTTCATCACCAGCACGCCGAGGTGAAAGATGTGCAGGTTCAGTGGGTCCTCTTGCGTTTTCACTGACATGTGGGGCCGCATGTGAGCAAACAGACGATGGGCTCCACGCGTCCGCTGGCTGGCTGAGAAGAGAGATAGAGGAGGGCTGAGCACGGACTGCAGGAAATTTGTTCTACGTAACCAGCACCTTGATATTCGCGTCTGGTTGTTTCTAGAATAAAAAAGGAGGCACCCCTACTTATGTTACTCCCACTACGCCTAGCCTAAGGTTAGTAGGTGACCTTGCGCTTGGCTCTTCGCCTCTTCCGGAAGTCGATGGTTCTACAGTAGTGCTTCTGGCAATCTGACACCAAATGAACTGCTGGACGTCCACCGCTTGTAAGCAAAAGTTTCTCCTCGTGCTACGAGCCACCGCGCACGCGTTGGCGAGGGAGAAGGCGTAATCAAGCTTCTCATCGTTCTGCGAGCTCCAAAAAAGGGCTGACCATGTCATTGCTACCATCCCGTGCTCCGCCGTTGAGTACGTGCACTATTCACGTGCCATCGAGGAGAAAAAATATTGCGTAGGTGCCATCGAAGTGCACGACTCACTTACGAAAAAGGGTTTCCCC
>NC_041381.1:506584361-506600671 GCF_002162155.2 Triticum dicoccoides | reverse complement strand
ATCTGATTATCTCCATTTTCTTGCTTGACACGTGCACCTTGATGCTAGATGTCTCGCATGTTGGGAAAAGGATGAACAAAGCTCACATAAAAGAAAAGAGTTGAAGAGCATAGATTCCCGACGACCGAGGAGGAGCAAGGAACCTCGCGGTGGAGCGTCTGCAAGGAACCTTGCGCGTTTTCCCCTATTTTTTGCCGCCTGCCCACCCATAAACAAATAAAAGAACATGAACTTTTCACATGTACAGGACGCATGCAGCCACGCATGTACACAAGCCAACGCACTAACTCCATCCGATCCAACTCATGCACATACGCGCACAGCATGGAGCACAAAATGCACGTACACAAGACGTGCATGCACACACGCTCGGCCGCAGAATGCACGTGAATAACACATGCATGCGCACACACTCGGCTGCATGGAGGCGTGCGCCATCTGCGGCGATGTTCGGTTTGTCGTGCTATGGCGAAGCTCGCACGCGACGGCTCATACGCATCTCTTGCAGCACCTCTTTGCCGTCGTTGCTCAATTAGTCACAGTCGGAGACGAAGACGACCACAGCCTCGGCCTTAGAGCTAGCACCGATGGAAAAACACACACGCTGCACACACATGAGCACATACGGAGGGCCCACGACGTGGTGGTGGTGCGTCCCCAGTCGCCTCTACTCCTTCTGCGCATGTTGTCTATCAAGGCGGCTGCATGCTAATGATGATGTGGGTGAGATCTTCTAGGACTCAGATGATGACGAGGAAAATTATGAGACACAAGGTGACGTACACCGTCAAGGTCCATGGTCAAGGGGGTGCTAGTAAGTGCTTAGATGTGCTTAGAGCAAGTACAATAGAGCTGAGTCGGCGGGCTATAAGGAATAAACTAGTATATTTCTGCTTAGTTGGAGGAAAGAGAAGAGGAGAGAGAAGGTAAGCGGGCTCTTCGTGAAGAGCCAGCTCTAGCACATGCTCCTAGGCACTTTGTGAGAATGAAAGGTGGGCCACAGAATAAAAAAGTAGTAGTACACTCTTTTGATCTATTATTTTGTACATGTTGACTATAAGATGGGATGTAGATAACATGGCACTGGCTATACTATTAATGATCTTTAGATGAGGTGCTAAGTGCATTAAATGGCTTAGTAACTCAAGTCTTCAATGAATAGGTGCTTAGTTTATTGGTGCCACATCATATTTTATGCCTACGTGCCAGGCTTAGCAGCTATACATGGTGGAGCACTGGGAGAGGACAAGGCTGGTCATAGTGGGGAGTAACTTGTACTGTAACATATTACTATGTTACTCTAAATATCGCTATAAACTGGAAAGGATGGAGTAGTAACATAGACTAGTGTCATATGCAGAGTATGGGAGCACATGATATTTCCCCGTCCGGACCGATCCCAAGTTGGCTTCTCACCTTCTTGGCCCAATAAAAACCGCTCCCCCCTCCCGCGCGCGCTTCCCGCCCAGCGCCAGCTGAGCCCGCCACTCCACATTGATGGCAAGTCAGGGCGACACGACCTCTCACTGCTTCCACCGTTGAAGCAGCGCGCTGACCGAGGGCACTGCCCACTGCACGCCCGGCATTTCAGACTACCCAGTGGATAGTAACTTTAGAGCAAGTACTACAATTAGATGACATAAGCAGGCTATAAGGATTTAAATATAGTATTTGTGCCTAGTTGAAGGAGAGAGAAGAGGAGAGAGAAGAGAAGCGGATTGTAAATGTGTAGCCGGTTGTACTCTAACATACTTTGTGAGACAAAAGGTGGGGCCATTATTAATGATATTGTATTTATACTAAAGGGACTAACAGACGCCTTAGTTACTCTGTTTTTTAAGACAAACCTTGGTGGGGCTATTATTGACTTTTTTGAGCTATTATTGACTTGGACGTGGGGTTTGGGGGCCAAAGGCCTACTATTATACTCGCACGACCGACCTAACATGCTCTACCCTAGCCGCCGCTATATGATGACCCACAGGTATAGGGGATCTATGGTGGTCCTTTCGATAAGTAAGAGTGTCGAACCCAACAAGGAGTAGAAGGAAATGATAGCGGTTTTTAGCAAGGTATTCTCTGCAAGTACTGAAATAAGTGGTAACAGATAGTTTTGTGATAAGATAAATTGTAACGAGCAACAAGTAACAAAAGTAAATAAGGTGCAGCAAGGTGGCCCAATCCTTTTTGTAGCAAAGGACAAGCCTGGACAAACTCTTATAATAGGAAAAGCGCTCCCGAGGACACATGGGAATATCGTCAAGCTAGCTTTCATCATGTTCATATGATTCGCGTTCGGTACTTTGATAATTTGATATGTGGGTGGACCGGTGCTTGGGTACTGCCCTTACTTGGACAAGCATCCCACTTATGATTAACCTCTATTGCAAGCATTCGCAACTACGACAAAAGTATTAAGGTAAACCTAACCATAGCATGAAACATATGGATCCAAATCAGCCCCTTACGAAGCAACGCATAAACTAGGGTTTAAGCTTCTGTCACTCTAGCAACCCATCATCTACTTATTACTTCCCAATGCCTTCCTCTAGGCCCAAATAATGGTGAAGTGTTATGTAGTCGACGTTCACATAACACCACTAGAGGCTAGACAACATACATCTTATCAAAATATCGAACGAATACCAAATTCACATGACTACTAATAGCAAGACTCCTCCCTTGTCCTCAGGAACAAACGTAATTACTCACAAAGCATATTCATGTTCATAATCAGAGGGGTAATAATATGCATAAAGGATCTGAACATATGATCTTCCACCAAATAAACCAACTAGCATCAATTACAAGGAGTAATCAACACTACTAGCAACCTACTAGCACCAATCCCGGACTTGGAGACAAGAATTGGATACAAGAGATGAACTAGGGTTTGGAGATGAGATAGTGCTGGTGAAGATGTTGATGGAGAATGCCCTCTCCCAATGAGAGGAGCGTTGGTGATGACGATGGTGATGATTTCCCCCTCCCGGAGGGAAGTGTCCCCGGCAGAATAGATCTGCAGGAGCCCTAGATTGGTTCCGCCAAGGTTCCGCCTCGTGGCGGCGGAGTCTCGTCCCGAAAGGTTGCTTCTCATTTTTTTTCTCATCGAAAGACTTCATATAGGAGAAGACGGGCGTCGGAGAGCCACTAGGGGGCTCACGAGGTAGGGGGCGCGCCCAGGGGGGCGCCCCCACCCTCGTGAGCAGGGTGTGGGCCCCCTGGCCTTCATCTTTGGCGACAATTTTTCTTTATTTATTTTAAGGTATTCCATGGGGTTTCAGGACTTTTGGATTTGCGTACAATAGGCCTCCAATACTTGCTCCTTTTCCAGCCCAGAATTCCAGCTGTCGGCATTCTCCCTCTTCATATAAACCTTGTAAAATAAGAGAGAATAGCCATAAGTATTGTGACATAACGTGAAATAACAGCCCATAATGCAATAAATATTGTCATAAAAGCATGATGCAAAATGGACGTATCACTGTATCGTATGGTTTCTCACCGTTCCAGATCTTAGCGCCGCCACGCAATTCTTCTCCAGCCCTCCTTCCGGCGTGCACCGCGAGAAGGGACAGCAGTCCTCTGAACCCCGCCTTTCGTGATCCTGTACGGGAGAGGGGCGATCAGGTTTTTAGGGAGCACACTCCTGTGACTGCTGCCAGCGACGACTTCCTCAATGACAGCCTTCTTCCCCGACCTCGGTAACCTCTTCATCAATGACATGAGTGACAACATCAACCACATCGGTTCTACTCCCGCTGTACAGTATGTGATTCTGTCCTCCTGGTTTAGTCCGCATCATTACTTTGATGTTTGCAATTGTCGTCATGATCTATTTACTGCTGATTCGGATTAAATCTCATACTAAATTGCTCATATATTCAACAATCCAATCCAAAAACCTGATTACAGGCAATTTACTCCGAGTGGTTTTGCTGCGCTTTTGAAGCTACCTACTTTTAAGGGGGTGCAATATAAAAGGTGGCGCACAAGAGCAGTATATTGGTTTCAGATCATGTACTGCTATGACGCCACTAAGGGTTAGCCTGAGGGCGATCTTAATCCTACACAGTAGGAAGCTTTTCAGAACATGGATACCCTCTTCAAAGCCACCCTGCAGAGTGTTCTTAACGATTCCATTGTGGATTCATATATGTCGTTTGACAACGGCAAAGACATGTGGGTTGCGCTCGAGGCCACGTTTGGGCCCTCGGGCGCTGGCAATGAGTTGTCCGTCATGGAGCAATTCTGTGACTACAAGATGACTGATGAGCGCTCTGTGGTTCAGCAGACTCATGAGATACAGTCACTCTCTAAGGAACTTGAGTACTTTAAGTGTGTGTTGCCGGACAAATTTGTTGCTGGGACCATCATTGCCAAGCTTCCACCTTCGTGGAACGATTTTGCTACTTCTCTGAAAAACAAGAGACATGAGTTTTCTGTTTTGGATCTCATTAGCACTCTTGATTTTGAGGAGAAGGCGAGAGCAAAAGACACACGTGCTCGGATCGCTGAGGGAGCTTCTAGTGCCCACATGGTACACGAGAAGAACTTCCAGCCCAACCAGCCCCAAAACAACAAGAACAAATCTTAGGGGAAAGGCAAGTTTGATGCAAAGAACTAGCCGTCACATTCTACCAACTTCAAGAAGAATTCTCATAACGGGAAGGGATACAAACCTCAATTTTGGTAGCACCACACAAATTTTATATGGCTGCATCTACCTGCTGTCAGCTAACCTCATGGTGCTCCAGGTATTCCTACATTCGTAACTAGGTACAATGACCACCGCAAGATGAAATTAGCTTATTCGTACGTTGACTTGCTGAATGCAGTGCAGAATGATCATGTCATGTGTGGAGGAGCAAACAAGCAGTGTAGCCAAAGGTGGAAATCAACCAAGGACTTATGAAATTATATGTAATCTTCCTCAGGCAGGTCAGTATCCCCTTCGTCCAGATGATTGTGTTTTGTCACGCCGAGCTATTGATATGTGCTACTGTTTTGCAACACAGTTTAAGTATAGCTACTGTTTTCCTATCTTTTCAGATTCAGGACAATGAATATGATTTCAGGGGAACTGCACAATATGGACCCATGTTGAGTCATCTCTATTGCCTCATGTGTTTGCTGCAAATGTGTCAGCATCAATTGCAAGATGAGGCAGCTAGCTAGCTGTGGAGTTGCCAACATGCTCAAAGTGCTCGCAACATTTTGAGAAGAAACAAGCATGCCCAGGAAATTAATGCGTGCGCAGGGAGGCCCTTTGCTCAGAGAAGCATCGACCGATTTTCTTTATTTCCACACCTTCTCATAGCTTTGTATATTGGTTATAGTATGGTGAATCATTGAGATGCATAGACATGCTAAACTTTTGTTCTTCTGAATGTTAGTTTAATGTGAGTGTTTGCATCCAGTACCGCATCCTCTAATTTGGTGGATGCACACAGAGAAAATAAATCTCCTTAATTTACTCCATAACCACCCTATTAAATAGGCCTAGTAACAAACCAGGCGCATGCAGTGGCCGGCGGGCACATGCATCCTGCATGCATGGCCAGTCAGACAAGACCATGCGCCAGCTCCAATGCAGCAACGCAAAAGAAGAGAGCGGTTCCTGGGAAAAAGCGAGTAGTTAGTGCAGCGGGCCTTATAAACACGAATAGCTTGCTCTCCCGCTTCCGTCTCCCCACCCAATTCCCCCCGCTCCCCAATCTTCCTCACTCGTCCAGAAAACCCTGCTCACCTTCTTCCTCACTTGTACAGAAAACGCCTGCTCCTCTTCTTCCACTCCTATAGAAATCCCCAGCCCTCCTTCTTCCCCACTCGCACTGCCACTAGGCTCGTCTCTGGCTACTCTGCTCAAACCCGTCAGCTCGGCGCGATGCCCGCAAGGAAAATGGAGTCGGCTGGACCCAGCGCCAAGAAGATGAGGCTCCCGCCAGCGGCGACGCCGGTTGTAGATCCCGCACCCGGTAGCGCGGGGAGAAGCGGCGAGCCCCCCCCCCCACCCTGATCTGAGGAACCGGTAGAATCTCCGATGGATTGCATCAGCGATCTCACGGGCGTCATCCTTGAGGAGATCATCTCGCTTCTCCCCACCAAGGATTGCTGCCGCACACAAGTCCTCTCAACTCGGTGGCGCCCTCTATGGCGCACCGCGCCCCTCAATCTCGACTGTCGTTAGATATCTCTCCTTCCTGAATTTGATCTACTCAGAGCCATCGTCTCTTCTCACCAGCAGGGCCCCGTTCAATGCCTCTGCATCCCGACAAGCTACCTTCTGTCCATACCCGGCAAGGTGGACGCTTGGCTGACATCCCCTGAATTCAGAAAACTCCAGCAGTTTGAGTTCTACCATTACCACGAAAGTTTCATACCACGAACATAACAAGAATTCATGCCCACACCACCGTTGTCCATCTCGCGGTTTTCCTCCTCCCTCCACACCGCCACCTTCGCTCGGTGCCATCTACCAGACGATCTGGTACAAATGCTTCGACTCCCACTGCTAAAAAAACTTTCGCTTGTGGTGGTTTATCTGTCGGAGGCCTCACTGCACAGCATCATCCACTCCAGTTGCCCTGCCCTGGAGCGCTTGCTGATTGTTTTGGGAATAGAAATCAGTATCAGTTGTCTCCAAATAAAGTCGCCTCACCTTAAAAGCATTGGAATTTGTTTTAAAGGACAGCAGCTCATCATCGAAGATGCCCCTTCACTTGAAATGTTGCTCCTTCATAATTGATATACACCTTCAGAAATAACTGTCGTCTCTACGCCCAAACTGGAGACCTTGGGTGTAATTCATGACCCGTTTAGTAATGACAAGGAGTGGGTGTTTGGCTCCTCACTTTTTCAGGTACCATATATTATCATCTACACATTTGTAATCATATGCTGCATTTTTCGTTTGTGCGCATAAGTTTTATATCATCTTGGAGTACACTTTGGGTACTAATATTATGTTATATGTTGAATGAAGAGTTCGTCCATTGATAGCCTATCAATGCTGCTGGATTCTGTCAAGATCATATATATCAGAATGTATAGTTTTGATCTAGACATAATTATTGGCTTGCTGTGATGCTTTCGTTCTCTGGAGAATTTATACATAGAGGTGATGATTTCATGCACATTGAAAGCCCGTATATATTGTACTAGAATTAACTGTTCAGCTGTCGTTATTTCTACTTACTCTTTTTTCAAACCTTAACTGTTTTCAATCTTCATGTCTACTTAGGCAGAACCACATGGAGAAAAACATGTAGCCAATCGTTGGCGCAATAAGCACAAGGATTTTCTCAGTTCTCATGACATTCGTTTGAGGACAATAACGATGGGACGATATGCATCCAACCAGGCAAACAGAAGCTTTGTCACATTCTTCCTGTTGAATGCGAGATTACTATTGTCCATGAGGCTTAATTTTTACAGCAAGAGATTTCTCACGGACGAACATGTTGAACAGCAAAAAAGGAAGTTTCAGGTGGACAAGTGGGCTTCTAAACATGCTCGGCTTCTATTTACAATAAGTTGTAGACACCCTGAAATAATTTTTTTTGCACAGGATGTTGATTTTATGGATCAGACCGATCTATTTGTTTGTGACTGCAAAAAAGAGTGGTTGGGTTAGATGTTACTGTCATGTTCAATCTGGGTTTTGTTTAAAAATTTGATGAACAATTAATCCTTGGGCTTTTTGTACCATTTGTATGCTTGACTTGCATCTTGTTGCCCTCGTACTCCCCTCCACCTGCCACTACACTGCCGCATCTTCCATGGCTGATGTTCGTTCCCGTCCGAGGCCTTGCTGTTGTTCTCCGCCTTGGTTAGCTCGCTGTGGCCACCGCCGTCTGGCGTTGTCAACATGGTCAACAACCAAGAGGAATCAGGAGATGACTCTACGTGGAGAGGCTGACAGTAGGGACCCACTAGGGTCATTGCATTTCGCAAGCAGGTGCCTCGTTATTACAAGCCAAAAAAAATACTTCCTCCTAATTGTTTGACAACTAGGTTCCAGGCCATTGTCAATGTAGTCAATAAACGAGAAAATTGCACAACGAGCGGATAACACCAGGACCCAGTAGCTCGCCCAGTTGTTTTTTAGTTTCAGAGACGGAGCTCAACTGCGCGCTGTGCAGGGGTTGTGGCCCATCTAGCCCACGCTTACGCTTTTATTAAGCACATGACGAGCCCAGTTGATATATTTTTTCTTTCTGAAATTGGCTACCCAGTTCTTTTTTTTGGAGAATACCAAAACCGCGACCTACTTGCTATTCTCAGCCCTGCTGGGCTGCAAATCTTTCAAGACGAGGAGGGATGTAAGTAGTAAGAAATGGGCTTCCCCAGAAAACGGGCTATAAATTTTAAGAAATGGGCTGTAAATTTTTAAACCAAAGTCAACCGACAATTGCATTAAAATATCATTTTTTTTTCAGGATTTCTCTACTCTCTACTCTTATAAAAACCAAAGCCAACTAGCAATTACATTAAAATATCATCTTTTCTCCCACAAGATAAACTACTCATACAAATGCATCTTCATGTTCCGTGCAACGAACGGGCATCTTGCTAGTTAAGATTCTAAATTTCAATCATTTTTTTGCGGAGAATTGTTTTTTGAATTTTATATTGATATAATTTTTTGAAAATTATTTTTAACGTGACTCGAAATTTCGTGATTAAAAGAGTTCGGACCCCACCGAAATATGCAAAATTTTGTTCCATTTTTTAGTAGTGCCCAAAATATATGGTCTGTAATGTTAATAAAAAGAATATGGGCTTCAAATATCCTTAAGAATTAGGAAATGGGTTGTAAATTATTGAAAATAATGGCTAATGGGCTGTATGTTGTTTTCCACAGATTTGGAGGCTGACTTCTGGGCCTACTAGGTTGACAATGACGCTGTCCTAAAAAAATTTTGACGCGTACACAAGGCTTTGTCAACTTAGTCAACCCACAGCAGTGACTGTTGGATGTCCATCCAACGGCCGTCACGCTTCTTCAATCTCTGATCTTCCGGCTCCAGCCGCCCAAACCAGCGCCGGTGGGACTGCCTGGTCCCTCCTCCCGTGGCTGGTTGTGCTGCCGCCAGGCCATCCCTCTAACCACCCACACATCCTGTTATTTTCCGGCGATGTCAGCCTCACCCGGCAGCCTACCAGTCAGCGCTCGTTCTCCCTTCAGCGTGGGCATCCGCTGCGGTGGCTTCGCCGGCTCCAGGTAGTTCTCTTCCTGGGCCTCGCCCTTGTCCACCGCGTTTGTGCTCTCGGCACGGCAGGTCAACATGGTCAACAAACAACAGCCATTGGAAGAGGCTGACAGTAGGGGCCCACACAGGAAAATGCCTCCTTATTACGAGCAAAATAATGATTCCTCCACCTGATAGCTGGGACCCACCGGAAGGGTCTCTGTATTTCGTGAAAAAAAGGTTCCCCCCGTTGTCAGCTCAGACCCACCGGAAATGCCTCCTTATTACGCACACAAAAATGAATACTCCCCCTGCTAGCTGGGACTCACCTTGGTGGGAGGCTGACTTGTGGGCCTACTAAGTTTAGGGGATGGAGGGCTTTGTCAACTTAGTCAATATGAACAATTCTAGCTCCAGTGACCGTACGATGTCCATCCAACGGCCGTAGTGCTTCTTCAACCTCTGGTCTTCGTGCTCCAGCCGCCCAAAGCAGCGCCGGTCGTGCCGCATGCTCTTGCCTCCCATGGCCGGTTGTGATGCCGCGGAGGCCTCACCGCCCCCTACTAATCCCACCGCTGGCCAGGCCATCCCTCTACTCACCCACACCCCCTGTTATTCTGCGGCGACAGCAGCCTCACACCGTAGCGAACCAGTGAACCCTCGTACTCCTCTACGCGTGGGCATCCACTGCCGTGTCTTCCCCGGCTCCGCGTCGTCCCCTTCCTAGGCCTCTCCGTCGTCCACCGCATGGTGCTCTCAGCGCAGCATGGTCAACATGGTCAAGGAACAGCTTCCATCGGACGTGGACTGTACGTGGAGAGGCTGACAGCTGGGTCCACGGCCGCAGCAAGGAAGTGCCTCCTTATTACGTGCAAAATAATTATTCCTCCACCTGACAGCGGGGACCCACTGGACAGGCCATCGTATTTCGCGAAAAAAACATTTCCCCCTGACTGCTGGGACCCACCAGCTACATCTTCGCACGCAAGGAAGTGCCTGACAGTCGGGACCCACCTGGTCGAAGCGTACGTAGTGTTGTCATTCTGGTCGCGAACGTGTACGTACATATATACTGGTGGATGTAGAGGCGCGCACGTGTCGTAGTAGACGCGCGCACGTGTCATAGTAGAGGCGCGCACGTAGCATGTACATGTACGTACAGCGGCCAGGGTGCAAGAAAGAAAATACGGCCACGTATGTGTACATACGGGAAGGGTCTCGAACGCCTACTGGCGCATATATACGTACGGCCAGGGCTCGTGTACATTGGCTGGGTCGGAACGGAGAAACAACGTCGTCATCGTGTTCATGGGGAGGCAACGAAATGCGTCATGTTCATCGGGAGGCAACGGAACGCATGGGAGCCAACCGGATGGGTCATAACGGAATGCGTGGTCGTGTTCCTCGGGAGGGCTTGGACGGAACAGGCGATGGAAACAAGGCCTGGCATAGCGCAGAACGGAGGAAACGGCTTGTGTTCGACCAGCCATGTTCGAAATGGGGGTCCTATTGATCGGGAGGGGTGTGGCATACCGCAAAATGGAGGAAACGGACCGCCTACGGTCGAAACGGGGGTCCTGTTGATCGGGAGGGGTGTGGCGTACCACAAAATGGACGAAACAGACCTCCTACGGTCGAAACGGGGGACCTGTTGATCGGGAGGGGTGTGGCATACCGCAAAATAGACGAAACAGACTTGTTTTGGAGCGCTACGGTCGAAATGGGGATCCTGTTCATCCGGAGGGGTGTGGCGTACCACAAAATGGGACTCCACGGGATACTGTTCATCTCCACCGTCGACCTCATCCAGCCTCCATGGGCTACCGTCGACCTCCTCCAGCCTCCATGGGTGAGGGAGTCCTGGATTAGGGGGTATCCGGACTGCCGGACTATATACATCGTCCGGACTATTGAAGCGTGAAGATACAAGACTCAATACTTCGGCTTGTGTCTGGATGGGACTCTCCTTTGCGTGAAAGGCAAGCTTGGTGATACGGATATTATGTTTCCTTCCTTGTAACCGACTCCATGTAAACCCTAGCCCTCTCCAGTGTCTATATAAACCGGAGAGGATGGTCCTTAGAAGGCCGATCACAATTACAATCATACCATCATAGGCCAGCTCTTAGCGTTTAGCCTCTACGATCTCGTGGTAGATCTACTCTTGTACTACTCATATCTTCAATATTAATCAAGCAGGAAGTAGGGTTTACCTCCATCGAGAGGGCCCAAACCTGGGTAAACATTGTGTCCCTTGCTTCCTGTTACCATCAGCCTAAGACACACAGATCGGGACCCCCTACCCGAGATCCGCCGGTTTTGACACCGACATTGGTGCTTTCATTGAGAGTTCCTCTGTGTCGTCGCTTTGAGGCTTGATGGCGCCTTCAATCGTCAACAACACGGTCCAGGGTGAGACTTTTCTCCCTGGACAGATCTTTGTGTTTGGCGGCTTCGCACTGCGGGCCAAATCGCTTGGCCATCTGGAGCAGATCGGTAGCTACGCTCCCGGCCATCAGGTCAGGTTCGGAAACCTGAACTACACGGCCGATATCCGCGGAGACTTGATCTTCGATGGAACCTGGCCTGTGCCAGGAGCGCCGGACAGTCACGACGAGCACGGCCTAAACCTGTTGTCGAACAATACTCGGGATATCACCCCCGCAGTAGCCCCGGATCCAAATCCGGAGCAGGTTGCATTGCCTAAGGATGGAGGGGTGGACCCCACCTCACAGGTCGCATCCTCATTGGCGTTGGAGCCGAACATAGGCATCACCTCTATGGAGGCCTGTGACCCCGGGCCCCGGACTCGTATCCGGTTGTTGTTCCCGGTCTGCATACCCTCGAGCCAGCCGAGCCAGGTTGGGCTCCGGTAATGGAGTTTACCGCTGCAGATATCTTCCAGCACTTGCCTTTTGGCGACATGCTGAACTCATTAAAGTCTCTCTCTTTGTCAGGAGGCTCGGGGCCGAACTATGTCCGGCTTGAGTGGGAAGCAGGCGATGAAGGAATTCGTTGCCCACCCACCACCCACTTCATTGCCACGATCGATGATTTAACCGACGTTCTTGACTACGACTCCGAAGACATTGATGGTATGGACGACGATGCAGGAGAAGCTTCAGAATCTCTGGGGCACGGGACTGCTACCTTGTCACACGATATATACATGGTGGATACGCCCAAGAAGGATGACAACGATAATCCGGAAGATAAAACACCCGGGCAAAAGCCAAAACGGCGGCGCAGACGCCGCTCAAAGTCCAGCAACAGTAAAAATAGTGACAAGAGCGCAAGAAGGATCGACATACCAGTAAACCCCGAAGGCAGTAATGACCACATGGACCCAGCGATGGAGCAGGACGAGCCAGGTCACGCCAAACTGAGTTCGGAGCAAATACCCGATCACAATGATCCGGAGGGACGAGCTCATCAAACCGCCCCAGAACAAGAACACAGTCCGGACGATGATGCATTCATCATTCCGGACGAACGAGTGGAACGAGACAACCTCCACCGAAAGCTTATGGCCACAACAAGAAGTCTAAAGAAGCAGAAGCAACGGCTCAAAGCCGCACAGGAAACGCTCAGTCGCAGATGGAATAAAGTGCTAGACACTGAAGAAAGATATGGCGATGATCGCCATACAAAAAGCTATCCAAAACGCAAGCTACTGCCAGAATTCGACGATGAGGCCATTCCACCAAAGAATAATACGACCAAGAGACCAGACGTACCGCTTCATAACCACAACAGAACGGGTACTGACGCCGCGCATGATCTGCGTGAGCATCTGGATAAGAAAGCCGGTGCAGCCAGGTCCATCTATGGATCTAAAGGACACACCCCGGTGAGGGACTATGGTCACCCAAACGCTCATACAAGCCAAATACCAGTTCGGAATAAACTCCGGACACAACAATAGCCGACCGCATGCCACAGCGTGCCCAGATACAGAGGGGCTGCACACCCCCTGTGCTTCACCGAAGAAGTACTGGACCATGAATTCCCACAAGGATTTAAACCTGTGAACATAGAGGCATACGACGGAACGACAGACCCAGGGGTCTGGATCGAGGATTTTATCCTGCATATTCACATGGCTCGTGGGGATGACCTCCACGCCATCAAATACCTTCCCCTCAAGCTGAAGGGACCAGCTCGACACTGGTTGAAAAGCCTCCCCGAAAATTCAATCAGGAGTTGGGAGGAACTCGAGGACGCTTTCAGGGCCAACTTTGAAGGGACTTATGTCCAGCCTCCGGATGCAGGCGATCTAAGTCACATAATCCAACAGCCCGGAGAATCCACCCGTAAGCTTTGGAACAGATTCCTCACTAAGAAGAATCAAATTGTAGATTGTCCGAACGCCGAAGCCTTAGCAGCATTCAAACACAACATCTGCGACGAGTGTCTCGCCCGGCACCTCGGCCAAGAAAAGCCAAGGACAATGGCAGCCTTAACAAGCCTTATGACCCGCTTTTGCGCAGGTGAAGATAGCTGGCTAGCCCGTAAAGGCACCAGCGACCCCAACACATCCGAAATAAGGGATGGTAACGGGAAGCCACGGAGTAATAAACACAAACGCCAAAACAAGGAAGAGAGCCCGGACAACACAACGGTCAATGCCGGATTCAGGGGCTCTCGACCTGATGAGCAAAAGAAGCCATTTAAAGGCAGTAAAGAAGGACCGTCCGGTCTGAACAGAGTCCTGGATAGACTATGCCAAATCCATGGCACCCCCCAGAAACCTGCAAACCACACGCATAGAGAATGCTGGGTTTTCAAGCAGGTCGGCAAATTAAATGCCAAACACAAGGGGAGGGAAACACCAAGTGAAGATGAGGATGAACCTCGCCAGCCGAACACTGGGGGATAGAAAAAATTCCCGCCAAAGGTTAAAATAGTAAACATGATCCACGCGACTCACACATTCACAAGAAGGCATGAACGCGCACTCAAAGACGTGCATGATGTAGAGCCCATTGTACCCACATCTGACTACTGGATGTCTTGTCCAATCACTTTCGATCACATGGACGGCCGAACTAGTATTCGGCGCGGAGGATCACAGGCCTTGGTGCTTGACCCAATAATCGACGGATACCGTCTCACCCGTGTCCTCATTGATGGCGGGAGTAGTCTCAATTTAATATACGAGGACACTGTCCGAAGAATGGGGATAAACCCATCCAGAATTAGCCAAAGCAATACCACCTCTGAAGGGGTGATACCAGGCGTTGAAGCCTACGGCAAGGGCTCCGTCGTGCTGGAAGTAACATTCGGCTCCCCAGGCAACTCCAGAAGCGAAGAACTACTCTTCACCATCGCACCCTTCCAAAGCAGCTATCACGCATTGCTTGGAAGAACGGCCTTCGCCCGCTTCAACGCATTGCCGCACTATGGCTACATTACACTCAAGATGCCCGGTCCAAGTGGCGTCATCACTGTTAGCAGAATCTTAGAGCGCTCTTCACGCGCAGAGGAACATGCGATGGCCCTGGCGGCCGGACTGTAAGTGGCCTCCAATATCAAAAAACATGACTGGTCATTACGACCACAGACACGGTTAGACGAGTCCGGTAGCCCGGATAAAACTGAACCAGGGCACCGTATATGTAATCCCATAGCGGATACCAGGGGCTGCAAATATTTAACATAGCCCCACGTCTGGCTCAACATTACTGGCAGGCCAACATCTTACACTTTTATTATCAATCACATACTTACGTTGTACTCTCCTACGAGTTCTCTTTTTTTCCACAGACAACGTTCGCGCGATACCCTTCCAGGATACGGCACAACGGAGACAAAGGCACAGACGTGCAACAGGTCCCCATTCAACAAGTTTCTTTTTAGATTAAGCCCCTGTGTAAACCTTTTTTACTGCCTCTTGTTGTTTAACCATCCTAGGGGTCCCATACCCACAGAGGATACTGCCGTTATTGGCATTTCGCCACGACAGATTAAACGCACGTACCGGGAAATCTAGGTTTTATCATAGGCTTTCGTCAGCCTGTTTTCTTTTACAAAGACCGAATACCTTCGGGAGTGTTCGGCGTCACGAGTTTGGCCTTATATGCATCAGCTCCGAATCATGTCTTTGGTCAAATGTTGGGTTTGCCCAGCTCCTGGGTTTGCCGCCTTATGTTCCGTTATTATCGGCTAAGGCGGCCAAAGGAGAACTACTGCGATTGTGCCCTGGTTATTCCAGATGAGCAACTCAGTAGAGAAAGCCGAAAACTGACTGTCATGATACAACAAGAGACTGTTCAACCACTCGAAGACTCACCGGAATCTTTAGGATTCCTCCGCATTAACAAAGGGTCATTTCCCGGCCATGTACATACGCGCCCGTATTCGGATGCACGCATAGGTACCAGGGGCTACATAGTAGCCTGTAACACCCCGGATGTAACTTTCCATCTTTGTATCTCCAACTCTTGCCATTTTCGGCTATGTGATATGATATTCCCTCCGTGGTTGGGTTTTGTCTTTTGTTTTGCATTTTATTCATGTCATGCATTTCATATCATGTCATCATGTGCATCTCATTTGCATACGTGTTCGTCTCATGCATCCGAGCATTTTCCCCGTTGTCCGTTTCGCAATCCGACACTCCCACATGCACCGGCGCATCCCTCTTGTCTCTTTTCGTGTGCGGGTGTTAAACATTCTCGGAATGGACCGAGCCTTGCCAAGTGGCCCTGGTATAGCACCCGTAGACCACCTGTCAAGTTTCGGGTCATTTGGAGCTCGTTTGGTACTCCAACGGTTAACCGCATAACCGCAAAGGCCTCTTTTGAGTTGCAGCCCAACAACCCTCCAAAACAGCCCAATAACCCATCTAAGTCTCTTCCATGCTCTCCGTCGTCGGATCACGATCGTGTGGGCGAAAACTGCACCTCATTTGGAGCTTCCTAGCTCCTTCTACCTATAAAAACACCCCCTCCCCCGAAATCCCGGATCATTTCCTACCCTAACCCTAGCCCCGCTCCTCTCCCCACAGCCGGACACGTCCGGACGGAGCCGGACGCGTCCGCCCGCCGCCGCCCGGCGAATTGGGAGCCGCCACGTGGCCGCTCCACCGCCCCCGCTCCGCCGCCCCGCCAGGCC
>NC_041381.1:506581850-506584107 GCF_002162155.2 Triticum dicoccoides | reverse complement strand
GGCCTCCGCACCGCCGTCGTCCGGCCTCCTCTCCTCCATGCCCGCCGCATCCGCCCGATGTCGCCGGCACCGGATCCGGCCAGATCCGGCCGCCCCGACCCTCGCCGGAGCTCTGGTCGTCCTCTCCGGCAAGCCGCCGCCGTCCTCGATCTGGATCCAGATCCGATCTGCCTCGGTTGACTTTCTTCCTCCCCCGAATTTCGCTTGTCCTTATCTGCCATTAATTTCGTTGCATGTTCATCACCCCACAACTTTGCACCCGTGGCTCCATTTTGGGCGTGTAGCATACCGATTTGTTCGCCTCGAAGAGTACATCATTTCATCTTATTGCATCATTTTCATTTGAGCTCATCTTGATGCCCGAAATGCTGTTGGAAGAGTGCTTCATAATGTTAGTTTCAGATTCTTATCAGAACATGCACTTTTGTCATTTTTGCCATGATTGATGTATGCATCCTATATACTAGAGCCCTACATGTGAGTTGAACTATGCCATGTCTTCTTTGCAGAGGTACTTGCCATGTATTTTTGTGATCAATGTGGTGACTAGCACAAGCATGCAAACTAGGCTTCGTGATATTGCTGATTTTAGTCCCTATTCTGCTGTTATTTTCATGCCATGTAAACATGTTGCTACAGAGAGATCCATGCATAATTTGAGATACTTCAGTAAGGATGTTTTGAACATATGGTTATGCTCTATCCATCCATGGCCTTGCTTGCAATTATGGAGTAGTGTAGCATGTCATTTTCGTGCTCTACTTTTGCTTCAAAATGTTTCCTGGCAGATTGTTTACATGTTATTCAATTTTGCCAAGGTTGTTGTAGTTGATCCGGGTATGCTATGATGTTTTTCTTGCCATGTATAGCTTCTATGCCATGTCTTCTTGATGGATGTATGCTTAGTTTATCATGAAATGCTCTGTAGTGAGTGCATCAAGCTCTCGAAGGTGCCTTCATAATTCTGTCAATGTCATGCTTTGCTTGCTGAATCTGTTAATGAAACTTGCTATGTTCACATGGGTGCCATCATATTCTCTGGTCCTTTTTGGCTTATGGTCAGTAAGGGACTTTTGGTCTATGCTTTGAGTAGATTCATGCCATGTCTTGTTTTGCTATTATAAGTTCCTGTAGCATGTTGATAACTTGCTCTGAACATTGCTTCGTGATGTTGTTTATGCCATGTCCAACCTAATATTTTTTGCACTTTCACCATGCTTGTTTGAACCTGTTATGATGTGATTTAGCCGTAGCTCAGTGTTCCTCTTTTGTTAAGCATCTCCTGTAGATCACTGCCATATGTTTCGTTTTTATGTTGGGGTGCTTTAGCATAGTTTCTTGTTGCATGCTAAGTAGCATCGTGCTGTTAATCGCAGATTTGTGTCATTCTTGTCTTGCTTGACATTTGCAAACCGTGCATCCATTTCCGGTGATCCTTATATCGATTTCAACCGAAATCATCTCACCTTTCCAGTGGCATACTTGGTTTGCCAAGTTGATGCCTTGTTCATCCTTTTTCCTCCCAAAGCACGCATATGCATTGCATATCACATCTCGCATATCATGACATGTATTGCATCATGTTGCTTGTGCATTGCACCGTGATTTATTGTGGTTCCTTTGCTTGTGTTCTTGCCTTGGGTAGAGCCGGGAGACGAGTACGTGCACGAGGAACCTGTTGAGAACGCTTACGAGGATTAAGCCTTCGACAACTCTGAGAACCTTGCAGGCAAGATGGCCATACCTTCGATATCACTTCTATCTTTGCTTTGCTAGTTGCTCGCTCTTTCGCTATGTTAGCTCTACCTGCCATTGTTTATCATGCCTCCCTATTGCCATGTCAAACCTCTAACCATCCTGTCCTAGCAAACCGTTGTTTGGCTATGTCACCGCTTTTGCTCAGCCCCTCTTATAGCATTGCTAGTTGCAGGTGAAGATGAAGTTTGTTCCTGGTCGGAACATGGATATTTTGGGATATCACATTATCTCCTGTTTAATTAATGCACCTTATATACTTGGTAAAGGGTGGAAGGCTCGGCCTTATGCCTGGTGACTTGTTCCACTCTTGCCGCCCTAGTTTCCGTCATACCGGTGTTATGTTCCTTGATTTTGCGTTCCTTACACGGTTGGGTGATTTATGGCACCCCTTGACAGTTCGCTTTGAATAAAACTCCTCCAGCAAGGCCCAACCTTGGTTTTACCATTTGCCACCTATACCTTTTTCCCTTGGGTTTTCGCGAGCCCGAGGGTCATCTTT
>NC_041381.1:506520621-506581456 GCF_002162155.2 Triticum dicoccoides | reverse complement strand
CCTTCGAGTGTTGGTCCGAACCGAGCAACCTGCGGGGCCACCTCGGGGAAACTTGAGGGTTGGTTTTACTCGTAGCTTGACTTATCCGGTGTGCCCTGAGAACGAGATACGTGCGACTCCTATCGGGATTTGTCGGCACATCGGGCGGCTTTGCTGGTCTTGTTTTACCATTGTCGAAATGTCTTGCGAACCGGGATTCCGAGACTGATCGGGTCTTCCCGGGAGAAGGTTTATCCTTCGTTGACCGTGAGAGCTTATGATGGGCTAAGCTAGGTATATTATCTTTCGAAAGCCGTGCCCGCGGTTATGAGGCAGATGGGAATTTGCTAATGTCCGGTTGTAGATAACTTGACACTTGACTTCATTAAAATGCATCAACCGTGTGTGTAGCCATGATGGTCTCTTCTCGGCGGAGTCCGAGAAGTGAACACGGTTTGTGTTATGCTTGACGTAAGTAGTTTCAGGATCACTTCTTGATCACTTCTAGCTTCTCGACCGATGCGTTGCTTCTCTTCTTGCTCTCACTTGCATATGTTAGCCACCATATATACTTAGTGCTTGCCGCAGCTCCACCATATTACCCCTTGTCCTACCTATGAGCTTAAATAGTCTTGATCTCGCGGGTGTGAGATTGCTGAGTCCTCTTGACTCACAGATTCTACCAAAACAGATGCAGGTGCCGAGGATACCAGCGCAGATGGCGCAACCGAGCTCAAGTGGGAGTTTGATGAGGCCCTTGGTCATTACTATGTATCGTTTCCAGATGATCAGTAGAGGTGCCCAGTCGGGACGATCGGGGATCTAGCATTTGGGGCTGTCTTCTTTTCATTTGAATTTGACCGTAGCCGGTCTATGAGTGTATTTGAATGATGTATGATCTTAATTATGTATTGTGTGAAGTGGCGATTGTAAGCCAACTCTCTTTATCCCATTCTTGTTCATTACATGGGATTGTGTGAAGATGACCCTTCTTGCGACAAAACCACCATGCGGTTATGCCTCTAAGTCGTGCTTCGACACGTGGGAGATATAGCCGCATCGTGGGTGTTACATAGCCCCACCGTTAGACCCAAATGGCTAAGCGAAAGTGTTACAGCTATATAGTCCGGTTGCCTAGTTCGACGTGCGATCACCTCCTTAATGGACCAAGACGTTGGATCAAGTGTGATTAAGCATATTTTTTGCGAACACCCCCGCATTGTACGCGTGGGGGCTGAAGCCAACGACTGCTAACTTCGGATTACTCACATTTATATAAAAAACCGGCCACAAACGGGACACAATCATACTTCCGGGCAAAAGTATAAATATAGCCTCATATTCAAAATAAACATTGTTTTTACACTGATTCGACTTATCACTCGAACAAGACATTCTTCGAGCACTGCGCCTCTATTAGGTGGGCACCTTCTGTGACTTGCGCCAAGTAGTGCTCAACTGGATATTGGCCTCCCGCCAGATCCTGGCGCTATAACGGTGGCCTCCATATCCGTCAAATAGGCTTTAACGCGGGCAAGAGCCATTCGTGCACCCTCTATGCACGCCGACCTCCTCATGGCGTCAATCCGAGACACGGACCCTAGGAATTGCTGCACCAAACCAAAGTAACTGTCCGGCTTAGGCCCCTTCGGCCAAAGATGGTCTATTACAGATCGCATTGCAAGACCGGGCAGCCTGTGAAGCTCCGCCACAGCAGCCACCTTCTCATTTAGCGGCAGCGGGCGAGTGGAGCATTGAATTGTGACCAGAAAAGCTTCTCCACTTCCTTATCACCTTGACCCTCAAAGAACTTGACAGCGTCAGCTGTACTATTCGCCAAGTCTGCATATGCGTCTGCAGGACTCCAGCGCCCAGCCAGGGGAGCATACTTCGGATCCAAAAACTTCGTCCGCAGTAAGTAGGAGCCCCCAGCCACGATTTTGTCGGCCTGTTGGAGCTCCTCCCGCATACCCCGGATCCCGGTCCGCATCTCTTTGGCGGCATTAAGTGCCTTTTCCAGCTCGGCCGAACTAGCCTTATTCTCCTTTTCAAGGAGTACATACCGGTCGGTGGCATTTTTCAACTCCCCAGCCATTTCGGCTATCTTTTCCTCGCTTCGGCGATGAGCAGCCTATTCGGTTCTCAATTCTTCGGCCGCCTTTAGGGCAGCTGCATTGCTAGCCCGAGCTTGTTCCTTGGCCTTAGCAAGTTCCGCCCTCAGGGCCTCCACGGCAGCAGCACCATCTGTGGTACAAACACATTGCATTAATATCATACCCCTCTCGCATTTTCCTATACATCATAATAAGGGAAGCAGAGCACATACCCTGTGACTCTTCCAGCCGTTTGTTCACCAGCGTGATATTGGCATCAATAGATCTGATCTGCCTCCTTAGTTCGGCAACTTCAACAGACTGGTCAGCTGTCGGATCCTTATATACCTACGCAAATGTACGGCGCAGCCATTACTATGTGATCCCCCGTTTGCCACCTATGGCGGGCAACCAGAGTCTCAGGGGCTACTATCCATAGGGAGCACACCTAGTGCGTGCTTCATAACCAAAAAAATTGTGCATTTTTCACTACATACCTCAAAGCCTTTTAGCAGGCTTGTAAATGCCTCATTCAAACCGCTTGTAGTGGACGAAATCTTCACGAGCATCGTACTCATTAAATAACGATGCTCCTCCGAGAGCGCGGCTCGCTCTAGAAGGCCTGTCGGTACGTCCGGCCGGACATCAAACTGTGTCGTACCCTTCTCATCGCCCCCCATGGGAGCCAAGCACCCGGGCTCAGGGCGACGGACGTGTTAGCTTCCGGCTTTGGCAGATCCGGACTCCTCCATGACGACACCTTAGTGTCGCCCGCTTCATGAGGCGGAGAGGTGGGTGGGGTCTCACTCTCCATCATCTCCGGAGGAAGATCCCCCGAAGACGAACTCTGTTGAGAAGAGCTGCTCGCCGGACAACAAAAGACGAAGTCCCGGTTATGGATCTCAGAGAAACACCATACCTTCGAATTAATGAATAACTTATAGCTCGGTGTAGGGCTGGCCCGTTGGTGGGCACGACGCGGTGAGGGTGCCCGTCGTGGCAGAGCCCCCTGGTGCTACCTTCTTCCCTTGCTTGGGCATCTCCGCCTCCAAGTCTTCGGAGGCGGCCCTTTTCCTCCCGCGCAGGGAGGAGGCTGTAGCCTCCCCTTCCCGATTATCCTCCTCAGGGGAGGTAACGATTCCCCCGGTTTGGATGCTTATTGTGTGAAGTTCGGCTTCACTGCCCTTTCCTTCGCCTTTCCCTGAGGGGATTTTGCTGAGCACCCGGCCAAGCATCTTGGCAACGGTCGGACCAGGCGAGCCTTCAGGAAGTGGCGCCTGACACCTTATTCTCTCCGCCTTGTCGAGCCATTCCAGGACATGGAGGGATTTTCAGAATACTAGTTATGATAAATATAAGTGAAGTGTCCAGCTTTAAGGTTACTTACTTGGGCATCTAGGCGATTGCAGCTTAGGCCCGCATCCTCGGTGGTGTCCGGACACTTTACTTGTGGTTCAAAGAATAATTTACACATCCCTTCGAGCTTCAGGCCGAAGAAGTGCTTAATAGTCCGCGGACCCTCCTGATTAAACTCCCACATCCGGAGAGGCCGACGTTTGCACAGCAACATCCGTCGGATTAGCATCACTTGAGTTATGCTGACAAGATTTATGTCCCTCTCAATAAGCTCCCGATGCGATTCTGCAGTTCTGGTACATCACCAGCGGGCCCCCAATTCCGTCCTATGTCGGTCCAAGACACCAACTGTGACGGAGGGCCTGAGCGGAACTCGGGGGCGGCTACCCACTTTGTGCCTCTGGGAGCTGTAACATAAAACCACCTCTGTTGCCATACATCGGATACTTTCGGGAAAGAACCCTCTGGCCATGGGGCATCGGCGTTCCTACTTATTATGGCACCTCCGCACTCCGCATGTCGCCCCTCGATCATCTTCGGCTTCACATTGAAGGTCTTGAGCCATAAGCCGAAGTGTGGGGTGACGTGGAGAAAGGCCTCGCACACAATAATGAATGACGAGATATGGAGGATAGCGTCTGGAGCCAGATCATGAAAATCCAACCCATAGTAGAACATGAGCCCCCTCACAAAGGGGTCGAGGGTGAGGCCCATGCCTCGGAGGAAGTGTGGGACAAACACAAAGCTCTCATTGGGCTCCGGCGTAGGGATAACTTGCCCTGGAGCAGGAAGCCTGTGCTGAATGTCGATGGTCAGGTATCCGACCTCCCTAAGCTTGATAATGTCCTCCTCTTGGATCGAGGAGGCCACCCATCGGCCTTTTGCGTCAGATCCGGACATGTTGGAGGATCTGGGGTGTTGGAGCTTAGGTCTTGGGTGTTAGAACTCGAGGTGCGAGAAGGAGCAAGGGAGGTGGAAAAGAGGCGTAGGCCTTGACCCCTTTATAAAGGGGATGAATATCAAGAGTCCTCAGCGTGACCGCTTGAGACTTATCTAAAAATACACGGAGTCATACCAACGGTCGCCATGGGGTACACACGCCCATATTGATGACGTAATAAGAGGAACACAATCTCTGCTTTAGCAGGACGTGCCAATAAAACCGCCTCGCAACGCGAGTCAAGGTAGGGCAGGTAACGCCAGTTCGTGTTGGACCAGGCCACGATGCAAGGGCATGACGTACAAAGATTGCCAGCAAAACGGATTTATGATATGTTCCCTACAATGGTGTGTGAAGATCATCTTGCAGAACCGGACACTATTCGTCGTAGCAGATCCGGACACGGTCCACGTGTTCGATAATAACCTTGGAGTATTCGGGAAGAGGAACACGCCTTGCAATGGCAAAGACAAGACTGCGCACCAGACTCATCGTCATTGAAGCCTGGTTCAGGGGCTACTAAGGGAGTCCTGGATTAGGGGGTATCCGGACTGCCGGACTATATACATCGTCCGGACTATTGAAGCGTGAAGATACAAGACTCAAGACTTCGGCCCGTGTCCGGATGGGACTCTCCTTTGCATGGAAGGCAAGCTTGGCGATCTGGATATTATGTTTCCTTCCTTGTAACCGACTCCATGTAAACCCTAGCCCTCTCCGGTGTCTATATAAACCGGAGAGGATGGTCCTTAGAAGGCCGATCACAATTACAATCATACCATCATAGGCTAGCTCTTAGGGTTTAGCCTCTACGATCTCGTGGTAGATCTACTCTTGTACTACTCATATCTTCAATATTAATCAAGCAGGAAGTAGGGTTTACCTCCATCGAGAGGGCCCGAACCTGGGTAAACATTGTGTCCCTTGCTTCCTGTTACCATCAGCCTAAGACGCACAGATCGGCACCCCCTACCCGAGATCCGCCGGTTTTGACACCGACAACGGGCTCATGTTCATCCAGCCTCCACCGCGTGCTACTCCACCGGCTACTGTTCAACCACCCCTCCACGGGCACCCCTCCACCGTCTACTATTCATCCAGCCCTCCACACCACGGGGTCCTATTCATCCACCCCTCCACGGGCACCCCTCTACCGTCTACTGTTCATCCAGCCCTCCACACCACGAGGTCCTGTTCATCTACCCCGCCACGGGCACCCCTCCACCGTCTACAATTATCGTCACAATTATCGTCATAGAAGTGTCATATGTATGACAGGAAAAAAATCGTTCAGCCCAAAATGTCACTTATGTGTCTTTTTTTTGTAGTGTTGGGGTCTGGCGACAGGTCCGGCTGCTTGCCGGCCATGGCCACAACCCAGTCAAGGATCTTCTTCTCAGCAGCAATCATGAGGGACTCAGCCAGCTGGCTGCTGGCTGCAGCACAGACAAAGGATTTCTTGTAGCCTCCGACTATGGTGATGATGCCCTCGGAGCTCGTCATCTTCATCTTGAGGTAAGCATAGTGGGACACAGCCATGAACTTGTCCAAGGCAGGTCGGCCAAGTAAAGCGTGGTAAGGGCTCTCTAAGTCCACCACTTCAAACCAGAATGCTTCTCGGCGGAAGTGATCTTTGTCTCCAAAGAGGACATATATCTTGATCTTGCCGATTGGTGAGCAGGACAGGCCGGGCAAAATGCCGTGGAACACGGTCCGACTGGGCAAGAGTTGCTTCATCTTGATGTTCAGCTTCTCCATGGTGTCACGGTACAAGATGTTGATGCTGCTTCCTCCATCAATCAGAACTTGGGAGAAGGGGCGGCCCGCCTTTCTGTTGCAAAGGTGGCATCCAACACCAACGCGTAAGAGCCTGGAGATGGCATCACCTCTGGGTGATCAGCCCGGCTCCAGCTGATAGGCTCTTCAAACCAATGCATAAATTATGGGTCCTTGGAGGCAACTGCATTGACTTCTTGGTGCTGTCGGTGCCGGCTGCGCCTGTCCTCAGCTTGGCTTGTGAAGATGACGTAGGATGCATGCTCGTTAGGGAACTCGTCTTGAATGGCTCTTACTGCTGGGCGAGCCGCCGGTTGTTGAGGAGCCGGAGGCGGCTGGCCAGCAGGCGGAGGAGGCAGTAGTCCTTCGCCCTTGGAGATCTGTGTGAGCCAATGACATTTCCGAGTTATGTGGTTGGACGGCTTTGCGCCGTTGTAGAACTTGCAGGGGGCATCAAGGGTTTGGTCGTAGGAGAAAGCCGGCTGCCAAGCCGGCCTGCCGCCCTTCGGACATTTGGGCGCGGGCTGCCCTTCAGGCTGTTCGTCTTCGACTGTGGCCACCTGCCGACTGGTGGAAGGCGGCATTGGAGCCTTGTGCTTGTTGTCGTTCTGGTGTGGGCATCGGTTGGAGTTGCTAGCCGGCGTCCTTGGAGCTGGAGGAAGCACCTTTCCAGAGGAATCCACTTGGAGCTCAGTCTTCATCGAGGAGTCGGCCGTGGCGTACTTGTCTGCTATGATCAGCAGTTCATCGAGTGTAGCCGACTCGTCGCAGAGAAGTCGGTGCTTGAGGAGGGTACCCTCTCGGCACCCGGCGGTGAAGTACTCTATCGCTTGAACCTCATGCCCGCCCTTGCAAGAGTTACAGAGCTCGGCCCAATGCGTAAGGTAGTCGCGGGTTGATTCGCTGGGCCCTTGGACACACAAGGAGAGCTGGCGGTGCTTGGGAGTCCGCTTGTATGTGCTGGTGAAGTTGCGGATGAATACTTCCGTGAAGTCTAGCCAGCTCTTGACGCTGTATGGCTTGAGGTTGTTCAGCCAGATGCGTGTCGTGCCTTGAAGCATGAGGGGGACGTACTTCACGACAACGCGCCTGTTGCAGTTTGCTATGCTGACTGTAGTGGAGTAGTCGATCAACCAGTCTTCCGGCATCACCGAGCCGTTGTACTTTGGCGTGTCCCTTGGGAGTGAGAACCCTTTGGGGAAGGGCTCATCACGGATGCGGGGGCCGAAACAGGGCGGGCCGACATCATCTTCTTCTTTCAGCGCCAGGGATTGCGTCAGGCAGTCGATCCTATGGCGGGCATCATTCTCATCGATTCCCTCGCGGCGACCAAGGCGGTCGCCGAGTGTCGGGTGCGTGACAGGCGGCAGGGTGGGATATCTCTCCCCGCGAGGCGGAGGAGGAGGCGGGTTGCCTCGTCGTTCCATGGCACGGGGGCGGCCTTCTGCGTCACGCTCGATGGAGAGGCGAGTCCGGCTATGAATAGCAGTCGGCTCCTTGTTTTTCCGGTCACGGGCGCCCTCTGCTGACGGTGTCCGGGATGTCGCGATGTGGTCCCGGCGAGGAGGCGGATCGTTGTTTTGCTGGTCGGGTGCTCTAGTGCGGCAGCCGGCCTCATGCTGCTCGGCGTCCGCGTCGAGGAGCCGCTGGACGCGCTCCGTCATGTGGCAACGCTCGTCGCCGTCGAGCTTGTCTAGCTCATCTGCTGTTGCCTGGGCAGCTTGAATGTTCTCCGTAGGCATGGCGTAAACGGGGCGATCTGCCCCAAACATGCTGGCAATGGTCGCGCCATGCTGTCAGATCGCGCCGATGTGGCTAGGCCCACCAGGAGCCGGCGGCAGATGGTACGGTCCATCTCACGCCGGTAGGCCTCCGAAAGGCGTCTCATGCTGGCCAGCCTGTTGGCGCTTTCGACGAGCTAGACACGGCATGCCTGCAGCGTATCAGCGTCGGCGTCGGCGGGGATGGGGGCGGACAAGTCGTGCAGCACCGTCTGTAGGGCGTCATGGGAGTTCTCGCCGGAGCCGGCGCCGTGACTGATGACCAGCACCTCGGTGACGATGTTGCTGCTGCTGTTGTCTCGAGGAAGAGGGTCGTCGATGACCACCACATTGGTGGGGAAGGCATCAAGCGATACCGTGTTGGAGTCGACAAGCATTGGGTCGGTGGAGCCAACTGACTCCAAGTCCCCAGCAGGCTCACTGGCGACGTGGAGCTGGTCGAGGAGGCTGACAAGGCGGTTCTCGGGGCAGTCTGTGCCCGCATCAGACGCAGGCTCGTCAGAGAGGCGGACCTCGCCGAGAAGATCGGCGAGGCAGCTCGCTGTACAGGCGTCGTCGATGCCATGCAGCACGTCGGGGCAAGCGCCATCGGGCGTGCCGGGCTGGCTATGCCCGCTAGGGAGTAAGAGGGTTCCCGTCCAGAGCAGGTCTCCAGACGAAGGTGCACCTGGCCCCACGGTGGGCGCCAAATGTCGGGTGGTAGGTGCGACATATGCCAACGGGTGGCTTATCATTGTGGGAGCCAGTAAGACATCGCCGGTGCCTGGAAACGGGATAAGGCGAAGACATGCACGCCAGCGAATCTTATCCAGGTTTGGGGCTCTCCGTGGAGACAACACCCCTAGTCCTGCTCTATGGGGTCTCCGCATGATCACTAGATCGAGACAAGTAGCTACAAGTGGCTCCTTGAGCTGTTCGGCTAGAGGAAGAAGAAGGGCAAGGCTAGCTCTCCTCCTCTCTCTATGTGGTGTCTAAAACACTAAGAGATCAACCCTTTGCATGGGTTCCCTAGGGGTTTATATAGGCCTACCCCCCAGGGGTACAATGGTAATCCGGCTAGATGCGGGTCCAGGCCATCAGTGTTTGTAGTCGCCAGCTTCTCCGCCGGCCGCTGGGGCCCGCCGACTGGTGGGTCCCGCCGGCTGCCGGCTTCTAGGCCGACAGGATGGGCCCACAGTGCAGGAATCTTGTCAGCTCCTGGTTACTGTGGCCTTACTCTTGGTGACGAAGGCTTTATCGGGGTAAGCATGGCTACAGTGCCGCCGTCTAGCGGGCTTTCACTGTAGCCTTACCCCGTCTGATCCGCTTAATGGCGCACAAACTTCCAGGGTGGGAGTGAGCCAGCTGTTAGGAGCCGGCTCCCCCCTAAGTCAACTGGTGGAGCTTGGCTGCCTTCCTTATCTCCCTGGCCGGAGGGGCCCGCCGCCTGCGGGCCGTACTGGCGGCCTGTCGTGGGTGATGTCATGGTCAATATGGCAACAGTGCCGCGCCGGACGGGGAGTGGCCGCCCCGTACGGCGCACTGTGGCCACGCATGCTCCAGGATTTGGGGGTGGTATGCTTCACTGTAGCCACACCCTGTCTTATCGCTGTTATGTGGGCGCAGACTTAGAGGGTGTGAGCCGGGCCGCCTGCTAGGAGTCGGCTCTCTGATGGCCGGCTGCTAGGGTCGGCCCTTGTTGAGAGGGCTTGCAGAGCCTTGCCGCCTTCAGGCAGCTGGCCGATTGGACAGCCGGCCAGGAGAAGGCGGCCCTGCGTCTTGGATGTTGGAGGGCACCGTCGGCCCGATATTTTTTGAAGAGCCAGGGGGAGCTGGTTAGGCTACCCGTGGCCATTTACTCCGACACAGAGGGAAGCAGGGGTTGTCATGCGTTTTATGGTTGGATGCACAAAATCTTAATGCAAAAGAACGTCACTTTATATTGCCACTTGTGATAAGGACCTTTATTATGCAGTCCTTCGCTTTTATTTCTTCCATATAACAAGCTCGTATAAAGCTTATTTTCTCCACACTAATAGATCATACATATTTAGAGAGCAATTTTTATTGCTTACACCGATGACAACTTACTTGAAGGATCTTACTCAATCCATAGGTAGGTATGGTGCATTCTCATGGCAAAACTGGGTATAGGGATGTTTGGAAGCACAAGTAGTATCTCTACTTGGTGCAAAGAATTTGGCTAGCATGAGGGGGAAAAGCAAGCTCAACATGTTGGATGATCCATGACAATATAACTTATTCGGATATAGGAAAACATAACCCATTACGTTGTCTTCCTTGTCCTACATCAACTTTTTAGCATGTCATATTTTAATGAGTGCTCACAATCATAAAAGATGTCCAAGATAGTATATTTATATGTGAAAACCTCTCTTTATTTATTACTTCCTACTAATTTCAACGATGACCAAAACTATGTTTGTCAACTCTCAACAACTTTTATTTACCATACTCTTTATATGTGAAGTCATTACTCTCCATAAGATCAATATGATCTTTTTATTTACTTTTATTCTTTCTTGTATTCCCTCAAGATCATAGCAAGATAGCAAAAGCCCTCAACTCAAAACTAATCTTTATTATATATAGCTCACGGACTCGATTACATAGATAGGGATCAAATCAAAACTCAAAGCAAGATCAAACTAAAACTTCCTTCTACTAGATCAAGATATAACCAAAAGGGTTGAACTAAGAAAAACGGTAAAGATAGAAGTGTGATGGTGATACGATACCGGGGCACCTCCCCCAAGCTTGGCAAATGCCAAGGGGAGTGCCCATACCCATGTACTTATGTCTCTTTCTTCAGAGGTGGTGATGATGGAGTGGTTGATGATGTAGGCTTGTCGTCTTTCTTTCAAGGCATACGCTCACCATCATAGAAGGATATTCGAGTCTTCGAGATCCTCAAATCTACAGCCAAACTCATCCTCTTGAATCTATATTCATACTCACAGTTTTGCTTTTGCAGGTCATAGGTCTGGGCTTGCAGGTGCTCGATTTTCTCATGAAGCTTGAAGATGGTCTCCCCAATGTTCTTGGCATCCATCTTGTGGTTGTTGGTGAACACCACGATCATCATGTGGTTGGCATTGAGTCTGTGTTCCACCATCCCTTGGCACTTGGAAAACTTGTTACTCCATTGCTTCGAGTCTTGTCTCCATGCTTCCGGTACTCCTCGGTCCCTCAACATCGTGGATGTGCAGCACCCCCTTGAGGGAGTCCTGGATTAGGGGGTCCTCGGACAGCCGGACTATATGCTTATGCGGGACTGTTGGACTATGAAGATACAAGATTGAAGACTCTCCTTTGTGTGGAAGGCAAGCTTGCCGATTCGGATGTGTAGATCTCCTTCTCTGTAACCGACTCTGTGTAACCCTAGCCCCCTCCGGTGTCTATATAAACCGGAGGGTTTAGTCCTTAGGACAACCACAATCATAATCATAGGATAGCTTCTAGGGTTTAGCCTCTACGATCTCATGGTAGATCAACTCTTGTAATACTCATATCATCAAGATCAATCAAGCAGGAAGTAGGGTATTACCTCCATAGAGAGGGCCCAAACATGGATAAACACCGTGTCCCCCTCCTCCTGTTACCATTAGCCTTAGACGCACAGTTCGGGACCCCCTACCCGAGATCCACCGGTTTTGACACCGACATTGGTGCTTGCATCGAGAGTTCCACTGTGTCATCACGGTAAGGCTTGATGGCTCCTTCAATAATCCACAACGATGCAATCCAAGGTGAGGTTTTCCTTCTCGGACAGATATTCATATTCGGCGGCTTCGCACTGCGGGCCAATTCATTTGGCCATCTGGAGCAGATCAATAGCTATGCTCCTGGCCATCAGGGCAGGTTTGAAAGCCTGAACTACACCGCCGACATCCGTGGAGACTTGATCTTCGACGGATTCGAGCCCATTACAGGTGCGCCAAACAGTCATGAGGAGCATGACCTAGACTGCCATCAGACGATGTTTGGGAGATCACACCTGTGGTTGCCCGGGCTCTTAATCTGGAGAAGATCGTGACATCCGAGGACGGGTGGATGGACCCCGCCACGGAGGCCGCACACTCAGCGGCGTTAGAGCCAAACTCAGACTTCGCCTTCAATGAGGTCTGTGTCATCGGACCCTCGGACTCGTCGCCGGTCATAGGCTCCGAATCATATGCATCCGTGCCTATCAAATTTGATTGGGCATCGATCATGGAGTTTACGTGCGCTAATATCTTTCAGCACTCACCCTTGGGCGACATGCTAAATTCACTGAAATCCCTCTCCCTGTCAGGAGACCCTTGGCGGGAAGCGGACGACGAAGAAATTCGTTCCCCACCCACCACCCACTTAATAGCCATTGTCGATGACTTAACTGACATGCTTGACTTCGACTCCAAAGACATCGACGGTATGGACGACAATGCAGGAGAAGAATAGGAACCACCGCCCACAGGGCGCTGGACAGCCACTTCATCATATGATATATATATATATATATATATATATATATATATATATATATATGGTAGATACCCCCAAAGAAAGCGATGGCAATGAGGCAACGGAGGATAATCCCCTTGAGAAGAAATCTAAGCACCGGCGTCATCAGCGCCACTCTAAGCCCCGCCATAGCAAAAATAGTGATACCGACACAAGAGATGATGATGCCGAAGACGAAAACAACCCTGCCCAGCCAAGCACTGAGCAAGCCGGACGGGAGGATGGGAAGCTAGCCCGGATGAATAGGCAACGGGTGGAGACTTGGAGGACGACAATATATGCCTCTCTCCGAAGACGAGGTGAGCCTCGGCGGTGAAGAATTTATCGTGCCTGAGGATCCCGTCGAGCAGGAGCGCTTCAAGCGCCGTCTTATAGCCACTACAAAAAGCCTGAAGAAAAAACAGCAACAGCTTCAAGCTGGTCAGGATCTACTAACCGATAGATGGACTAAGGTCCTGGCAGCCGAGGAATACGGACTCGAGCGCCCAACCAAAAGTTTCCCGAAGCGCAGGTTGCTACCTCAATTCGAGGAGGAGGCGCTAGAGCCTACACTACCAGCGCAGGACGAGGCTGACCATCCACCTCGTGGCCGAGATAAAGCGGTGTATCAGCCCGCACCCCATAGCCAAACAAATAAAAACACGAAGGCCCGGGGCTACACGCATAACCTGCGAGACGAACTGGAAAACAAAGCAGGACAATCGAGATTGATCTACGAATCAAGGGGGCGTGCCCCAACGCGTGACGATGACCGCCACACCGGATATACTAAATACAAATCCGGCCGGGCTGAATACAACACACCGGACTCATTCGAGCTGCGTCGTGATATAGCCCGGCATAGAGGCGCCGCACACCCCCTATGATTCACCGACAAAGTTATGGAACATGAATTCCCAGAAGGGTTTAAGCCCGTTAACATCGAGCCCTATGATGGGACTACAGACCCCCGCGGTATGGATAGAAGATTTCCTTCTCCACATTCACATGGCCCGCGGTGATGATTTACACACCATCAAGTATCTCCCACTAAAACTCAAGGGACCGGCTCGGCATTGGCTGAATAGCTTGCCGACAAACTCTATCGGAAGCTGGGAGAACCTGGAAGACGCATTCCTAGATAACTTCCAGCGCACCTATGTGCGGCCACCAGATGCTGATGATCTAAGTCATATAACCCAACAGCCCGGAGAGTCAGCCAGGAAATTCTGGACTCGGTTCCTAACTAAAAAGAACCAAATTGTGGATTGTTCGAATGTCGAAGCCCTAGCGGCCTTTAAACATAACATCCGTGATGAATGGCTTGCCCGACACCTCGACCAAGAGAAGCCGAAGTCCATGGCAGCTCTCACGACACTTATGACCCGCTTTTGTGCGGGCGAGGACAGCTGGCTGGCTCGTAGCAACAGCACATCGGGAAATCCTGGCACCTCAAATGCCAGAGACAGCAATGGCAAGCCCCAACGCAACAGGCACAAACATCGCAGTAATGGCGATAATGCCGAAGACACGGTCGTCAACGCCGGATTCAGTGGCTCTAAGTCCAGTCAGCGGAAAAAGCCATTCAAAAGAAATAATCCGGGCTTGTCCAGTTTGGACCGCATACTCGATCGCTCATGTCAAATTCACGGCACCCCAGATAAACCAGCCAATCACACCAACAGAGAATGTTGGGTGTTTAAGCAGGCCGGCAAGTTGAATGAAAACAAGGAAAAGGGGAGGCATAGCAATGACGACGAGGAGCCCCGGCTACCGAACACAGGAGGACAGAAGAAATTCCCTCCCCAAGTAAAAACGCTAACTATGATATACGCAACCCATATTCCCAAGAGGGAGCGGAAGCGTACTTTAAGGGACGTCTACACGATGGAGCCTGTCGCCCCAAAGTTAAAGCCATGGTCCTCTTGCCCGATCACCTTCGATTGCAGGGACCACCCGACCAGTATCCGTCATGGCGGTTCGGCCGCGTTGGTCCTCGACCCCATTATTGATAGATTCCATCTTACACGAGTCCTTATGGACGGTGGCAGTAGCCTGAACCTGCTCTATCAGGATACAGTGTGCAAAATGGGCATTGATCCCTCAAGGATCAAACCCACCAACACCACCTTTAAAGGTGTCATACCAGGTGTAGAGGCCTGTTGCACGGGCTCAATCACACTGGAAGTGGTCTTCGGATCTCCGGCCAACTTCCGAAGCGAGGAGTTAATCTTTAATATCGTCCCCTTCCGCAGTGGCTATCATGCACTGCTCGAAGGAACCGCATTCGCCAGATTCAATGTGGTGCCACATTATGCCTACCTCAAGCTCAAGATGCCAGGACCTCGCGGGGTTATAACAGTCAATGGAAACACAGAGCGCTCCCTCCATACGGAGGAACACACTGCGGCCCTCGCAGCAGAAGTACAGAGCAACCTTCTTAGGAAGGCCTCCAATTCGACAATAAAGCCCGCGGACACCGCCAAGCGTGTCTGAAGTACTCTGCAACAAGATCATTCAGCTAGACTAGAGCTCGCCTAGCAATCCGGCCTCCGTCCTGATCCTAGTCAAGTGGCGAAATTTGTGCCATGCGTACATAACTATGCACTTAAAATACCATGGGCACGGGCGGAGGCACGGCGACAAGGTGGTCCACAATGCAGATCAACCGCTCCAGGATTCGTATACCTTCACCCCTTTTCTCTCTTTTAGGTCCCTATTTTCTGGAGGCTCTTCGGATAGTCCGATCATCAGACCCAGCACGGGACGGAGACACCAACGAGACAAGGAACTTTGACGTACAAGGGAATCCCCAGGTGGTCTCCTATCACGATCATTATACCTGTTTTACATACCCATACGCAGCTCACTCTTGGTTAGGACATGTCAAATAGTCCTATTTTGCTTATCGCACTACTTGTATACGTACGCCTTGATGTACCATTCAAACAACAATAGAAAATAATGTACAGCATCAGCTTATTATTACATTTCTTTATCTTTTCCTTGACTGTTTATTTATTACAACTTGCACACGTATACGTTGGTACGACTCAGTCCGCCAGGGGCTTCAGTATACCCCATAACACGGCAGGAAAGTCCGAACACTTTCAACAGTGCGGCACCCCAAACTTATAGCACTATATGCATCAGCTCCGAATCATGTCTTGGGTCAATAGTTGGGTTTGCCCGGCTCCCATGTTTTGCCGCCTTACGTTCCGCTATATCGGCTAAGGTGACACAGGGAGAACTATTGCGATTATGCCCCGGTTCTTCCGGACAAGCACCTCAGTAGAGAAAGCCGAAAACTAACTGTCATGATACGGCGAGAGATGGTCACTGTTCGAGAGGTTTCAGATCCTTAAAGATTTTTTCCGCTTCGGGCGAGGAATCGGTCTTTGTCCGATTTAGGCATGTATAGCGCCCCAAGTTCGTCCTTCCGAATGCCAGGGGCTTCGCCGAAATTTAAAGTTATAGAGCTCCTATGGCCAAGTGAGAGTGATAAAGTCGTATAGTCCGATTGCCTGGTTCGTTGTGCCGAACACCTCCTTAAAGGACCCAAAACTGGTGTAAAGAGTGTTTGGATTTATCCTGAACACCCCTGTACTAGCTATGTGGGGGTAGAAGCCGACGACTGGCCAACTCTCAAAATTTCATAAACGGCCGCACAAGAGAGATAATTTTAAATACACATGCAACATATACTACATGGTGAACTTGTTTTATATTACAGGATAGGATAAAATGAATGTATTCGTTCAAAGATTACATCCTTCGCACATCGCTCCGCCATAATGCGGGCTCCCTCCAGGACTCCATCATAATACATCTCGGGACGATGGTGCTCCTTGCCCTCTCGCAGTCCCTCGGTCATGAGCGCCTTGGCATTCATCTTGGCCCAATGCATCTTGGCATGGGCAAATGCCATCCGCGCACCCTCAATGCAAACCGACCGCTTTATGATGTCAAGTCACGGGTAGGCACTTACAAGCCGCTTAACAAGTCCGAAGTAACTATTAGGAAGGGGCTTGGCCGGCCACAGCCGGACTATAAGGTCCTTCATGGCCAGTTCAGCCGCCTTGTGCAGTTCCACTAACTGCTTCAGCTGGTCGCTCAAGGGGCGCGGATGCTCTGGCCCAAGGTACTGGGACCAGAACAACTTCTCCGTCGAGCTCCCTTCTTCGGCTCGGTAGAACTCCGCAACGTCCGCTATGCTACGCGGCAAGTCTGCAAATGCTCCTGGAGAACTCCAAATTCGGGTTAGTAAAAAGAATGTTTCCTTCACATGCTTGCTTTGCATAACAAATGCCTTACCCGCCGCAATCTTTTGGGCTTCCTGGACTTCCTGGAGGGCTTTCTGGGCTTCGGCCCGGGTGTCTTGTGCACTCTGGAGGGCCTTGGAAATCTCGGACTCTTTAGTTTTCGAGTCACGCTCCAAGGATTCACACTTCTTGACGACATCCTGGAGCTCTTGCTGCACCTCGCCAACCCGGGCCTCAAGCTTCTCGCATGCAGCGTGTTCCTTGGCCGCTTTGTCTTCGGCCTCGGCTAACGCCTTCTTCAGGGTCGCCACCTCAGTCGTGGCCCCTACAACAGTTCATAACGCTTTCGTCAGCATGAACCAATTACCACTAATAAGTATACAGGCAGAGCACTATGTACCTTGGCTCTCCGCCAGCTGCCTCATCACAAGGCCGAGTTCTTCCTTGGTCCGCTCCAGGCTCTGCTTTAGTCCGGAGACCTCCGCAGTACGAGCGGCAGCAGCTAGCAGCGATGCCTGCTTATTCACATATACATTTTCTGTTAGACTCCTGCGGATATTATTTGACCCTCTGTTTGGCTTTTCTTTCCGAACACCAAACAGAGAATTAGGGACTACTATCTATACTGTGATATTTTTCTACACTTTTGTTACTTACCTCAAAGCCTGTTAGGAGGTTGGCGCAGGTTTCAGCCAATCCGCTTTTGGCAGACCGGACCTTCTCAATCACTGCACTCATAATAGTACAGTGTTCATCTTCAATGGAAGCGCCGTGAAGCACTTCCAGCAAGTTATCCGATGCCTCTGGATGGACAGAGGTCATCGGTACAGGCGGCTCGCCCTCCTTAGCGAGAGGGTGTCTGCCTGAGTTCGGAACCACCTGGGGTTCCGGAGCCGTGTTTGGCTGGGGGCCAAATTCACTACGGTCCCCGTTATTAGAGTCCATGGGGGTCTTCCCCCCCCCCCCATGTGTCCGGCTGCTGGGATCTCGCCTTGGGGCATCTCCAGAACCATCTCCCCCTGGTCCGCCATCCTCTGGGAGAACACTTCAGTGTCATCCGCAGGCCTGGGGGAGGAGGCCGTCGGGAGTGACTCGCTGTTCATCGCCGATGGGTCCAGGGAATCAACAATATAAGGTCTGAACTTATCACATGCGAACACAAATGCTATTTTTTTCTTCAGTAGTAGCATAATTTCTCTGGGCATTGTCTAGAGTTTTGCTAGCATATTGGATAACATTTAATTTTTTATCAACTCTTTGTCCTGGAACAACACCTACAGCATAATCACTAGCATCACACATAATTTCAAAGGGTAAATTCCAATCAGGTGGCTGAACAATGGGTTCAGAAATCAAGGCTTTCTTAAGTATTTCAAATGCTTATACACAATCATCATCAAAGATAAAAGGAGCATCTTTTTGTAAGAGATTAGTCAGAGGCCTAGAAATTTTAGATAAGTCTTCAATAAACCTCCTATAAAAACCAGCATGACCAAGGAAACTTCTTATACCTTTGATGTCCTTAGGACATGGCATCTTTTCAATAGCATCTACTTTAGCTTTATCAACTTCGATACCTCTTTTAGAAATTTTATGCTCCAAGACAATACCTTCATTAACCATAAAGTGGCACTTCTCCCAATTCAAGACAAGGTTAGTTTCTTCACATCTCTGCAAAACTCGACCAAAGTTGCTTAAGCAATCTTCAAAAGAAGTTCCGTAATCGGACAAATCATCCATGAAAACCTCAACAATCTTTTCACATAAGTCAGAGAATATAGTAGTCATACATCTTTGAAAGGTAGCAGGTGCATTGCATAAACTAGAAGGCATATGTCTATAAGCAAAAGTACCGAAAGGGCAAGTAAAAGTGGTCTTTTCCTGATCCTCTTTCGACACAGGTATTTGAGAGAAACCAGAATAACCATCTAGAAAGCAAAAATGTGTATGTTTGGATAATATTTCTAGCATTTGATCAATAAAAGGTAGAGGGTAATGATCTTTTTTAGTAGCTTTATTTAATTTTCGGAAATAAATTACCATTCTATACCCTGTAACAATTCTTTGTGGGATCAATTCATCCTTATCATTAGAAACAACAGTAATACCTCCCTTTTTAGGGACACAATGGACAGGACTTACCCACAGACTATCAGCAACAGGATAAATTATACCTGCCTCGAGAAGCTTTAGTATTTCATTTCTTACCACTTCTTTCATTCTAGGATTTAACTGTTGTTGGTGATCAACAACTGGTTTAGCATCTTTCTCCAATTTTATTTTGTGCTAGCATAGACTGGGACTAATGCCCTTAAGATCATCAAGAGTATATCCAATAGCAGTACGGTGCGTCTTCAAAGTTTTCAATAATTTCTCTTCTTCATGCTCTGAAAGGTTAGCACTAATAATAACAGGATGTATCTTCTTTTTTATCAAGATAAGCATATTTAAGAGTATCAGGTAACTGTTTAAGCTCAAACACAGGATCACCCTTGGGTGGAGGAGGATCTCCTAGAATTTTAACAGGAAAGTTGTGTTTCAAAATAGGTCCATGTTTAAAGTATACTTCATCTATTTCCCTTCTTTCACTCATAAACATATCATTTTCATGGTCTAGCAAGTATTGTTCTAAAGGATCATTAGGAGGCACGACAATAGAAGCAAGATCAATAATTTCATCTTTACTAGGCAATTCTTTATCATGGGGTTGTCTACGAAATTTAGCAAAATTAAAATCATGAGACATATCCCCTAAACCAAGAGTAACAATATCCTTTTCGCAGTCTATCTTAGCATTAACATTATTCAAGAAGGGTCTGCCAAATATAATGGGACAAAAGTCATCTTGTGGGGAACCAAGAACAATAAAATCAGTAGGGTATTTAATTTTCCCACACAAGACTTCAACATCTCTAACAATCCCAATTGGTGAAATAGTATCTTTATTAGCAAGATTAATAGTAACATCAATATCTTCTATCTCAGTAGATGCAATATCATGCATAATTTCTTTGTATAAGGAATGAGGTATTGTACTCACACTAGCACCCATATCACATAAGCCATGACAACAATGATCTCCTATTTTAACAGAAACAACAGGCATGCCAACAACAGGTCTATGTTTATTTTTAGTATCAGGTCTAGCAATTCTAGCAGCTTCATCACATAAGTAAATAACATGCCCATCAATATTATCGACCAAGATCTTTAACCATAGCAATACTAGGTTCAACTTTAATTTGCTCAGGGGGTGTAGGTGAGCTTTAGCATGATCCTTTATTCTAACAAGAAAGGGTGGTTTCTCAATATAAGCGGCAGGAATAATAGGTTCAACATTATAAGTAATAGTCTTTTCTTAAACTTTAATGGGTTCTACTACTTTCACTTTAATGGGAGGATGATATTTAAACCACTTCTCCTTAGGGAGATTAACATGGGTAGCAAATGCTTCACAGAAAGAAGCTACTATCTCAAAGTCAAGTCCATATTTAGTGCTAAATTCACGAAAAGCATCGGTATCCATAAAAGATTCAACACAATCAAACTTAGGTGTTATACCTGACTCCTTACCTTCGTCGTCTTCCCAATATTCAGAGTTGCGTTTAATTCTTTTCAATAAATCCCATCTGAATTCAATAGTATTCATCATAAAAGAACCAGTACAAGAAGTATCAAGCATGGAGCGATCATTAAGAGAAAGCCGAGCATAAATTTTTTGAATAATAATTTCTCTTGGGAGCTCATGATTGGGGCATGAATATAACATTGACTTAAGCCTCCCCCAAGCTTGAGCGATACTTTCTCCTTCACGAGGCCAAATATTATATATAATTACGATCACGATGAACCGGATGCATAGGATAAAAACTTCTGATGAAATTCCAATTTCAATCGGTTGTAGTTCCATGATCCAATATCATCACATAGCCTAAACAATTTCAATTCCTTTCCCTTCAAAGATAAAGGGAAGACCTTCTTCTTGCTGACATCCTCGGGCATACCTGCAAGCTTAAATAATCCACAAACTTCATCCACATAGATTAGGTGCATATCGGGATGTAATGTTCCATCTCCTGTATAGGGATTAGCTAGCAGTTTCTCTATCATACCCGAAGGAATTTCAAAGTAAATATTTTCAGTAGGTTCAGTAGCAACTCTTTGCCCTTCTGGTCGGGTTGAAGATACCCCAAACAAGCCCCTCAAACGATTATTTTCCATAGTAACAAGTGACAGTAAATTTTAGCACACTATATAAATGTTTCCTTACCAAATTCCACCTACCAAAGGCGCTTCACTCCCTGGCAACGGCGCCAGAAAAGAGTCTTGATGACCCACAAGTGTAGGGGATCTATCGTAGTCCTTTCGATAAGTAAGAGTGTCAAACCCAACAAGGAGCAGAAGGAAATGACAAGCGGTTTTCAGTAAGGTATTCTTTGCAAGCACTAAAATTATCGGTAACAGATAGTTTTGTGATAAGGTAATTCGTAATGGGTAACAAGTAACAAAAGTAACTGAGGTGCAGCAAGGTGGCCCAATCCTTTTTGTAGCAAATTACAAGCCTGGACAAACTCTTATATAAAGCAAAGCGCTCCCAAGGACACATGGGAATTTCTGTCAAGCTAGTTTTCATCATGCTCAAATGATTCACGCTTGTCACTTTGATAATTTGATATGTGGGTGGACCGGTGCTTGGGTACCGCCCTTCCTTGGACAAGCATCCCACTTATGATTAACCCCTCTCTCAAGCATCTGCAACTACAAAATAAGAATTAAGGTAAACCTAACCATAGCATGAAACATGTGGATCCAAATCAACCCCTTACGAAGCAACACATAAACTAGGGTTTAAACTTCTGGCACTCTAGCAACCCATCATCTACTTGTTACTTCCCAATGCCTTCCCCTAGGCCCAAATAATGGTGAAGTGTCATGTAGTCGACGTCCACATAACACCACTAGAGGAAAGACAACATACATCTCATCAAAATATTGAACGAATACCAAATTCAAATGATTACTTATAACAAGAATTCTCCCATGTCCTCAGGAACAAACGTAACTACTCAAAAATCATATTCATGTTCATAATCAGAGGGGTATTGAATAGCATTAAGGATCTGAACATATGATCTTCCACTGAATAAACCAACTAGCATCAACTACAAGGAGTAATCAACACTACTAGCAACCCTCAGGTACCAATCTGAGGTTTTGAGACAAAGACCGGATACAAGAGATGAACTAGGGTTTGAGAGGAGATGGTGCTGGTGAAGATGTTGATGGAGATTAACCACCTCTCAATGAGAGGATCTATGGTGATGATGATGGCGGCAATTTCCCCCTCCCGCAGGGATGTTTCCCCGACAAAACAGCTCCGCCGGAGCCCTAGATTGGTTCCGCCCAGCTTCCGCCTCGAGACGGAGGCGCTTCGTCCTGAAAGCTTCCTTATGATTTTTTCCAAGGCAAAAGTCACCATATAGCAGAAGATGGGCATCGGGGGCCTGCCAGGTGGACCACGAGGCAGGGGGCGCGCCCAAGGGGTAGGCGCGCCCTCCACCCTCGTGGCTGCTGGGTGGCCCCCCTCTGGTGCTTTCTTCGCCCAATATTTTTATATTCCAAAATTTACTTTCGTGGAGTTTCAGGACTTTTGGTGTTGTGCAGAATAGGTCACTAATATTTGCTCCTTTTCCAGCCTAGAATTCCAGCTGCCGGCATTCTCCCTCTTCGTGTAAACCTTATAAAATAAGAGAGAAAAGGCATAAGTATTGTGACATAATGTGTAATAACAGCCCATAATGCAATAAATATCGATATAAAAGCATGATGCAAAATGGACGTATCAGTGCCAAGGGCACAAAGGTCTGCAACTGTGCCAGCCAGTGACACAAGGCTAGTACACCAGCACCGACAGCTACATCCTCTGTTGTTCCTCCAGTTGCTACTCCACCAAATCCATAGACCTCTTCGGATGCATTCGTTGCAGGACTCCTCTCCACGCCACCTCTGCACTCCGGAGCTCCCGGAGATCGTGCTTAGAGAGCCGCATATCACTATGCATTTTCAAGCTTTTTGGTAACTTGTTGCCAAGGGGGAGAAAGTGTATAGATCATAGGCGTCAAGAGAGTGTGTGTGTTTTGCTTCTTCTGCCTCTCTTGCTACTTTATTTTATTGCTTGTTTGGGTGATACACTATTTGTGCTTGTGTGTGAGATACTTCTATGATCATGTGTTTGATCATATCATACTTTAATGTTTGTGCTTGAATGATGATATTCTATCTCTCATGTATAATTATTCATATCTTGTCTTGGTAATGAGTGCATATTTCATATTCTATCATTTTGAGCGCTCCACCAAGATGTATGTGACATGAAAGAGTAACTCATGATCCTAATCGATTGTGCATTTGCATTCAAAAGCAAATTTTAAATAATGCACAAATTTAGGGGGAGCTCTTGCTTATCACATACTTCTCAAAGCAATGATGTACTTCATTTATATTATCATTTGTCGAAGCTTTGGTCTATATGTTGTTATCAATTACCAAAAAGGGGGAGATTGATAGCGCAACTAATCCCCGGGTGGTTTTGGTAATTCATAACAACATATAGCTCAATAAACTAATATCCTTTCAAGATTAATGTTTCAGAAAGTTCAATGATTGGTATGGCATGGACTATAGATGTGGACCCGTCACAATGCTAAGGACACATATTGGCAAAAGCTCAAGACTCTACATTTTCATTTTAGTTATCCAAGATCACATTGAGTCCATAGGAAAAGCCGATACTATTAAAAGGGGATGAGGTGTTGCTTAATGGCTTGCTTACTCAAAATGCTTAGTGATATGCTCCAAAAGCCCTCAACCACTTTCTCATTTCCACATATGTCCTAAACCTAAAGTCAAACTCGGACCCACCGATTTGATCTATCCGGCGCCACCGAATTCACTTAACATAACCATAGCCAGAAACCATAATCAGTTCGATCTCACCGATAGGGATCTCGGTCTCACCGAGATGGGATTGCAAACTCTTAGTTTTCCTTCGTAACGTTTCTGTCTAACCGAGATGAGCGATCGGTCCCACCTAGTTGGAAATGCAAACTCTCTGTTTCCTTTTCGCAAAGTTTCGGTCTCACCGAAGTGAGCGATCGATCCCATCGAGTTTTCCTGACCAAGTCTCTATTTGCTTATTACTGAAATCAATCTCACCGAGTTCATGTGATCGGTCTCACCGATATGAGGTTTTTCCCTAACCCTAGTGCATCGGTCTCACCGAGTTGGTATTGTCGGTCCCACCAAAAACCGTAACGTCCACATTTTGAACCAGATCGGTCTCATCGAGTTTCACTATTCGGTTCCACCGAGTTTGGTAAATTGTGTGTAATGGTTAGATTTTGTGTGGAGGCTATATATATCCCTCCACCCCCTTCTCCATTCGAGAGAGAGCCATCAGAACGTGCCTGCACTTCCACTACTCATTTTCTGAGAGAGAACCACTTACTCATGTGTTGAGACCAAGACATTCCAATCGAACCACAAGAATCTTGATCTCTAGCCTTCCCCAAGTTGCTTTCCACTCATATCATCTTTCCACCATATCCAAATCTATGAGAGAGAGTTGAGTGTTAGGGAGACTATCATTTGAAGCACAAGAGCAAGGAGTTCATCATCAACACACCATCCATTACCTTTTGGAGAATGGTGTCTCCTAGATTGGTTAGGTGTCACTTGGGAGCCTCCGTCAAGATTGTGGAGTTGAACCAAGGAGTTTGTAAGGGCAAGGAGGCCATCTACTTCGTGAAGATCTACCCAAGTGAGGCAAGTCCTTCGTGGGCGATGTCCATGGTGGGATAGACAAGGTTGCTTCTTCGTGGACCCTTCATGGGTGGAGCCCTCCGTGGACTCGCGCAACCGTTACCCTTCGTGGGTTGAAGTCTCCATCAACGTGGATAGCACCACCTATCGGAACCACGTCAAAAATCTTCGTGTCTACATTGCGTTTGCTCCCTCCAAACTCATCTCCTTTACCTTCATATGCAATGATTTACATTTTGTTGCTATATTCTTAGAATTGCGTGTGTAGGTTGATTGCTTGACTTGAGTTAAGTTGCTAAAACCTGGCAAGACTTAAAATTGGGAAAAGGTAGATTTTTATTTGGTCAAGTAGTCTAATCACCCCCCCCCCCTCCTCGAGACATACTTTCGATCCTACAAACATATTAATCCCTATATATTTGGATGGAAGGAGTTCATCCATTGGCAACCAAAATTTCAGCAACAAATGAGACAATGACCAAAATTTATAAATTTGACCATATTTATATTAAAAATATCAACATCTACGATACAAAAGTTATACAATATGAACATTAAATTCATGACACATCTAATGTATTTATTTTGTATTACAAATGTTGATACTTTTCCTTGCAAAGTTGGACAAACTTGGTGAAGTTTGCTTCTAGCAAATTTTATATTCAGAGTAAAACAGAACATAAGGGTGTCTGAGTTAATAGACAAATATAGAGCTGGTCGTGAGTTCGGATCTATTACGGGGGAAATGTGGTTTGGCAAATAACTTTCTCCAAATTTAATAGGCAGTCGATTCTTTGGCTGGGCTAGTGTGGGCAGCGAAGCAAAATGACATGTATGATGCGTCTGGTTACCTGCATAAAGCCCAACTAGGCTCAAGCGGGAAGAAAAAACTTGCTTGGATGCATACAGGGAGGCCTAACTCGCATCGGCACAAAATTTAAAACACCCCAGAGCGTGGCTCACTTGGAACGTTTGAATCGACAGTTTCCAGCGAGCCAGGTTGATTCGGGCGCAAAAGTAGGACACAACGTTCGCTGCGGTGCGGAGGGAATCGGGGCAGAGAAGAAGAAGAAGAAGAAGAAGAAGAAGAAGAAGAAGAAGAAGAAGATGGAATTCCACCTACTAAGCATCGATGAACTTTCCCCTATTCAACCATATGGCTCTTGATTTGTACTGCCATTTGTTAATAGCTAGGATGAATTGTCATTTGTTTTTTCTTGATAGGACCAAGACGATGTTGAAACCGTGTGTGGTAAGGTCACCGCAGATGAGAAGTGGTGATCACACCTTATGTTGTTTGCGACCAAACAATGTGTGGCTCGTCTAACAAGTGCAACTTAGACAACTAAACACCGCGCTAAAAATTGCTTCCTTGATGCAGTTAGCCTACGTGCAGGCAAACAAACAACATACAAATCTTTATTTTTTATGTGCATTATCTTAAGCAGGCTCAACTGGGACAAAGTATGCAAAGTGACTAAAATAAAGATGGCAACCAAACATGTCAGTAAAGACAATGCCCATTTATTGATTTATATATAAACTAAGAGCATAATTGGTTTGATGCCAAAAGTTGACATGCCAAATTTTGGCTAGAGATTGATTGCTTGCCAATTCTCGTTGCCAATCTCACAAAAAGTTGTCAAATGTTGGCAACTTTTGATTTTGCCAAATATTGACAATGTCAAATGTTGGTAGCAAATCAATTATGCTCTAAAATAAGCAATTACGATAGGTTTATTTGGAGCTACAATTAGTAGTAGTACCAGTAATAGTACTGTTGTCCTTCCCCTGAGTAAAAGCTGACCTGAAATCATTATTAGGACAAAGTAGGACCTTGCCTTTGAGGTACAGCCTCTACAGCCCACCACCATTGCTTGCAGAGAGGTACGGTTACGACCAGGTCAAAACACTTGCCTTTAATCCCAAAGGTGGATTAGATCCCGATTAGTACTAGTAGTTAGCACACTTTCTGTGAAAGGTGATTTGTAGTATATTATTGTTAGGATCAAACTGGACAGCGGAATGAGAATCTTGCAGGGCGTATATTAATTCGAGCTTCAGACGAGAAGAGCCCTGCCCTGCCTCTCTGGCGCGACGGTAGGTGTGCACTGGGCACGGCTGAGCTGACTGATCCTTCACAGGCCTCTTGAAGTCCCGATCGCCTCTGCTTTCGCTGCCTCGGCGTGATGAGTTTTATTCGCTCCTTTGGCGAAAAGAATCCATGCTTTTCGATATCTTTTCCCGCGGCTCACATGGCCGTAGAAGAAGCTGTACGTCGTCCATAGTAAACCGTACACAAAGTCGAACAAACGAGCCAGCGTTATCATCGTGGCAGTACACTGTACAGCTCGTGGCCGGTCTCAACCGAAGTGGCACGAAGTAGCCCAGAGCTGATGGTACCGGCCAAAAACGAGTAAAGAAACCACGAAATGGTCACTGCTCAGCTATCTTCTCTTCTTCAAACCTTTTCTTTGTGTACCAGCCGTTTGTTTTTTCAAACCTTTTTCTTTATGCGTACTAGCCGTACGTGCGTCGTAAAGGCTGCGGAGTGCGGACCCTGTGCGGCACGCACGCACGCGTGCGTACGTGCAGCGGTGCGTCGCATTGCCCGTGTTGAGATGTGCACGGGTCCGCCGGGGTGGCAGGCCCCGGCACCACACGTCACGTCGCTTTGCTGCGGCGGTGTTTTCAGGAAACGGCAAGTTCCTCCTCTGCATCCAGCGCTGACACCATGCCAGGGACGTGCCGTGCCGCGCTCTGCGATGGGCCGAGAATCTTCAGCGTCCATCCCGGCCACCCTCGCTACGAGCCAAACCATGATATATACAGGTGACTGCCTTCTCCCTCTCTGTGTATATCTCCATTTCCTCGCAGATACGCCAGCCTAATGTGGAAAATTTTGCGGTTATGGCCAGTGGTTATTACAACTAAAGATGGTAAGCTGTGCGGTGAAGAAATCCGTGCTTCTATTTTTGTCGGAGAGAAAAATAGGAAGAAATCCGAGCGTGCTTCTTTCCAGACTTGCAAAAGCAAAAGTCCTCCTGTGCCCGGGCATGCACGGGTACGTGCAATCTATTCTAGAGCCGCGAAGTTCCAAGGTGATGATGGTTTTGAATTGATCAATCAGTCTGAATAAAAAGCGACGCTTGTTCCTGTCCTCGATAACAAACGAAGGGGAAGGGACGCCGTCGGTGCTCACGTGAAAATTGTAGAGTGGCGCGAGTGACTCCAGAATCCAGATTCCAGATGGTCTTAGAGCATCTCCAACAGCTGCGCTAAGCGCCGCGCGCAAAAATTCTGTTTGCCGCGCACGCTTCGGCTGGTTTAGCGCGGCCGCCAGCGCTGGCTCCAGTAGCCGCGCTATAATGCAGCTCGCAAAAATACAGCGCGTGCGCCGCACAAACCACATATACATTTTAAAGAAGAAGAGCAAAAATGATCAAACAAACAAAATAAATCAACAATAAATAGTTTAATTTCGTTATCATTACAACTCAAACAAATAGTTTATCGTTCAGTACAACAAATAATGCAATAAACACAACAAGTAATGCAGAAATTATGATGCTCTTTGTCGTCCATACCATGCCCACCACTCTTCAATCAGATCATTCTGAAGTTCATTGTGTGTTGTGGGACGCCGAATGGCATGATAGGAGGCAATAAAACGGGCTACCCTTTCAGCCCTCCGTCGCACTCGCACGGGATGTCCCAAGAGTTCATACTGTGAGTAGTCTAAATCCTGGCCACGCTCATTCTCGATGATCATGTTGTGCATGATCACACAAGCGTGCATGATGTACCAAAGTATTTTTTGATCCCAAAATCTAGCCGGTCCTCTCACAATAGTAAATTGGGCTTGCAAAATCCCAAACGCTCTCTCCACATCTTTTCTAGCCACCGCCTGAGCATTGTGGAAATCAAGATATTTCTTACCTTCCGGCTTTTTCAACGGCTTCACGAAGGTTTGTCACTTTGGATAGATGCCATCCGCTAGATAATAGCCATAATTGTACGTACGGCCATTTGCTACAAACTGCACAGGTGGCAACTCACCGTTTGCAATCTTATTCATCAGTGGTGACCGGTTGACAACATTTATGTCATTCAAAGATCCAGGCATTCCAAAGAATGCATGCCAAATCCAAGTCTCCTGATCGGCCACCGCTTCAAGGATTATAGTGGAACCCTTTTTTGGCCATGAAATTGCCCATGCCATGCCTTTGGACAATTCTTCCAACTCCAATGCATGCAATCTATTGAGCCAAGCATGCCAGGAAAGCCGCGTGCTTTGTTCATCGCCAATAGCCTTGCGGCGGTCTCAGCAGTGGGAGATCTCAAATACTCCTCGCCAAACACTTGCACAATTCCCACTGCAAAGCGCTTGACACACATGATGGCTTGGCTCTCACCCATAGCCAAGTGATCATCAACTAGATCAGCCGGGATACCGTATGCCAACATACGCAAAGCGGCTGTCACCTTCAGAAAGGTGCTATGCCCGAGCTCTACGGAGGCATTCCTCCTTTGCTGGAAAAACCGGTCATGGCTCGCTAGTTTCTCTGCAATGCGCCTGAACAAGTCGGTGCTCATCCTAAACCGACGATGAAAATACGACTCCGGGTATGTGGGATTCTCCATGAAATAGTTCTTCATCAATCTGTTATGGGCATCAATCCTATCTCTTCAAATTTTCTCTCGACCCATAACCGAACCACCGTGCTTCGGTTTTTTATTGATATGCATAGCTAGGATCATTGCAAGATCCTCCTCCTCTTCCATATCAAATTCTTCTTCGGAAGAATCAAACGACGAAGTCATCTACAATGTTCAATACTATACTATAAAAACTACAATTCAAAACATGCCCCAAATTCATGAAGTTTGAGCAATACATACCTTGTAGGCGTTTTGTCGAACACCTTGCGGGCGCGGCGCGGCAGCGAGCGCTCGGGCGCTGTTCCTCGGACGACGGAGGCGCGCGAGCGCCGGCGGGACTAGAAGGGGATGGGGCGGAAGCGCGGCGGCGCGGGGATAGGCCGGGGAAGCGCCTGAGCGATCGCCGGGGGCGCGGGCGGCGGCGGCGGCGCGGCCGGGTGGGGGTGGAAGTGGGAGAGAGTGTGCCGCGCGCTGCAGCGGGCGCCCGTAATACACCGCGCAGGACAGTGTTTCCGACAACGCGTCCAACTCGTTATAGCGCGCGCGGTTTTTGCGCGCCCGCTGGAGCAACCCGCCGCGTTGCGCGCGCGCTAAAACCGACTAATTTGCAGCGCGGCTCTAGTATAGCGCGGCTGTTGGAGATGCTCTTGAAAGGTACGGAGCCTACCCATACGGACCAGCATTAGTGTCCTAACTACCAAATGTAACCGCAGCTGAACAAGTGTCGCCCGACAAAACAACCGAATTACCAGACCACCGTACCCAAAGTACACCAGCAACGACAAGCGTCTACTCACAAGACTACGTGAAATCCTTCTTTGGACTTGCTAATGCTAATGCTGGCAGAGTGGCCTACCAACGGCTAGGGCTTTGTAACCCTCGAAAAGTTACCAATGTTTTGGCTGGTAATTTGTGTATTCACCCGTGTGTGCGACCTGTGTCCTTTTCTGAGTCCACCCCGTCCTTATTACTCCCGCCAGCCAGCGCCTGTCCCCGCTTTAAAGCAGGAAACAAACGTTGCACACCACCGCGCACCAACGCCCAGAGCACCGCACCGAGCCGACCGCCGCGCGCTGCAAGGCGGGGAGGGAGGGCAGGGGATCGATGGGGAGCAGCGGGGGCAGCAGCGACTACTTCCTGCGCCAGCTGAGCTCCAGCGACGGCGGCAGCGCACCGGCGCCGGCGCCGCGCCAGCCGGAGGAATGGGAGTGCGGCGCCGGCACCGGCAGGCGCGGGTCGAGGAGGTGGTCGAGGAAGAAGGCGCGGGCGAGAGGCCACCGGCGCGGCGGCGGCGGCGGGTTCTGCGGCGCCCCGGAAGAGGCCGCGGCGGCGGGGAGGAAGCGGGTGATGGTGGTGGTGGACCAGAGCTCCGGGGCCAAGCACGCCATGATGTGGGCGCTCACCCACGTCGCCAACCGGGGGGACTTCCTCACGCTGCTCCACGTCCTGCCGCGCGGCAGCGGCGCCCGCGGCGAGGAGGCCTCCGCGCTCGCCAACTCCCTCGGCTCCCTCTGCAAGGCCTGCAAGCCCGAGGTGCGTGCCCGTTCTCTGTCGTCCTGCAACCAGACCTGTTCTTCATCTAACAAGAAGAAGAACTGGTCACTTGGTAGTAGTACCTCGCAGTACATTAGCTAGGATGTTTTGCATCTCATTACACTTGAAAATGGCATCTCATTACTCTTAGGGACATCAGGTGGCACCGACAGGTGTGATTTGTTGTAGACTAGTTTGTTTTACAGTATGCATTATGACCTGAAGCTTCATTAAAAAACGACCTTAAGCACTGGATATAGTGGTACAAAGAATGCTGCCTGCTTAACTAGAATTTGTTTCGGAGCGAACGAAGGGGGAAAGATGCTAGTTGTGGTAACTCTGTATTTTTGGGCCTCTTCAAGCATAAAAGGACACTGCACTGCACTAAGATTTCTCTACAGAGAAACCTGTGCTAGCCTAGTTGGTACTGTGACTTTTCTCAGATCAAGTGTTTTTGGGTGTCTTGGCCCACTTGGAGGCAAGAGTTACGCTAGGTAGAGATGTAGATCAGATCAGGACATTCATGAAAAGGAAAGGCAAGGGAATCATCATAGCCAACCTTTTTATTCATGGATCATGGCAGGCCTAAAGCTAGAAGGGCCACCTCAACTTCATCAAATCGAGGTTGGAAAGGGGCAAAAATTGTGTGGTTCCCGCCTAGATGCCCGGGAATCATATGCCCAAAAATCTCTCAAAATTTGTAGCCTAGTCTTGTACTGTAGAAGAAACCTTTAATAAAAAATGAAAAAGAAATAGAATTTTTCTTGTTACTGTTTTAAAAATAAGTAAAAGACTAGAAATGCTTCGGAGTGTACTTGTGATTGTTGGCAGTGGATGCATATTCACTGTTCGTCGTCGTTTAGCCCGTGAAATGGGAGGGGCTCGTCGTCCCTTCACATTCACAGTGCCCCATGCCGGCTACTACTACAGTGTTATAATATTTGGTTTGGGTGAATGTGGTTAGGTGGAGGTGGAGGCCCTTGTGATCCAAGGGCCCATGCTGGCCACCGTCCTCAGCCAGGTGAAGAAGCTGGAGGCGTCCGTGCTCGTGCTCAGCCAAAGCAAGCCGTCCCCTTTCTGCTGGTAAGCATCCATCCATGCACCTCTCGTACCACCGCTACAGCACAAGATGCATAGACCCCGCAAAAAAAAAAAAGCACAAGATGCATATGCATGCACACCTGTATCCCTTTGTCACGGAATCGTCCCGTAGAAAGTTAAAAAGGGAAGAATCTATACACCGCTGGCTTGGCCCATCACGCTGTAAAGCCCATTGTCCTTTGTAAACCAAGATCTGGAGAGCTTTGAGCCTTTCACGATACAAAGATCTTCATAAGAGCTTTGAGGCTTTCACCATACAAGCGGAGAAAGTTGATAGCTGCCCGTGTGTGATAAGTTTTGGAAGGGATTTTTAGGCTCAGCTTAACTGAACTTTTTGTCAGGGAATAAGCTGTATTTTTGGAAGAAAACTTAGAAAAAGGTCTTCAGAGTTCAGAGAGTAGAGCAGGAACGGGGGCTCTGCCTTTTTACTGTATTATTGCACAAGAGCTAGTAGAGCCATGTGCCAGCCATAAATCAGGGATGCCTTTCCCTGTCCTTTGTGCTTAAACTCTAGATGAATCGAGTACGAGCGAGAAACCATGATGGGAGGAGTACTGTGGGGCTACTGTGCACTGACCATTGCAGCATTGCTGACTTGCTGCTGGTGTTGTACGACTCACTCATGTAGTCATGTGGCGGCTTAAACCCCCACGAAAAAGAAATGACAGCCTCTGAAAAGTTACCTTATCACCATGCTAATTCAACTGCCATGTTGAGCGGCAAGTGTTACCCTAATCACCTTGTTAAAGAGGTCTTGAGTTGCTGACAAGTTTTGTGGTTACGAAATGATGCAGCTTCATGCGGAGCCGCGGCGAGGTGCTGGTGGAGGAGTGCATCAGCAGGGCGGAGTGCCTGACGCTGGCGGTGCGGCGGCAGAGCAAGGGCGTCGGCGGCTACCTCGTCAGCACCCGGTGGCAGAAGAACTTCTGGCTCCTGGCTTGACGTTCGTTCACTCACAACAAGAGCCTCCCTGGATGATTTTACTGCCGATCGAGAGGCTAAAATAAGTGATCACTGCAACAATGACCCTCTGGTACTCCTTGTATGTTTGTTTCTGTGCGTGTGTTTTCTCTGTGTGTGTGTGCATGCTTGTGTGCGTGTGTTGTCATTCCTTGGTTAATCAATTAGCAATAACCCTCACTATGCTGATGTAAAGCCAAAAGCTGACCCCCTTCATGTAACATATCTGTGCTCTGCGTGTATGTTTGTTTGTTGAGTTTGAGCAGGACACAGTGCATGAGCTCTACCATTTGTGATAATATTACGCCACGTGTTTGTTTGTATTTGAAGTACCATGTGATGTGCTCGACGACCAACTGTCTCCTCGGTCGGCCGCTCGCTCGTTCGTCCTTAATTAACATGATCGTTCTTAGTTAAGCTCCAGGATGAACACACCTGCAAGACACAGAAAGCTTGAGAAAACAAAGAGAGACAAACACTGAAGTATGCATCAGTTCAGATTCCTACGCACGCGTGATGGTTACCGACTACCAGTACGGTGTCCCCCGTTCAAGGACCCCGAGGAAGTCCGATCGATCGTGCCACGAACGGGAATCAGACACAAGGCGACAGCTCCATTGGCCATGGCCCCCTTGAAACTTCTTCGCCCGAACGCAACGCAGAGATGGGAAGCCGGTGCGGTTTGTCAGAATCACAGCGGCGCTCCGCAGAGTTTTTGCCTGCCCGCCCGGTGCTATCATGATGACGTGTAACACTGTGCTTGCCTGCTTGCGATGGCTATCCTATCCTATCCTATCCTCCTACTACCACACGAGTCATAACTCGTTGGCTCGGGCGGGGGCAGGCTTTTGCTCCCACGGGCGCATCCAGGCCCATCATGAACCGTGGTAGTATCATGATTCGTCTTCAAGGGCTAGGCTCAAGCTCAACAACCTCCCCACTGTGGAGCCATTCAATCCTGCCTGATTTCCGGCAGTCTGGTTGGTACTTGGTACTCTCCTCCTATTCTGTTTCGAGCACGAATATGGTGGATGAGTGAGAGAGAGAGAGAGAGAGCGCGCGACCTGTTCGTTCCTCACGTGCGTGTTTCATCATGTTCCGCAAAGGTCTAGTTCGATTCGAACTCGCTCGCTGCTGATTCGGTGAGCGGAACAGCCGGGGAGTACCTGTTGATTCAGCGGGTGGAACCACGGGTGCAAACATATAAATGTTCGTTTTCGGTCCGTTTTTGACTCATCCCCACCCAAGTTTAGGCTGCGTTTATGGCCAAACCGACAGCGCGCGGACGGCGGGACGCGCGCCCTGTCCTCCCCTGGTCTGCCCGTCGGTGACACAGCCGTCCATTTTTCCTCCATTTCGTCCAAGCCTTCCCGCACGCCCCCTTCTTTCCCTCCTCCATGGACGGCGACCCGACAAACCCTGGCGATGCGGCGCGGCCGTGCGGCCCGCGGCGAAGAAGAAAGGTCCCGAAGGGTCCCAGGAAGCCTCGATCCGAGTGCACGCCGACGGAGATCGCCTTCCTCGACAAAGAAGCAGCGAATAGTAAGGGGCCGGCGGGCAAAGGCGTAGGAGATGAAGGCGGCTGAGGCCCTACGCGGTTGCGGCCGAGGCCCAGCGTCAAGCGCGGCATCTTGCCGACATCAACGAGAAGGAATCCATCGTCGCCAAGGCGCATGCCGTTCTCATGCATGGGTTGGCACGACCACCGGCAGCCATCCTCTCGCTGCAATGGTCGCGGCGAGCATGGGATCGTCGGTCGGTCGTCCTCCTCAGTACAGGTCGAGCTCGTCCAGCACATCCGGCCCGCTGCCTTACGGCCAAGGCAGGCACCGTTCTCCATGTCGTCGAAGGGCAGCGTGGCCGACGTCAGTTCATTTTGAGGCTGACTGGTGTGCCGGACGCTAGCTTTGTTGCCGGCGCAAAAAACCTGTTCATTTTGAGGTTTTGCTCCTATGGCGGCCGTTGGCTTCGTTGCCGGTGTGAAACATGTCTTTTTGAAGGCTGGTTCCTGTGCCGACCGCTGTCTTTGTTAATACCAGCATGAGACTGTAGTCCGCCGGCTGTATTGCCGGCCGGCGTGAACTAGTGCAAACCCCGGCCGCGTCCAACATCCTTTTCTTTTCACGTTTGCATGCACGGATACAAGGTGCGGTCAAAGATGCGGCCGTGCGTTGGGCACCTGATCGACACAAACACAAATTCTGACGGGTGCGGCCTCATTCCCATTCTCAAACGGACTAAATCAACGGACGTTCATTTAGAGCCGTGCATCGGAGTTGGCCTGACAACACCGTGGGTGCTCGGCATCGGCTTGGCCCACGGCGGCTGGGCGCTGACTGAAGAGCCCAAAGATTGGCGTCCAGCCAATCAAGGCGGACCGAGGCCGTGGGTGCACAAGACTGGTTACAACAGATTTGGCAACCTACGTACAATTGGCCCATCCACTCAGAAAAAAACATGTGCAATTGGCTAAAATCGCTAATTAAAGGCATCCCTTGCAAAGGTCATTTTCACCTTCTCAAGCTTTGATAAGTGATGCACTGTCTCCGCATCACTTGTCTATTGTCTAGATTTTTTAAAACATTTTATCTTTTAAACCGTGCGTCCAAATACCTAATGGGTTTCATTGCAGGATTTCTTGCATCGAGATCTTTGAAATTAGATTTCTTGTTAACAGATTTCGATGAACTTTTTTCACAAAAAAGCCGGAGCCAGAACCACATTTTTTTCTTTAGTTATTTCCTCTGTGCATCCACGAGATGCAAATCTATGTTTACCATGTAAGAATTTTTGCCTAATTTCGTGAAATTTTTCCCTTTCTGAGAAGCATATCACGTAAATAAATATGTGCCTCCATGAGAAGCAAATATGTGCTTGTGGAAGCAAACAAATGGCGCAAAAAAAATGTCTTTTTCCCTTTTCCGAGAAGCGCATCGCGTAAACAAATCTATGCGTGCTTCTCATGGGAAAAAACGCACAAAAATATCATGATTTTCCCCTTTTTGAGAAGCACATCGTGTAAACAAATCTGTGTCTCAACGAAATTCATGGTCTTTTCCCTTTCCTGCTTTTCGCGGAAGCAAATCCATGCCTACACGAGAAGCAAATATGTGCTTCTTGTGGAAAAATAGCGCAAAACAATAAAGATTTTTTTCATTTTTGAGAAGCACAACTACAGTTGTGCTTCTCGCAGAAACAAAATTGTGTCTCCATGAGAACTCGTGGAAGAAAAAAGAAATTGTGCAGTTTTTTTTCAAGATTTTGTTCTTCTTTTCGAGTGCTTCATGCGGAACTAAATATGTGCTTCTCGTGAAAGTAAATATTAAATCGTGCAAAAAAAATCACGATTTCTTGAAGCACTCGTAGAAGAATATATGTGTCTCCCGAGGAGCAAATTTGTACTTCTCGTGGAAGCAAAAAAATAAATCACATGAAAAATAAATTCACATTTTTTTCCCTTCCCAAGAAGCACAATGCTTCTCACATAAGCAAATATATGCTTCTTGTGGAAGCACAACTTTTTTACGCAAAAAGTAAAATTCAGGAATTTTTTCTCCAAAACCTAGGAAAGGCGGTCTTAAATCGAAAATCAGAAAACCCGAAAAAACCTATCTAAAATGAAAACATATGTACAGAAAAAAGAATGAAAACCAGAGGGAGCCCCAGCACATGACACGTGACGGCAATCGGCATACTTTTTGAGTTTTGATGCGCTTTTAACCCACTGAAATGACCCTTGCGAGGCCCCAGCAAGGGGTACCATTTAGTTAGTTGCTCTCATAGCCCTAAGAAAACTTGCTCTCATAATTGGCCATTTTTTTCAAAAAGGAAAAAAATGTACAAGTGGACCCCAACTCTTAGAATGGTGGCATATAGATACAAATGCCACATGACAAAAAGTAGTTTGAGACATCTAAATTGATTTTTTTTTCCTCAATGCAGGCTATCACTAGTGGGCCGCATCAATGAATAGAAAATAAAGACTTCCATCACACATGCTTCTCTACTCTTTACTTCAACTTTTTCAGCTTTATGCATCGGACCATAATTTTTTCCCCAAGCACCCGCCTCCTGCAGAGGATCTCGATGCTCCATCCGAACCTATTTTTTTTACATCCCATCCTACATGGCGTGCGGGTCACCACCCTGAGGCTATGCATTGACCATGCCCTTATGAATCATGTGTGTTCTGGACATGCTCACGAGGTGCTCCTATACAACGTCTTATGTGAGAGCTCCTAGTCATCGGTCCCCGTGTCAGGTAACTAAGACAATGCCCGCGTGCCCCCTTGGGTGGGTAATCCAGGAACGGGAGCTGAGTAGCTCACTCGTCAAAGCGCAAGCGCCTATCACTTTTTGTGGTTAGCCTTGTCGACCATTGACTTTTGAGGAAAAAACATGTGCTTGTTTTTTTAATTCAGAAAAAGTCATGGATTTGGAAAAAACTTGAAGACTCAAAAAAATCAGCGAATTTGTAAAAAGTTCACCGATTTCAAAACTGTCTACAGCTTTGAAAATTTTTGCGAATTGATTTTTTTTACAGATTCAAGAAATGCTCATGGATTTTAACAAAAAAGTTTATGAACTAAAAAAATGTTCATAAATTTTAAAAAAGCACACATTTAAATAGGTTCACAAATTCAAAAATATGTTTACAAACTTAAAAAAAAAGTGCATGGATTTGAAATAATGTTCATGAATATTAAAAAGTTCATGGATTTGAACAAAAAATCATGAATTTGACAAAAGTTTATGCACTTGAAAAAAAGTACACGAATTTGAAAAAAGTTCACGAATTTAGAAAAAAAAAGTCCATGGATTTGGAAATTTCACAAACGTCAAGAAACTAAACAGATTTCAAGAAGTTCACGAATTTTGTAAAGTTCAACAGTTTGAATTTTCTTAAAAGAATGAAATTAAAAGAGAAGAAAACGTAAAAACAAAAAGGAAATCCAAAATAGATATAATAAATAAAAATCAAAACACACCGGTAGAAAAACCCATAGAAAAAAACGTAGAAAGAAACCAAACTTATAGATGATGGGGTGTATAAGCGATGAGCCGGCCCACTTATAGAAAACCTATGTACGCTGAGGGTGTGCGCCACCTTTTAGCCAGCCCTTTGTATCCCTTTGAATTTTGCTTCGAATTAATTAAAGCGTGGGGATTCCTTAAAAAATAAATTAGCCGGCCCTAAAAAATTCTACCCTTTTTTCTCAAAAAAATAAAAAAAATCTACCCTTTAGCCTATAAATGGCGCACCAGGCGTACACCTCATAAGAGCTGTCGGGCCACTTGTATGAACCTTCTCTTTTATCAGGAGAATTGGCCCGGAAAGGCACCTGCGTCGCTCCCAGGGGTCGCAAATCTGCACCCTTTCCAGATCTTTGCTCGTCCGAGTTTCCGAGCACCTCCGCACCACCTCTTGTCGTCTCTTGCTTCTCACCCGGCCGTCCAAGCCTGCTCACCTTGGTGCCCTGTGCGCCCTTCCGCCTAAACCGTAGCTCCCACTTCCGGCGGCGTCCGGTGCCTCTTCAGTGGCAGGCGTAGCTCCCATTCGTGCGGTGGTGGTTCTGGCCTGCAACCTAGCTTCCTCATCTCCAACTCTGGCTCTGACAACTTGGGATTGCTCAAACTTTGGCCAAGGAGAAATCCTTGCTCGACCCATCGATGCTAGCAGCATCGACACCCGCGGGTTCTGTCCCCTTCTTGGAGGCGCTGCCATGGCCGTTAACTATGTCCCTTTTCAAGCATCAGGGAAAACATTAGGTCGGGTTTTTTTTTCAGATCGGGTGGTGGCGGCATCTCGCTGTCATTCTTCTTCGTGAAGGCGCTGTCTTGTCTGCTCGCGGCGTCCTCGGGTGTGGATTTGAAGAAGTTGGTCTGTCATGGTGTGTTTAGGTTCAAGCTGCTTCCCTAGGAGGCGAGTTTTGCCGTGTTGTTTTCTCTATTTTAAGCCGAGCATCCCTTGTCTCTCTGCTTGCCTTCTGCGTTCGTGGCATGCGTTTTGTACCAGCTCTGGTACTTATTCTTAACTTCTTCTATCAATGAAATGATACGCAAAGCTTTGCGTATTCACGAAAGTAAAAAAAAAAAAGATATTCCGGCTAGCTTGTGCGACCCACCGAATGGCTTGCGAACTTGCGGTTCCACATGGATCACACAGAAGCAAGATAACCATGACAAACACGAGCATCTTGCGTGCACATTTCGAGCTACATTACGCAGCTTGTCACGTACCGTTCTCTGCGCTGCCGCTGCCTCGTTGTCGTTGGAGGACCCCCAAGCCCAAGTCTTGCTTGAACGGAAAGGGCATGACACGGCACAACTCCATCATCATTGGTCAATGATGGTCACCGGAAAAAGGTTTTCCTTTTGTTGTGGCAAGGGGGACACATGTCCGAACTGAAAGTTGAATTAATGTGCGTGGCGACCTACTGTCCTGGTAAGTTATTTGCTGGCAAAAACTAGCACGGTAAACTTTGGTCTATATATGCACTGGTCGATGCGTGCTATGCACGCTGTCCGACTGGATGCAAGTCACAAATAATGGACTGTGAACTGTAACATACGGCACCGGTTTTTCTGGAAAGCACTGATCAATAGGGTGAAGCTCGGTACCTGCAAGGATTCTGGACCATGTGAAACGCTAAAACCGTGGAAAGTGATCACACCTTTTCAGTTCACCAAACCCTCCCGCATGCATCTAGTGCACTACTACTACTCCTATTCCTCATCAAAATGTGGCAAGCAACCCATGAATCCATGACGTTTTGCCCCAAGAAACAAGCAAAGAGAGCCCAAGCAAGGCAACAGCAGGAGATAGCTTGTCTTCCTTGCCATCCCATGCACTATATAGTACACTCTCTCAGGTCCTAAGCGTTTTGCCTAGCTAAGCGAGCTGAGACTGCGAGGCCAAAGATATGTTCACAGTTGGCGCGGTGGTCGCCGTTGCGCTCATTGTGCTGACAGCGGCGTGCACGTCGGCGGCGGCAGGAGACGGGCGGCGGGTGGAGGAGGGAGGAGGCGATGCGGCGCGAGGAGAGGTCACCTACGACGGCAGGGCTCTGGTCGTGAAGGGCACGAGGAGGATGCTCTTCTCCGGGGAGATGCACTACACCAGAAGCACGCCCGAGGTAACCACTTCCTTCTGCATTCTGATGCCGTTTCTGCTCTGCGTTTCTGCTTACCTTCTTGATTGAGTTTTAGCAATCCACTTAGCATAGAATCAATCACCGGTTCTGGTTTGAGGCTTTTGTTTGAAACTTTCTTCTTAATCAATGAGATGGCAAATCTTTTGCCTTGTTTCAAAAATCACGGGTTCTGGGTTGCCGATCGATCCACCACGCCACCTTGTGCTAAACTGCTAATGCGACGCCTACTAATGCCATGCTCGGGCATGATGGCCTATGGCTATGGGGCGGTGTAACCAGTGAGAACACTTGTCCAAACGACGGTGTATGCTCCGTTGCGTCTTCCGGCAACTGCCAAGGAAGAGTGGCTACAGGCGGCTGCCATTCATTGGTGATCACCGCAAAGTGGGAAACAGATGGACACTCGTTGGTCGTAAATTCGTGCAGCGGTGACCTGCTCTGCCCTGCCCTCCTTGGTCACCGCCTTATTCATTTCCAACACGAATGGCTTGCCAGTACTATTTTGGTCCGCTACTGATAACAAACAACGCTCATCGTTTACGGAGTTTTGATTGGTGCGTGCACGGTTAATATACCGGTGCATGCATCCAGTAGTTGCGTTGCCGTCGTGTACGTAACTGACGCCGCATGCGGTTGCCGTAATGCCATGGACGAATGAACTGAACGCTTCATACGAATACACGCTGATGCGCGGCATGCACAACCACGCTGTTTGCTCATTTTTATGCATATAGGAGCATGTCGACCATCAATCTCTCCTCAAAACAGCTTTTCTACGGTGTTAAAAAAAACACAGCTTTTCTACGAACGCATCCCACCTAAATGCGCCGGGTATCTACAGAGTGAAGTAATTCTACACCACTTGGTTTCTTCCTCTCCAATCTTGTACTCCCTCCGTTCCTAAATATAAGTCTTTTTAGAGATTTCAATAAGAGACTACGTACGAAGCAAAATGAGTGAATCTACACTCTAAACTACGTCTATGTACATCCATATGTAGTCCGTAGTGAAATCTCTAGAAAGACTTATATTTCGGAACGGAGGGAGTAGAAGCTGCCGTTCAAAAATAATCTTGTAGAAGCTGTCGTTCTGAAACAATGACCATTATTATCTACTATATCAGAAAAAAAACTTAGACTGGATTCTTGAAAATCATGTAAGATTTTTTTCTTGAATAGTATTTTCTCAGTATACGATTTTATTTCATTTAATAAATATAATGTGATAGAAATTAATTGTCCAAATCACGTTTCGAAGATCATTCCGATTTCCAAAACAGCAAATTCGAGAGGACCAAACAAAGCAATTTATACACATCAATTAATCCTGATCGTGTGAGGTTTTCGCCGTCAGCGCAGAAACTATACAGACCATGCATGCATCCATTTCTTTGGAGCAGAGTTACGAGCATGCATTAACCCAGTACGAGAGAAATCTCTTTTTTTGTGTGTGTGTGAACTGAAATCTATTGAATTGATTTTACTCGTGCATGGGTATGTCTAAAGCAATTGAGGCTTCATTACCGATTTACTATACTCCAAACAAACCAGCAAAAGGACAAGCCGAACTTTACTACCGGGCGTGCATAGCAGCCCATCGCCAGCACACGTTTCCTTTTTCAACAACCTGCGCAAATACCTGCCAAGCATGCACATGTCGCCTCCATAAATATAAATGGTCACTAATTGAGGAGAATCCGCAAGGAAAATTCGCCAACTATCAGCTAGCGATCAACAACGTCGTGAGTCATGGCCATCGATATCGCGATGGTGGTCGCCATGCTGATGGTGAGCGTGTGTACTACCGCGGCGGCGGGAGGCTGGCGCGGAGGGGAGGGAAAGGAGGTCAGGTATGACGGCAGGGCTTTGGTGCTGAATGGCACAAGGAGGGTTTTGTTCTCCGGTGAGATGCACTACACTAGAAGCACCCCTGAGGTAATTGTCCAGCAGGACTTTGGCCTTTGGGTACATTTGGCAAAAGCTTTCATTCTCCTGATTTGATCATGGTGTTTTTCAATGGTATAACGGATTTACCTCCGTTGCACGCAGATCAGTAGCCTAAGTACGACGGTCCTAAAGCCCAACTCGGTTCAGAGTTAGGACTTCATTTCATGGGCTCTTGTTCTCATAGGCTTGCCTTTCTTGGCCACATACGGCTTACATGGCCCAACATAAACACCACGAGGACCTTTGCCCACTGTCAGCCCTCAAAAGAAAAAAAAACTTCACCCACTGTCCTGCCTCGCGCACGTCATCAGGAGTTCAGGACCATGACACTTTTCTGAAAGAAGCTACTCTCGGTTGAAAATGGACCAATATTTTGGCAGCTAAAGAATTAAGATACCCACAGTTACCAGTACTTCCATCCAACCATGACATACTGCATTATTTGTTTTACCTGTGTGATTAGTACTCCGACTGTCATTTCATCTACCTCTGACATCCTCAGCAAAACATTACTCGCTTTACAAGTAATAATTCCCCAATATCAAACTGGCACAGCTAAAAAGCCACTGGTAAAATTTTGAGGCATACCTCATAGTTCAGGGGTACTAGGCAATAAATGGACCGCACAGTTGCGCAAGTAGAGGGGAGGGAGGCAACTCTTCAAAGTATCCGTCGAGCAGAAAAATCTGTCGATCCTCTTCCGGACATGAGACAAAGGTCCAATCTTAGGCAACGTTTGAACTGAACTTCCATACTGCTTCCTAGCTTGGTGCAATTATTTAATGAGCTAATCTTCTGATTCGTCACCAATTCAGTTTGTGCGTATTTCAATTGACAGATGTGGCCAAAACTCATAGCGAACGCCAGGAAGGGTGGCCTCAATGTCATACAAACGTACGTCTTTTGGAATGTTCACGAGCCTGTCCAGGGCCAGGTAGGTGTCCTTTCAATTCAAAATATGCATAAATACGACTGTCAAAGGGAAAAAATATTTAGTAAATGAGTTGTTCATTACTGATATATGTTTCACTTGTGTCATCGCATCAGTATAACTTTGAGGGAAGATACGATCTCGTGAAGTTCATCAGAGAAATTCAAGCTCAAGGCCTCTATGTAAGCCTCAGGATTGGACCCTTTATAGAGGCAGAATGGAAATACGGGTATGGATACATATTTTATATCTATATCTATACTACTTACAGAGATACGGGTTAAGCTGGGACAGCTTCATCTGAACTGTACGTAGATGTTTATTCAATTTTAAATCTGAATCCAATGGCTGTTTGCAGAAGTGAATCTCACTCATAATCACTTCTATGTTAACTTCCCCTTGATTACTCCTCAATTTTATCGTTACCTCCTAGTTGCAAATTTATGGATAACAATTTAGCGCATGCGTAATACTAGAACCTTTTTTCTGTCAAGAGATAAATGTGCATTGCACGCATGCAGTTGTTACCATAGATAAGCATCTTCCTATTTGAAATGTTCCAAGGAATACAACTCTCTACACTGAACTGTTTCATACATACCTAATTGGATAAAAAGTAGTACCTGAACAAATGCTGGGCATCTTGTGTTCATGCAGAGGGTTTCCATTTTGGCTACATGATGTTCCAAACATCACCTTCCGAACAGACAATGAACCCTTCAAGGTAAATAAAGATGGCATTTTAGGAAGTCTGTAGCATGAAAAACTCTGAACTGTGACTGGTGATTTCAGTCTTTTCGTTTTGCAGAATCCTACAGAAACACTACTAACATGATTTCAGGCCGGTTATCTTTAACATGATAAGTTATATGTTTTTATCCGCGCAGCAACATATGCAACGATTTGTCACACAGATAGTAAACATGATGAAACAGCAAGGGCTGTATTACCCACAAGGAGGCCCAATCATCATTTCTCAGGTTAGGAAAATTAATTTGAATTAGTGGTTGTGTCAAGTTCTTCATTATGTAACTAAATAAGTTGAAACACAGATTGAGAATGAGTACCAGATGGTTGAGCCTGCATTTGGCTCAGGTGGCCCACGTTATGTCCGTTGGGCAGCTGAAATGGCTGTAAGTCTCCAAACAGGTGTTCCATGGATGATGTGCAAGCAAAACGATGCCCCAGACCCAATTGTTAGTGTTCATTATTACCTTGTTTCACCTGATTGCACCTCATTAGCCAATAATTCATATCAGTTTGACAGTAAGTTCATGACTAGATTAATACCTGCAACGGGCTCATCTGTGGAGAAACATTTGTAGGACCAAACTCACCTAGCAAGCCTGCATTGTGGACAGAAAATTGGACAACTCGGTATGTTGCAATCTCACAGCTCACTTGGTTTTTGGATCTTCTCATTCTGATGGAAAGAAAAGTCTGATGGTCAATTCTTAATGTGTTCAGCTACCCTATATATGGTAATGATACAAAGTTGAGATCTACAGAAGATATTGCCTTTGCAGTTGCACTTTTCATAGCAAGAAAGAAAGGAAGCTTTGTGAGCTACTACATGGTACAGACTTTGTAAAAACACTTCAAAAGTTTCCCAGCATAATTACTTCTAAATTCTCTTTTGTTGGTTATGACACAGTACCATGGAGGAACAAACTTTGGTAGGTTTGCCTCTTCATATGTAACAACAAGTTACTATGATGGAGCTCCTCTAGATGAATACGGTAAATACTTCAAAGAGAGTCAAGGTATGCTGGAAGGATTCACATATAACAGTAACTAACAAACTTAGTTTTACTGTATCCAGGTCTAATATGGCGACCTACATGGGGCCATCTCAGGGAACTGCATGCTGCAGTGAATCTATCTTCAGAACCATTACTGTTTGGAACATACTCCAATTTATCATTAGGTCAAGAACAAGAGGTAAAATAACACAGCGCAAAACAATATCAGTTTATTCAATATATATTCTAGTAACATAATCATGATTTATGACGTACTCCAGGCACATATCTTCGAAACAGAATTGAAGTGTGTGGCTTTCTTGGTCAATTTTGATAAGCATCAGTCACCAACAGTAGTATTCCGTAATATATCTTTCCAACTGGCACCCAAATCCATCAGTATTCTATCAGAATGCAGGACAATGGTATTTGAAACAGCCAAGGTATATAACCTATTGACATATATTCCTTCAGGACCCAGCCATTTTCATCACAGGCAAATGCCATAACCTCTTGTCATGATATTTCACTATTAGTTTCTATCATAGGTAAATGCTCAGTATGGGTCAAGAACAGCCAAAGTGGTAGAGTCTCTTAATAATATTCATACATGGAAGGCATTTAAAGAACCAATTCCTGAAGATATAAGCAAGGATGCGTTCACCGGAAACCAACTCTTTGAACATCTCTCAATGACTAAAGATGAGACAGATTATCTCTGGTACATTGTCAGGTAAGAAAATTTCCTCAAAGGTGTTTTTGTTCATCATTCACATTTACTTATTTAATTATTTCTATGCTAACTGTATTGCTTAAATGCAGCTACAAATATAGACCAAGTGATGATGGCCAGCTTGTGCTTCTTAATGCTGAGTCACGAGCACATGTATTGCATGCTTTTGTCAACACTGAATACGTAGGTTAGTATCCTATTAGATAAATTATGATTTTATCAAGCTTCTTCATATATAATTTTGTGGAAAGCAATAACAAATGCACAATATTCATCATATACACTATTCAGATTATGCTATCTTCTAAATCAATCTACAACTGATGAGTTATGTTATTGCTAATCGCACTTCACTCATGTGTATCAGGGAGTGTGCATGGGAGTCATGATGGACCTGGCAACATAATTCTCAACACGAATATTTCTCTAAAGGAGGGGCAGAACACCATATCATTGCTAAGTGTAATGGTTGGATCACCGGTATAGTTCCTATGAGCTGCCCCGGTAATATAATTTTTTTTATAAAAGAAATTAATAGAGGGGCAAGATTTCCTAAAAATGGGTCCTTTTATCACAATATATGGTCCCGAACTGTCAATGAACCAGGAATATGCTTATTCTCTTGGTTGCAACAACGTAAAAGGAGCAAATGTGTTAAGCAGAGTTATACTGGAGCTCGAGTACAACAAATTTCAAGCATACATAGTTCTAGAAGTGTATCAACTAGCCATTTTATCATAATTGCACTCTTTTAATTGGAAGGACTCCGGCGCTCACATGGAAAGAAGAAGCTTTGGAATTCGTGAAGTGAGCATACAGCAAGGACAACAACCACTACATCTCCTCAACAACGAACTATGGGGGTACCAGGTAAATCCAAGTCAACTAATTGCTAATTTAGAATGTGAGATAGAGATGGATAGAAAGCTCTCGAATTTGATCTGACAGACTAATTGCAGGTTGGCTTATATGGAGAAGGGAAAAGAATCTACACACAAGAAGAAGCAAGCAGTGTTGAATGGACAGAGATCAACAATTTGACATATCATCCACTTACTTGGTACAAGGTACATAAAACCAACTAGTTCATCATCTTGTGATAAATGTCCACTCTTTACAACAGTATACTATACATCGCACCATTTGTTGTGTGACCCAGACAACATTCGCCGCACCAGTGGGCAATGATGCGGTGGCACTGAACCTCACTAGTATGGGGAAGGGAGAAGTATGGGTCAACGGGGAGAGCATTGGACGGTATTGGGTCTCCTTTAAGGCCCCAAGTGGACAGCCCTCTCAATCCCTGTAAGCCTAGCTAGCTCCAACTCTCAGCCTCTTTTCTCAAACTCTCATCTCCCCTGTGACCAACCATACAAGCAAGTACTCCCTCCGTTCGGAATTACTTGTCGCAGAAATGGGTGTATCTAGACGTATTTTAGTTTTAGATACATCCATTTTCGAGACAAGTAATTCCGAACGGAGGGAGTATCTCACTGGCACTACATTTCTGAATTATGAAGGTATCACGTTCCACAGCACTTCCTGAAACCAACAGACAACCTCCTTGTTCTTGTTGAGGAAATCGGAGGCAATCCGCTAGAGATAACAGTGAACACGGTGTCCATCACAACAGTGTGTGGCAACGTGAATGAGCTCTCGTCGCCGGCTCTCCATACGCAAGGGAAGGATCCGGAAGTACGTCTACGGTGCCAAAGGGGCAAACACATCTCAGCAATTGAGTTTGCGAGTTATGGGAATCCTGCAGGCGACTGCACAACATTTTCAACTGGAAGTTGCCATGCCGCGCTGTCGGAATCCGTTGTAAAACAGGTAATATCTATAACCAATATGATGAACTAATATTACAATCTGCTCCCTTATTAACAACATCCAACTATTTATTCTGTTCTTTCAGGCTTGCATAGGTAAAAGGGGTTGCTCTATTCCGGTATCTCCTGCCAAGTTTGGGGGTGATCCGTGCCCTGGGATCCAAAAATCCCTTCTAGTTGTTGCGAGTTGCAGATGATACTATTACCATACACCCATTAGAAGAAGAGAGGTTAATGGCCAAATCAGCAGAAAGCAAGAATTGGACAGATTGAGGGTAGGTTATACAGATCCGTTGCTTTAATCCAAACAATCCGATAGATGTATATGTAATTCACCCCAAACCAACAGATACATCATTCTTCAGTGAATGGAAAATATACAGGATCCCTTGCATTTCGAGCGTCTCTCATGTTCGCTTTTGTACCGTCCCATCGCTACGACAATTTGGGTGAAACGATGATTGGAACAGAATGCAGAAACATCGACTGGTGCTAGGGCGTCGTAGTACGGAGAGGGTTTGAACTTACAGAAATCGTTCGGAAATGTGCTCGGATTCGCGATGTAGCCTGTTGCCCCGACCACGATGGCCGCTGCAATCTCCGCCGCAGCTCATCCTCCGGTGACGACCCTCCCTTCAGAGATCTCCCAACTCCCAACCCTAAAGCTAACTCCGGCGAGTTCTCCGGTGAGGCCTCGTGTCCCATAAGGCCATAACGAAACAGAAGAAAGAGAAGAATGCAACTTCCCGTCATGGGCTTGGGCTTAATCGCTTAAGCATGGGCAAGCGAGTTGTTAGAAGCAGCCAAAAACCTGGCCGGATGGGCCGGCACTGCCCGGCGTGGGCTATACGTGCCAGGCACGGCACGGCCCACCCAGCCACGCCAAACTACACGGTCTATAGGCAGATCCTACAAAATCACCGAAGATTTAAATTTTTTTTTACCGAAAGGAGTATTCTTTCCAAAAATACTAGATTGTGACAAGTGTCACAGTTGCATGTGTGTCACTTGTCCCAACTTGAAAGTTTCTCTTTTCTTGTAGATTCGTTTATTCAAAATTCTTAAATTGCGCGTTCAAATCTTGAACCGTTTTCAATGTTGGGTTTTCTCGCATTGAGATTTTAAAACTAGGTACCGTGTTGATAGGTTTCGATGGATTTTTTTCAGAAAAAACCGAACCAGGTGCATTTTTCGCAGAAAAAGAACATGTTTTTTCCTTTCCGATAGGCATGGCCATGCCTCTCGCGGAAGCAAATCCGTGCCTCCACAAGAAGTAAATCTCTACCTCTCACAAAAAAAAACGCGTTTTCCCTTTTCCGAGAGGCACGATCTTGCTCTCGCGGAAGCAAATCCATGCTTCCACGAGAAGTAAATCTGTGCATCTCGCAGAAAGAAAAAACGTTTTTTCCTCCTTTCCAACATGCGGGACCGTGACTCTCGTGGAAGTAAATCCATGCCTCCACGAGAAGTAAATCTATACCTCTCGTAGAAAAGAAAATGTGTCTTCCCTTTTTTGAGGGGCACGCTCGTGTATTTCATGGAAGCAAATTTGTACCTCCATGAGAAGTAAATCTATGCCTTTCATACAAGTCCCTCTTTTCGAGAGGCAGGACTGTAACTCTCGCGGAAGCAAATTCGTGCCTCCATGTGAAGTAAATATGTGCCTCTCACAGAAGGAAGAAAATGCTTTTTTCCATTTTTGAGATGCACGCCATGCCTTTTGCGGAAGTAAATTCGTGCCTCTAGGAGAAGTAAATCTGTGCCTCTCACGTAAGGAAAAAACATATTTTTTTTCTTTTCATGCGACACTACCGTGCCTCTCGTAGAAGCAAATATGGCCTCCACGGGAAGTAAATATGTGCCTCTCCTGAAAAAACGTATCTTTCGCGCAAAATAAAAATATTATTTTTTATCAATAACCTAAGAAATCTTTCACGCAAAATAAAAAAAATGTTTTTTTCAAAAACCTAAGAAAAACTGGAGGAAACCAAAAAGTAAAAAAAACCAAAAATATGCGTTCAAAAAAATCAGAGAGAGTGTCCAGAGCGCGACACGTGGCAGCAGTTAGAACGCACCATGTGGGTGCTCCTAGGCCATCCCAAATGACCCTTGCGGGGGATCCCGAAGGGATACTCCTCAATTAATTGTTCTCCAGATCCTATTTGACGCGCGGGTCGCTGCCAAGCGACTGCGCGCCCAACCCCATACTTTAAACTGCCTAGGTTTGCGCTGGCCCAACTAGTCATTTTCAATTTTGGTAAGGTTTTAGAACATTCCCAAGCCGGTTATTTTTTTCCATCTCCTTTCCTTTTTATTTTTTATTTCACTTTCACTTTTAATTTTTCAATTTTCTTTTCTTTTTTAATTTCCCCTTTTTTGTGTTTTCTTTCCAAATTCACAAACATTTTCTGAACTTGGGGAACGTTTTTTCATTAAATAGGTGAACATTTTTTGAAATTTAATTTTTGAACATTGAACTCAAAAATCTTCACTAAATTCAAAAAAATATTCATAAATTATAAAAAAATTATATTTAATTCAAAAAATGTTCTCAAATTCGAAATTTTCTCATAATTTTCAAAAAATTGTTCATTGAATTTAAAATTTGTTCATCATTTTTATAAAAAAGAGTTAAATTTAGAATTTGTCGTTCAAATAAAAAAGCATCTAAATTCAAAAAAGTTCTTCCAAAATTAGAATTTTGTACATCAAAATACAAAAAAAAGGTTCTGACAAAATTCAAATTTTGTTCATCAAAATACAAAAAATGTCCATCAAAATTCAGAAATTATTCATTTTGTCAAAATTTGAGAATTTTTTTCTGAATTTGTGAACATTCTTTTGCATTAGTCAACTTTTTTTAATTCTAAACCTTTTTTCCAATCCGGACTTTCTTAAAGAAGCAAAAAATAAAAACACAAAACCGAAAAAACAAGGGAGGCCGTCCTGCACCTGGGAAGTCCTAAGGTCACACATGGGATTGAGGGGGGTGGGGGCGGGGGAGGGGAGGGGCATGCGTTGCCTTCTTTCTCAGCACGCAGGTCGTTGTATTGGAGCTCCCCGGTCTGTGCCTGGCCGGGGTACTGCAAGCATTGAGCGTTTTTTCCTTTCGTTTTTTCTTTCTCATTTTTTCTTTATGGTTTTAATTTTACTTATATTTAAAAATATTCTAAATGTATCTAGTATAAAAATCATATTGCATACATAATTGAGGAAATATTAATTGTGCATTGGAAAAATGTTTCTAATGTATAAAAAAATGTAAAATGTGTATGGAAAAGTAGACATAAAAACTATGATTCTTTTAGTCATGTATGTAAGAAAATGTTAAACACGGATAAAAAATATTTTTGATGTATACAAAAAATGTGTGACATGTATACAAAAAGAATAAACATCAAAACATATATATGAAAAAAATAATCATGATTTTTTTAAAAAAACAAATTGTACTAAAATGTTTCAAATGCATATGAAAAATGTTGATTGCGTACAAAAAAGTTGGGAGATTTTTAAAATGTTCACATGTTTCAAACAAATGTGTGTGATATTACAAAAATGGTAAATCATGTATTTGGAAAATGCTAAACGTATATCAAATATGTATTTCATATGTGTATACAAATGTAGACATCAAAGATGTATTTGAAACAAATGTTAATCATTGTATTTAAAAATACTAATAACGTATTAACAATTGTTAAATTTGTATATAGATGTAATGTTCTTGACGTATATGAAAAATGTAGACAAAAGAAACATTAAAAAAATAATTAATTGTATATTTAAAGTACGTTAAAGGCATGCAAGCACTTTGGAAGAAATCAACCACATGCACTGGTTTCGCCGCAATTAACTGCAATTGTTTAAGTGACTGCATGCAAGCGATTGGCTGTAACTGTTTGCATGCACTATTGGTAGTAGCAAGTGTGCACACTTGCTACTACCAATACACTTGCTACTACCATATTGATAGTAGCAAGTGTGCACACTTGCTACTACCAATAGTGCATGGAGTGGGGTGGGCAACCCTTTTACTAACAACACACCTTGTGCTAATATGGAAAGCACCGGATATGTAACATTGTGGTCATGCCGCTACTGCAGTAAGTCGAAGTCGTCCTCATCATCTTCATTAAAGTAGACTTAATCGTTGTTGAGGTACTCCGCTAACTCGCCGCCACCTCAAAGTACATTCGTTGTTGTTGGAAGAGCTCGGGGCAAAGGATGAAAAACCAAATAACTTGCTCCACGCTCCTTTATTTTTTTTCCTGCTGTTGGTGCCGGTGGAGGTCGTTGTTCTCCCCCCAATGGAATACAAGACCCCTCATCTTTTGCACCTAGCTTTAAGCACAAATGTTTCTTCATTGAAGTAGTCCCAACACTTCGAGGTTTTGTGAAGAATCCTTGTAGTACCGATGGTAGTAGGTAGTGCTGATAGTAGTGGAATGGGTTTGAATGGTAATTGTGTATTCTCGTCGGGACAAGGATAGGTTGATCGACAAACTCGGGTACGTGAATATCAAAATCACTTGCATTGAATTTGAACTGGTTCGAATTTTCCATGTTTGAGCATGGGAAATGAGAGGGGTTTTGAGTGTGAGAAATGAGAGGGGTGACCCGCCTTTTATAGCAAAACAAAACTGGCCTTGTGTGGACCAATTTAGCCCTCCAATAGTGAAATATTCAAAATTTGGACTAAACCAACCTAAATAGCCACTAACCCCCCACCCCAAACCTCCCCCTATCTGCTGCCATATCACACGCTTCCCCCGCTCCTCCTCCAACTGCTCTCCAGTACTCATGACACGCGCACGAGAGAGACACCCTCCCCTCACAGCCTCGCTAACGTGCCATACAGGTCGGGCGTGTCGTGCCGTGTCGCCCCGTGATCTAGGAGTGATGTCTCGGGCTGGCACACATGCCTACCTAGACAACTGAGGCATGACCCTAGTTGGGCCATGCATCGGGAACGACCCATTAAGACATGTGTCATGTGGCCCGTCACAGGTTGGGTACATGGGCTATCAGGCCGGCACGCCATGACCTGCCCATTTAGCCATGTTTGTAAGTAGTAGCGACTGAGCGTTTGCTCATTGCCTTCATTTTGAGAAGCTGCAAATTTTGTTGGCATGACCTTTCCACCATCTAAGACTTGACCAATCAAGTTGTATATTCCCATTAAGAAGCCGTATAGAACAATCAAGGAGAGTGTGGCTGTTGAAGAAGTTTTTCCGGTTGGTCCAACTGTTGCCATTTTAGCACTGAAAGATTGAGGACCTTGGATCTTGAGACCTTTGTGGTATCTGTTGTCGTCTTTCCAGTGGTATTCTTACGAAAAAAGATATTCTTTCTGTTGTGATGGTGCCATGTAGCGAGAGAGTTTTGTGGCCTCATATATTTGTTTTCCCAGATAAGGTAAGTTTTTGTTATTGCATCGTGTTGCCTTTGTTGGTTTGGTTTTTTATGGAGTTGGAATCTTTCAGCGACATTATGGTAAAGATCTTGTGGTTCGAGGACCTGCACTTCTAGGGATTATTCTTGGTCCTAGTCCGTTTTTTCTTCATAGCTTCCCATCTTTTTGGATGGGCGACTCGAGCGACTTTTAGAAACCATCATTGGTAATCAAGTTCATGCAGGTGAATGAGTTGCAGTTTCACCGCAACAGTCCAATTGTAGTCTCTTTGTTCATGTCTTAAAACTATTTCACCTTACAAAGATGTGTACCATGGATAATATATCTCTAAGAGATTTCATTGTAATTCTTTACCGTAACAGTTACTTTTGTACTGTCTTGGATTTTCTAAAAAAAGCCGCGTAGAACCATGGACAGAGATATGACGAATGTTGGAATGATTTCCAATAATCAGGGGTAATCCGATTAGTTCTTACTGTTAGCCATACAATCAAGAAAAACTATTCTTATTGACAACAAAATATAGAAAAAAAAGTGACCAAAAAGTATTTTTGGAGTTTTACACTCATTTGAAATAGGCATGTATATAATAAAATCCATCGACGAACCCCAAGATTCTCACCAAAAAATTTAGTCATGCTCGACACACTTATAGTTTCGTTCCATGGCATGTAAATAACAATGACTTGTTTTTCTCTTTTGACAGAAATACAGTTGTGCAAAGGGACATCTACACATTTTTGCCGATCCGGATAAACAAGAGTTGCACGTCATTGGTGGAATCCTCGATTGTTTGGGCGATGCTAGTGGTCTTAGTATCAATCTTTGATAAAAACCGAAGTATTCCCAGTTCAATGCAAAAATGTTGATATTAACGAGGTTTTACATCACCTTCCCATGCTTGTTGATATCTTCAGCTAGATGGTTGCTCCCCAAAGGATATTGCCCCATCCTTGTTTTTCCTTACGAGAGACAAAAGAGTATTTCATCCTCCATGCACTTCAGAATAATTGCTTAGCGAGATCTTTTCGAAACTTCAGTTCCACTACTCGGATTTATGACTTTGTTGCCATTTGGAGTGCTCTTCAATCATGCATTTGGACCCAGGCATGCTAGACTTCATCTGTTGGACGGCCTCGGGCGATGGGCATTATTCTCCTGGCTCAATGTATAGGCTACAATTTGAGGGGGTAACGTTGCTCTTCAATGCTAAGAAGGTTTGGGGGCTAGGGTGGGTCCGAAGTGCAAGTTTCTTTTTTGGCTTTTCTCCATAGGAAATCCCTCACAGTTGATTACCTCACCTTTCAAGGGTGACCACATGAGGAGATTTGCGCTCTTTGATCTTGCTAGCATTGAATTGTGCTTCTTGTGTTTGCTAACAGTAAGTTACATGCAGGTTTTAGTATCAGTCACCATAAATTGCTCGCTATCGAACCTTAACTTGCACACATGAATGGTGTGCAACTTTGGTGAATCACGGGCAGTTTCTAGTTTATGAGGTGGGATGTTGATCCAAAGGCTTAAAACATGTTTGGGATTTAAGAAAAATTAACATAGCCTATGACTTGTCTTGTCACCAAGTTTTGTATCACTTGTCAATGAAAACAGATTTCGTAGATTTTCCAATCGAAGTGTTTACCCTCTACCGAGACTCTGGATGCACAGATAAATTATTGTCTAAATTCATTGGAATATCGAAATCATGGATTGTGACTCTCCAATGCTCTTATTCAATGGTCATATATCCTGAGGTTATGTCAAGTTGTTTCACTTGTGTTAACATATAGTAACAAACTCAATCAAACCATAGAAACCGATTTTTTTGACAGTTAATTTGGTTATAATTACCTAGAACTAAGTGCTGACAGCCTGATAGTGCTATGACATTGACTACAAGAGCGGGCCAAACTGCCATCACATTCCCCTGACCTTTTTAGTTGTCAGAATGATGTAATGTGGCATCTAATCCAGCAGGTGTATGCTGGGTACTATAGCAAACACCACTTAATCAACGTCCTAATCCTGCGTTGGCAGCCTAATTAGTTTCGGTTACACAAGGAGACATACAACCAAGTTGAAAATAATTGTCCAAGATGTCTCCGGTCGGACGTGACGACGCTGGTGCAAGGACATTTAGCCCTTATTGAAGACGCTGTTGTGGAAGAATTCAGCTTAGTTGTAAGTGTTAATTTCATACCTTGTAATTATTTGATCATGGTTTCTTTTATTTCCTATTCTGCTTTAAGAATGGTCGTGTGCATTACAAGGAGACGTACACGTATCGATCGCACGTTTCTTTTGAAGAAGAAAAGAGGAGATATCCTACAAGAAACCAAGAAATCCCTGTCTCTTTTTTGTAGGTTTCCTGTTGGCACCCTGTGGAGCAGGTTGGTTTTCGTGTGTGATCGCGACTGAACTTGCATAAGCGTGGTTTAATCTCCTCAAGCAGATAAGCCCGTGACGTGTAAGCAGTAAGCTGGCTGTACCGTACCCCATGGATCTGCACCAAGGACTTAAAACTTTAAGTCCCCTTTCAAGGTCGTAATTTCTAGTGGTTGTCGGGGACAAACTGTGACCCGGTACCTACAACTACAATATCTCAATTTTTCAGCAATTTCTGGACACAAAGACAGGGCTTGGAGTCTAGCAACAACATCTGCCACTTCGTTTTCTTTTCTCAACGTTTTCCTTCTTGTTGTAGGGCGCGAGAGAAAGGGCTGAACTTGGTTTTCCTTCTTGTTATTCGGGCAAGGAGATCGAAAGGCTGGTATAGAGTTTTGGCCCTACATACGCCTCTGCGCCGAGACCGATGGACCAGAGGGCAGTGAAGTGAATGATGGCTTCATGAGAGGGTTCGTCTCCGGGTCCCCCATTTACTCCCCCGCCTTCGATCGACATGCACGCAGCCGCACGTGCTTGGATGGACCTCGTAAGGGCGTGCTGAGGGCGACAGGAGCGAGAGTTACTACTGGCGTGTAATAGTTCAGAGTGCTGCAGATGACAGATGTTACATACTACTCCTAATATAAGTCTTTGTAAAGATTGCACTAGGTAGACTACATACGGAGTAAAATGAATGAATCTAAACTTAAAATGCATCTATATATATTCGTATGTGGTTTATAGTGGAATCTTTACAAAGACTTACATTTAGAAACGGATGGAATACTACATACAGATATTACCCCCGGATATTACAACCTCACATCGCATGCACATATGATTTTCTTTTGACGGATACCACGTACATGAATGATACATGCATATGCGCAGCTTCTATCCGTAGTGGAGACCAGTAACCAATGCAACTGTGGCCGGGGCCTGCTGATCCAGATCTAGACCAAGCTGTCGACGGGCACAATAAATACAGTCGTTGTACATGTCAGTTAGGAGTAGTACGGATGCATGGAACTATGGCCTGTTTGGATCCCTGAGTTAGAACCCAAAAATATCCAAACAGAAAGGTTAGTTTGTGTTTTAAAAAACTAACACATCCAAGAAATGCTTATTTGGGTTAGTTCTCCTAGGGACCACTAAAAATTAATTTTCTTTCTCCCGCTCTTCTCGCAGCAGATCTCTCTCCACTTCCTCGAAACTTCTCGTATTCTCACTCACTTCCTCTCGCACCGTCGTGAAGGCGCCTCGCCGTATCCGCGCTCCCGTCCGCCGCCGGTAAGCAGCCCCGCCCTATCCTTCCGTTCCAACCCCCTCGCTCCCCGCGGCCCCTCCGTTCGCCGGTAAGCAGTCACGGCTCCTTGCGCGGCCCGTTCTCGTCGGCCTCGGCCAACGCGGCTCCTTGCGTAGGGACGGCGGATTCGGCCGGCACGCTGCGCGATAAGCCAGCGCGGCTCCTTGCCGGGCGCGTCCCCGTCTGCGGCCAGCGCAGCTCTCGGCCAGAGCTCGCCCAAAGTAGCCAAATGATTGAGGAAGAGCATTTATTGTCAATCTAACCCTGTCATCCAAACACCTTTTTGGTTAGAGTTAGTCAAGGATTAGTTCAGTGTTAGAATCTAACTCTATAACCAAAACTATAACTGTACCTACATGGCACGTACGATTAAAAATCTAGTATAAGAAGGAAAACTCTTCTTTGACGTAGCAGATAAACCATGCATGACTACGATCGAGAACACGGCCTGCATCTGCATGCATGGCTCCTTGACGCGCGCACGATGGAGGTCAGGCTGGCGACCATGGCTCGCCTAAGCTGATTCATTTCACGTACGTACAAGATTGTCAGTGCATGGAGCAATTAAGTACGTAGTGGAGTACGTACGTAGTACGACCACACGGAAGCAGCTTGTTCGTTTTACGGTCGTAGCTTGACGACGCGGTAGCTTCACTCGCTAGCTAGCGTTAAGTTCGAAAGTGCACACCATGGCAAACGAACAGCGTCAGAGATGTTCTCAAAGTAGAGCACTTTAACTTGATGATTGATTGTTAGAGATATATTTGGACCATAATCCTACATCTACTTACGCTGCTACGAAGACTTACGTAACCTGTCTATCTATAATCTTCTCGCCCCCCCTGATGGGGTGGGGCCCCTCCCACCTAATGATCCACTAATAATGCTCCACGTTGCTATTTACGTAAAGCAAAGCACGTAACAAGTGTTTCGTAGGTCTAGCATTGCCCATATTTGGGTTACATATGTTTGGTAGTTTAGAATTTGTAATCCGTCTCCTATTTTATTTTTGGAAGAGGCGTCTTGCCCTCCGAGCCTTGTACTCAATACTAGCCCTCGAGGCCTTGTATTCAATATATACTCGCCCTCGAGGCTTAATAATACATTCATCATATTCCACTAATCCCTCTCTCCCTTCTAACATGATATCAACCTAAGCGATCCTAACCCTAGCTGCCGCCGCCGCTTCCGCACCCGCGCGCCGCCCTCGGGGCGGTCGGCCTCCATGACCGTCGCTGGGGGCCGCGCTGCCCGTACCTAAGGTTCGTCCGCCGGTCATGTTGACCGGCTGCCCTAGAGAGTCTTTTTCCCGAGCCCTTACTTCGGGGTTTTTCGCTCTCATTGGCATTTTTTTGGTTTTTCAATCTATACTTGATCGGTTTGCGTCGCCCACCGCCGTCGTCGACCCTCGCGCCTCTACTCTAACATCGGCGTCAGACTACACCGGCTGCTTCATCATCAACTGCGCGGCAAGGCTGGATGTGCCGCCCAAGGGACGCCTTCATGCATCGCCGCCGGCCGCTCGCCCGCGCGGTCTCCATCGCCGGTCCCTCTTCGTCATCGTCGCTCGGGACATCACCGATAACGTTGCCATCGACTCCGATCTATGGGTCATCCCCGCCATGGCGCGTACAGCGTCGCCGTCGGTCTGATCAACCGATCACGCGCCTGTCTTCGCCAAGCACGTCCCCGAGCATGTGCCTACCGCCGATCGAGCCACAAGTTGCCGTCGCGTCATCCCTTCAGACCGCTGCGTCACCGCCCAAGGTCTTCCCGTCGGCTGCCCCGACCCGCACGCCGCTCTGGCCGACGCCCTTTCGGGCTGTCGCGTCGCGGCCCGCGTTCCACGCCGTCGCCCCGAGATCCTCCCGCCGACTACCCCTGTAGCCCGCCGCCGCCTCTGCGTCGCCCTGTAGGGCTATTGCGCCACGGCACGCGGTCCACGCCGCCTCCCCTCGGGCCATTGCCCTGGCTAGTGGTTCTCCACGCGGCTGCCCCGACCTACGAGCCGTCGCTACACCGCCTCTTCGGGCTGTAGCGCTGCGGCATGTAGTCACCGTCGCCGCCCGAGGCCGTCCCCACAGTTGCACCGACCTACGAGCCGCCGCTACACCACCTCTTCGGGCTGTAGCGCTGCGGAACGCGTTCCCCGCCGCCGCCCCGAGGTCTTCCTGCCGGCGCCCCGACCTGCCAGCCGTCGTTGCGTCGCCTCTTCGGGCCGTAGCGGCACGGCCCGCGGTCCACTCTACCGTCTGCGTGCGTTGACTTCCCGTGGTATGCGCCGTGCCGCCTCCCTTGGCGCGGGAATGCCACCGTCCGCGCCGGTCTTCGTCACGCTGTCGGGTTCCTCGCCTACTTCGAGCACCGCCGCCGCACTCCTAACCTAGCCGCTGCTGCCGTCAAGCCGACGCCGCTGCTCTTCTTTGGCTGCCGCCGCTGCTAGCCCTGTAGCCGCCGCCGCCCGTCCACCCCCTTCGTCTTCGTACAAGCACCAGCCTGTCGCCAGCATCGCCGTCATCTACCCCGACCACTTCGTCTACTCCGACAACCGCAGGCGACATCGGCACCACGTCGATTGGCACCACAACTGTCGTCGAGTCCTTCTTTGCTGGCCCCTCTGACTTCTCTGACATGGCGTACAACTCGCATAGGTCCCTCGTCTACGCATGCCCGGTGCTGGCAACACCGATGCGTGCCTTCATCCATGATTTGTCCCCGGGCTTGGCAAGCCTGGTGCGGGGCTTCGTCAACTTTGACTTCGTCCGTCTATGCATGCCCGGTGCTGGCAACACCGATGCATGCCTTCGTCCACGCTGTGTTCCCGGGCTTGGAAAACCCAGTGCGACGCATCGTCAACACCATTCTCCTTCCTGGCCCACCACTTCTTCGACACTACTGCGCCCATGACTACCTCGGCACCTCCTTGCTCCCGCGGCTCCACAGCAACTCCCTAAACATCGGCTACCCCGACTCGACATCGACCACGGAGTTCTTCGCACGGCTACCTCGACCACGGCTACACCACCATATGCTCTTGGCTACATCGACATCGGCAAAAAGGGTTATCATCCGCTTGAGCAACTCGTCAGCTTCCTCTACAGTCAACACGTCCGTGATGCGACACCGTCCATGACGCTCCTGCTAGGACCGCGGGAGGATGTCAGTCCGTTGGCTGCTATTCTCTCCAGCCTGACCGTCCGCATTGCTCATGTTGTTCACAACGCTACCGCTACGACTGCGTGCGCGTGCGCGCGGGGGGAGGGGGGGGGAGGGGGGGTTAGAGATATATTTGGGTTACATATGTTTGGTAGTCTAGGATTTATAATCCGTCTTCTACCTTATCTCTAGGAGAGGCGTCTTGCCCTCCAAGCCTTGTACTCAATATATACTCGCCCTCGAGGCTCAATAATACATCCATCATATTCCACCGATCCCTCTCTCCCTTCTAACATTGACGATGTGGTATATCTGTTATGATGTACAAATGTGCTATATGCACGGAACGATTATAAGAGTATAATAGTATAGCCAAAAGTAAAGGCTGGGGGTTTTGCCTCCTTTTCCAAAAAAAAATTATAGCCAAAAGCTGGCTATGGAGTTGACATGTTACTTGTAGCCAACCTGATAGTCCACCCATACAATAGTTAGGGCATCTTCAACGCCACTCCCTAAACCGGACATCGTATTCATCCGCGGACCGGAGGGGACCAGCCAATGGAAATTGACGCGGGAGCCAACTTTCAACCGTGTCCATATACATTTCAAACCGGATTTCAACAAACTGGACGATTTTCATCAAACACGACAGAATTCAGCAAAGTTCGGCATGCAAATATCTCTAGTACAACAATACTTCAAATTCAATGAGATAATCAGATGTTCAACAAGTTTTTCATGGATAGATCAAGTTCATCAATATTTACTCCTAGAAAGGATGGTGAAGTATCTGCCTTCCTGGGCTGCTCGTGGGCGGAGAGAGCCTCCTGGTCGTCCGTCCCATGGTAGCTTGCCCCGATGGACCACTGCATCTCGTCCTCCTTCAAAGCCACCTGCCACTACTAGGAAAAGGCTTATACATAGAAGTTTACCAGTAGTGTGTGTTCTGGACCCCACACTACTGATAATTACTAGTAGCGTCTGTTATAAAGCGCGTTACTGGTGCAACATAGCAGCAGCGTGGGTTTCTGGAGGGCACGCTACTGGTAAGTTTGCCATAACACACCACCCGACCAAAAAAATATTAGCAGCGTTTGCAGACTAACCAGCGCTACTGTTAAGAAAATAGCTATAGCGCCTGTGCACCTAGACGCGCTACTGCTATTTCTTCTATGGGTAAACTTGTACCAGTAGCGTGGTTTTTGTACAAGCGCTATAGCTAGTTTTACTTACCAGTAGATATTTTGGCTGGCACTCATAGCAGTAGTGTGCTTTGGCGCCCCGCGCTACTGCTATGGTCGCCAGCCACCTACCACCTTTCCCCTCCTTCCTCCCCTTTCTTCTTCCTCCCCCTTCCTTTCTCCCCCTTTCCTTGCACCTTGCTTGTTCCAATGCTCCCCCTCCACCACCCCTCCATTAGATCCCTCCCCTCTTCTCTTCTTTGCCCTTCCACCACCTCCTCTTCTTTGCCCCTCCACCACACCCCTCCATTCC
>NC_041381.1:506489785-506520091 GCF_002162155.2 Triticum dicoccoides | reverse complement strand
ATATATGGGCGATATGAGAATATACCGAATTGTGTGTGGCATAATTTGAGTTGCCTACATTGTGTATTTGATGAAATAATGTGGGTGACATGAGTTGCCTATGTTTTGCCGAAATGTCGATTCAATTCCGTTTCGGCGAATTTCGGGCAAACTCAATATATCCTATCTTTAGGGAAGGCCATGCCAGATTTTTGTATGAATTTGATCCATGCATGCATGCATATATACGTGGTTATAATATTTGCTCTGCGCAGGTGATCATGAAGGTCAATGGAAGGATGGTGGAAAGATACTAGCAATCCGTTGTGGACGACATGTATGAAAAAAGACTGAAGGATGTTTTATGTCCATGTCGAAAATGCAAAGGAATAGTCAGGCTCGACCCATTTGAGGGTGGTACATTCAAGGCGCACATGCTCATGCATGGTTTCATGGATGGCCATACTCGATGGATAAGTGAAGATGATGAGGACGTCGACGAGGCAGGAAATAACGACATGGGGCCACCAGATGAAGAGATGACCGATTATGTGCCCGAAGAGGAAGATGGCCTCGGAAATGTCCATGGCGAAGAGACAGTTGAAGGCGGAGAAGACGCGGATACGCCGCCGTCTTCATCGCTACTAAGTTCAGCCATGCGGGACCCGCATGTTCGAGACCTGCTTCGCAAGAAGACGACTAGCGACAGAGCTGCTTCTAGAGAGGAGGCCAAACTGGCGCAATTGGAGGTAGACTCGATGACTCCTTTGTATAATGGTTGCAATCCCGAGGTGACCCTCTTGAGTTTCACAATAGAACTTCTAAAGACGAAGGCAAAAAACAAATGGACAAATGCAAGCCTGGATGAGCTACTGAAGTATCTAAAGAAGGTTCTTCCCACGGGAAGCTTGTGTCCTACTAGTGTCGAGGAGGGAAAGAAAATCATGTGCCCTCTCGATCTGCCACACGTTAGATATCACACATGCATCAATGATTGCATCATATATCGGAATGAGCACGCGAAAAAAACCATCTGTCCAAAGTGCAATGCTTCACGATATAAAAAGGTCAGAAAGAAAGCTCCACATAAAGTTGTATGGTACTTTCCGATCACTCCATGTCTACAACGGTATTTCGTAGATCCTAAGGAAGCAAATCTTAAGCGCTGGCATGCGGAGAGAGTGAAGCCAGATGACGGAGATGATCCGAAGTTGAGACACCTTGCAGATGCTAGCCAGTGGAGAGCATTAAATGCTGAATTTGATTTTTCCGCAAATGATCCAAGGAACATCATGCTTGGCTCTAATAGTGATGGCATGAATCCGTCTGGCAACCAGAACACCAATCATATCACATGGCCCATGTTTGTATGGATGTACAACCTCCCCCTGGTTGTGCATGAAGGAAAAATACATACACATGGCTATGCTTATTCAAGGGCTGAGACAACCGGGAAATGATATAAATCTGTATCTTGGGTTACTGAAAGAGGAGCTACAGACCTTATGGACAACGCCGGCCAAGACATGGGATGCAAGCAAAGGAGAGTATTTCTACATGAGAGCCGTGTTAATCACGTCGGTGTAGGACTATCTCGGTTACGACTATCTCTCCGTCCAGGTGTGCAACGGATATTGTGGATGCACGAGGTGCATGGATGATACAACTTATCAGTAGCTATCGAAATATGGCGGGTCTTCAAAAATGTTGTACATGGGGCATCGAAGATGGCTCGAGAAGGATGACCCGTGGAGATCTATTCAATGGTAAGGCTGAGCATCGATGTCCTACACGTAAGCGTAGCGGTGCAGAAATATATGAGTTATTGAAGAACTAGGAAGAGTGCCCCTCACCGGGAAAGACGAAGAAAAAGGCGTCGGAGCCCTTGCTGAAGGTATGGAAGACGAGATCTGTTTTCTGGGACTTGGAATACTGGACCCAACTTGACACGCCTCATAGCCTTGATAAAATGCATATCACAAAAATATCATTGAGAGTTTGCTTGGAACATTGATGAACATGCCCGGGAGGACCAAGGATGGGCCGAAGGCAAGAAAAGACTTGGAATTTTTGAATATCAGGAAAGATCTCCAAATGCCCGGTAAAAAGTCGTCAGAGGAGACTGAGACGGAGACGGAGACGGAGACGGGAGATAGGGGCAAAAAAGTAAACAAGAAGGAAGAACAATATTGTCCCCCTCTTGCTTCACCTTAGATCCGAAGGAGGTCAATCAATTGTTCAAGTGCCTTGCCGGAATCAAAGTTAGTTCCGGATACTGTGGGAAGATAAGCAAATATCTGGACACTAAGAAAAAAAGGTTCAGCAGGATGAAGTCTCACGACTGTCATGTGATGATGACGCAGTTACTCCCGGTTGCACTTAGAGGGATTATGGACACACATGTGCGTGAGACGCTTACTGACCTATGCCACTTTTTTGATGCTATCTCTCGAAAGTCGATAAGTGTGAAATAACTCCATAGGCTACAGGAAGAGATCGTTGTCATGCTGAATGAGCTAGAGATGTACTTCCCGCCCACGTTCTTTGATGTCATGGTGCATCTATGTGTCCACATCGTGGACGACATCATCGACCTAGGGCCGACATTCCTGCACATCATGATGTCGTTCGAGAGGATGAATGGGGTCATCAAAGGATTCGTTATAACATGTCCCGTCCAGATGGAAGCATAGCCTAGGGATATCTGACCAAAGAGTGCATCTCTTTCTGTAAGAGTTATCTAGTAGGCACCGGAGACCCTGTTGTTGGTTTGCCCGTCAACAAGCACTGTGGAAGGCTCGAAGGCGAAGGTCACACCAATGGTCATAGGGATGTGAATGTGTTACGCTCAGGCCGACAAAACGACCTTGACAGGGCAAACTTAGTAGTGTTACAACACCTAGATGTGCTAGAAGATTTTGTGACACTTCACAAAGAGACCATCGCAAAGAAGTACCGTGACCGTGGGGTGCACAGGACGGACGCTGAAGTTATTAGAGAGCACAACTCCACTTTCTTGCGTTGGTTCAAAGAGCGAGTTCTGGCTAATCCCCCAGAAGAGGGCTGTCCGAATGGAACGCTCATATACGCCTTAGCACATGGCCCCTCGACCAACCTCACGACTTATCAAGCATACGATATCAACGGATACACGTTCTACACGGAGGAGAAAGATATAAATAGTGATGACCAAAACTCAGGGGTGATGATGGAAGCCATGACCGGGAATGTAATTGAAAGATATTACGGAAGGGTCAAATAGATATGGGAGCTTAACTACTCTGGGTTTCATAGCGCGACGATGTTCCATGTCAGATGGGCTAAGAGTGTACACAGAGAAAACCGACATTTCACTACCATGTGTATACCCGACTCCGATAGCGGTACCGTCAATGCCATCGCCAAAAATGAGCCATGGGTACACGCTAAACACATGACACAATGTTTCTTCATAACTGATCCAATCAATCCCAGCCGTGTTGTCGTGAGGAGAAGCAAAAGGAGCATCACCGGAATGGATGGAGTCGCCAACAAGGAAGACTATGACCAGTACGGTGATTTGATGAGGGAAGATGATGCTGACGACGATTAAACATACGTCAAAAGAAGAATGAAGACTACATTACCTACTGAAAGAACATGCGGTGCCCCCATGTTTGGTTTTGGTAATTGATGACAATCTCTATGGACTAATGGTTGCCTTGAGTTATATTTGAAGATTTTATCCATAGGCTTTTATTGAAGTTCATGTGTTGGTTTCAAGGAGTTTATGAGTTGACCAAGGTGCTATTAAGGAATTATCCAAAGATTGGTCTTGTGAGTATTGAGCTTATTGCTAGTATGTCTTGAAGAAGAAGAGAAGATTGTGTGAACATTCATGTGTATCTTCAAGACATCATCTTTATGAAGAGAGAAGATTTCTCACAAAGCGTAGAAGATGTACCGAGAGGGATCAAGTGATCCCATGGTATGGTAAGCATTGTCCATTGCACTTTGTGTACTAACCCATGGTCTATGTGAGAGTTCTATGTGGGGTTAGGTACGTGTCCATGGGATTGCGTCAAGAGGAAGATATCATACAACCCATGGAAAGGATGACATCAAGTGGTGATCGTCATGAAGATTGCCGTGTGCAAGTTCAAGTGGAGCATGACGAAGAGATCAAGTGCTTGAATCTTGCCATCCATTATGGTGTCAATGGACTTGTGAAGATGTGCCGAAGAGTGGCTCACCCATAGTGGACTATGGGGGAGCAATCATCTAGTCTTCATCGAGCCAACGCAATCAAGAAAGGTGGTCCAACTTGAGGGAGTCAAGATCTTCATCATCTAGCTCAAGTGGACCATGTGCAAGGCAAAGGTTTGCCCTTGATAGGTTTTCTATTTTACCGGTCTCGTGGTGGTAGTTGGGAGACCGGGTTTAATGGTGTTGGGGAACATAGTAATTTCAACAATTTTCCTACGTACACGCAAGATCATGGTGATGACATAGCAACGAGAGGGGAGAGTGTTGTCCACATACCCTCGTAGACCGTAAGCGGAAGCGTTATGACAATGCGGTTGATGTAGTCGTACGTCTTCACGATCCGACCGATCCAAGCACCGAATGAACGGCACCTCCGAGTTCAGCACACGTTCAGCTCGATGACGATCCCCGGGCTCCGATCCAGCAAAGCTTCGGGGATGAGTTTCGTCAGCACGACGGCATGGTGACGATGATGATGTTCTACTGGCGTAGGGCTTCGCCTAAACTCCGCGACGATATGACCGAGGTGGAATATGGTGGAGGGGGGCACCGCACACGGCTAAGGAACGATCCGTAGATCAACTTGTGTGTTATGGGGTGCCCCCTGCCCCCGTATATAAAGGAGGGAGGGGGAGGTGCGGCCGGCCCCCTTGGGGTGTGCCTGGAGGAGTCCTACTCCCACCGGGAGTAGGACTCCCCCCTCTTGCCTTGGTGGAGAAGGAAAGGGGGGAGGGGAAAGAGGAAAGGGGGGCGCCGCCCCCCCTTCCTTGTTCTATTCGGACTAGGGGGGGGAGGGGGCGCGCGGCCTGCCCTGGCCGGCCCTCCTCTTCTCCCTCATGGCCCACTAAGGCCCATTAACCCCCGGGAGGGTTCCGGTAACCCCCCGGTGTTCCGGTAAAATCCCGATTTCACCCGGAACCTTTACGATGTCCAAACATAGGCTTCCAATATATCAATCTTTATGTCTCGACCATTTCGAGACTCCTCGTCATGTCCGTGATCACATCCGGGACTCTGAACAAACTTCAGTACATCAAAACTTATAAACTCATAATAAAACTGTCATCATAACGTTAAGCGTGCGGACCCTACGGGTTCGAGAACTATGTAGACATGACTTAGAACTATTCTCGGTCAATAACCAATAGCGGAACCTGGATGCCCATATTGGTTCCTACATATTCTACGAAGATCTTTATCGGTCAAACCGCATAACAACATACGTTGTTCCTTTTATCATCGGTATGTTACTTGCCCGAGAGTTGATCGTCGGTATCCAATACCTAGTTCAATCTCGTTACCGGCAAGTCTCTTTACTCGTTACGTAATGCATCATCCCGTAACCAACTCATTTGGTCACATTGCTTGCAAGGCTTATAATGATGTGCATTACCGAGAGGGCCCAGAGATACCTCTCCGACAATCGGAGTGACAAAACCTAATCTCGAAATATGCCAACTCAAAATGTACCTTCGGAGACACCTGTAGTACTCCTTTATAATCACCCAGTTACGTTGTGACGTTTGGTAGTACCCAAAGTGTTCCTCCGGTAAACGGGAGTTGCATAATTCTCATAGTTACAGGAACATGTATAAGTCATGAAGAAAGCAATAGCAATATACTACACGATCAAGTGCTAGGCTAATGGAATGGGTCATGTCAATCACATCATTCTCCTAATGATGTGATCCCATTAATCAAATGACAACACATGTCTATGGTTAGGAAACATAACCATCTTTGATTAATGAGCTAGTCAAGTAGAGGCATACTAGTGACTATATGTTTGTCTATGTATTCACACATGTATCATGTTTCCGGTTAATACAATTCTAGCATGAATAATAAACATTTATCATGATATGAGGAAATAAATAATAACTTTATTATTGCCTCTAGGGCATATTTCCTTCAGTCTCCCACTTGCACTAGAGTCAATAATCTAGATTACATAGTAATGATTCTAACACCCATGGAGTCTTGGTGTTGATCATGTTTTGCTCGTGAGAGTGGCTTAGTCAAAAGGTCTGCAACATTCAGATCCGTATGTATCTTGCAAATCTCTATGTCTCCCACTTGGACTTGGTCCCGAATGGAATTGAAGCGTCTCTTGATGTGCTTGGTCCTCTTGTGAAATCTAGATTCCTTTGCTAAGGCAATTGCACCAGTATTGTCACAGAAGATTTTCATTAGTCCCGATGCACTAGGTATGACACCTAGATCGGAAATGAACTCCTTCATCCAGACTCCTTCATTTGCTGCTTCCGAAGTAGCTATGTACTCTGCTTCACATGTAGATCCCGCCACGACGCTTTGTTTAGAATTGCACCAACTTACAGCTCCACCGTTTAATAAAAACACGTATCCGGTTTGCGATTTAGAATCGTCCGGATCAGTGTCAAAGCTTGCATCGACGTAACCATTTACGACTAGCTCTTTGTCACCTCCATATATGAGAAACATATCCTTAGTCCTTTTCAGGTATTTCAGGATGTTCTTGACCGTTGTCCAATGATCCACTCCTGGATTACTTTGGTACCTTCCTGCCAAGCTTATTGCTAAGCATACGTCAGGTCTGGTACACAGCATTGCATACATGATAGAACCTATGGCTGAAGCATAGGGAACATCTTTCATTTTCTCTCTATCTTCTGCTGTGGTCGGGCATTGAGTTTGACTCAACTTCACACCTTGTAGTACGGGCAAGAACCCTTTCTTTGCCTGATCCATTTTGAACCTTTTCAAAATTTTATCAAGGTATGTGCTTTGTGAAAGTCCTATTAAGCGTCTTGATCTATCTCTATAGATCTTGATGCCCAATATGTAAGCAGCTTCATCGAGGTCTTTCATTGAAAAACTTTTATTCAAGTATCCCTTTATACTATCCAGAAATTCTATATCATTTCCAATTAATAATATGTCATCTACATATAATATCAGAAATGCTACAGAGCTCCCACTCACTTTCTTGTAAATACAGGCTTCTCCAAAAGTCTATATAAAACCATATGCTTTGATCACACTATCAAAGCGTTTATTCCAACTCCGAGATGCTTGCACCAGTCCATAAATGGAACGCTGGAGCTTGCACACTTTGTTAGCACCTTTTGGATCAACAAAACCTTCTGGCTGCATCATATACAACTCTTCTTCCAGAAATCCATTCAAGAACGCAGTTTTGACATCCATTTGCCAAATTTCATAATCATGAAATGCAGCAATAGCTAACATGATTCGGACAGACTTAAGCATCGCTACGGGTGAGAAAGTCTCATCGTAGTCAACTCCTTGAACTTGTCGAAAACCTTTCGCAATAAGTCGAGCTTTATAGACAGTTACATTACCATCAGCGTCAGTCTTCTTCTTAAAAATCCATTTGTTCTCAATGGCCTGCCGATCATCGGGCAAGTCAACCAAAGTCCATACTTTGTTCTCATACATGGATCCCATCTCAGATTTCATGGCCTCTAGCCATTTTGCGGAATCTGGGCTCATCATCGCTTCCTCATAGTTCGTAGGTTCGTCATGGTCAAGTAACATGACTTCCAGAATAGGATTACCGTACCACTCTGGTGCGGATCTTATTCTGGTAGACCTTCGAAGTTCAGTAGAAATTTGATCTGAAGTTTCATGATCAATATCATTAGCTTCCTCACTAATTGGTGTAGGTGTCATAGGAACCGATTCATGTGATGAACTACTTTCCAATAAGGGAGCAAGTACAGTTACCTCATCAAGTTCTACTTTCCTCCCACTCACTTCTTTTGAGAGAAACTCCTTCTCTAGAAAGGATCCATTCTTAGCAACGAATGTCTTGCCTTCGGATCTGTGATAGAAGGTATACCCAACTGTTTCTTTTGGGTATCCTATGAAGACACATTTCTCCGATTTCGGTTCGAGCTTATCTGGTTGAAGTTTTTTCACATAAGCGTGGCAGCCCCAAACTTTAAGAAACGACAACTTTGGTTTCTTGCCAAACCACAGTTCATAAGGCGTCGTCTCTATGGATTTTGATGGTGCCCTATTTAACGTGAATGCGGCCGTCTCTAAAGCATAACCCCAAAACGATAGCGGTAAATTAGTAAGAGACATCATAGATGGCACCATATCTAGTAAAGTACGATTACGACGTTCGGACACACCATTTCGTTGTGGTGTTCCGGGTGGCGTGAGTTGCGAAACTATTCTGCATTGTTTTAAATGTAGACCAAACTCGTAACTCAAATATTCTCCTCCACGATCAGATCGTAGAAATTTTATTTTCTTGTTACGATGATTTTTCACTTCACTCTGAAATTCTTTGAACTTTTCAAATGTTTCAGACTTGTGTTTCATCAAGTAGATATATCCATATCTGCTCAAATCATCTGTGAAGGTGAGAAAATAACGATACCCGCCGCGAGCCTCAACATTCATTGGACCACAAACATCAGTATGTATGATTTCCAACAAATCTGTTGCTCTCTCCATAGTACCGGAGAACGGTGTTTTAGTCATCTTGCCCATGAGGCACGGTTCGCAAGTACCAAGTGATTCATAATCAAGTGATTCCAAAATTCCATCAGTATGGAGTTTCTTCATGCGCTTTACACCGATATGACCTAAACGGAAGTGCCACAAATAGGTTGCACTGTCATTGTTAACTCTGCATCTTTTGGTTTCAACACTATGAATATGTGTATCACTACTATCGAGATTCAATAAAAATAGACCACTCTTCAAGGGTGTATGACCATAAAAGATATTACTCATATAAATAGAACAACCATTATTCTCTGATTTAAATGAATAACCATCTCGCATCAAACAAGATCCAGCTATAATGTTCATGCTCAACGCTGGCACCAAATAACAATTATTCAGGTCCAAAACTAATCCCGAAGGTAGATGTAGAGGTAGTGTGCCGACCGCGATCACATTGACTTTGGAACCGTTTCCCACGCGCATCGTCACCTCATCCTTGGCCAGTGCTCGCTTATTCCGTAGTCCTTGTTTCAGGTTGCAAATGGTAGCAACAGAACCAGTATCAAATACCCAGGTGCTACTGCGAGCTCTAGTAAGGTACGCATCAATAACATGTATATCACATATACCTTTGTTCACCTTGCCATCCTTCTTATCCGCCAAATACTTGGGGCAGTTCCGCTTCCAGTGTCCAGTCTACTTGCAGTAGAAGCACTTAGTTTCAGGCTTAGGTCCGGACTTGGGTTTCTTCTCTTGAGCAGCAACTTGCTTACTGTTCTTCTTGAAGTTCCCCTTCTTCTTCCCTTTGCCCTTTTTCTTGAAACTGGTGGTCTTATTAACCATCAACACTTGATGCTCCTTCTTGATTTCTACCTCCGCGGCTTTTAGCATTGCGAAGAGCTCGGGAATAGTCTTGTTCATCCCTTGCATACTATAGTTCATCACGAAGCTCTTGTAGCTTGGTGGCAGTGATTGAAGAATTCTGTCAATGACACTATCATCAGGAAGATTAACTCCCAGTTGAATCAAGTGATTATTATACCCAGACATTTTGAGTATATGTTCACTAACAGAACTATTCTCCTCCATCTTGCAGCTATAGAACTTATTGGAGACTTCATATCTCTCAATCCGGGCATTTGCTTGAAATATTAACTTCAACTCCTGGAACATCTCATATGCTCCATGACGTTCAAAACGTCGTTGAAGACCCGGTTCTAAGCCGTAAAGCATGGCACACTGAACTATCGAGTAGTCATCAGCTTTGCTCTGCCAGACGTTCTTAACGTCGTCAGTTGCATCAGCAGCAGGCCTGGCACCCAACGGTGCTTCCAGGACGTAACTTTTCTGTGCAGCAATGAGGATAATCCTCAGGTTACGGACCCAGTCCGTGTAATTGCTACCATCATCTTTCAACTTTGCTTTCTCAAGGAACGCATTAAAATTCAACGGAACAACAGCACGAGCCATCTATCTACAAAAAACACAGATAAGCAAAAAAACTATTAGGTACTAAGTTCATGATAAATTTAAGTTCAATTAATCATATTACTTAAGAACTCCCACTTAGACAGACATCTCTCTAGTCATCTAAGTGATCACGTGATCCAAATCAACTAAACCATAACCGATCATCACGTGAGATGGAGTAGTTTTCAATGGTGAACATCACTATGTTGATAATATCAACTATATGATTCACGCTCGACCTTTCGGTCTCCGTGTTCCGAGGCCATATCTGCATATGCTAGGCTCGTCAAGTTTAACCTGAGTATTCTGCGTGTGCAAAAACTGGCTTGTACCCGTTGTAGATGGACGTAGAGCTCATCACACCCGATCATCACGTGGTGTCTGGGCACAATGAACTTTGGCAACAGTGCATACTCAGGGAGAACACTTCTTGATAATGTTAGTGAGAGATCATCTTAAAATGCTACCGTCAATCAAAGAAAGATAAGATGCATAAAGGATTAACATCACATGCAATCAATATAAGTGATATGATATGGCCATCTTCATCTTGTGCTTGTGATCTCCATCTCCGAAGCACCGTCGTGATCACCATCGTCACCGGTGCGACACCTTGATCTTCATCGTAGCATCTTTGTCGTTTACGCCATCTATTGCTTCTACGACTATCGCTACCGCTTAGTGATAAAGTAAAGCAATTACAGGGCGTTTGCATTTCATACAATAAAGCGACAACCATATGGCTCCTGCCAGTTGCCGATAACTTCGGTTACAAAACATGATAATCTCATACAATAAAATATAGCATCACGTCTTGACCATATCACATCACAACATGCCCTGCAAAAACAAGTTAGACGTCCTCTACTTTGTTGTAGCAAATTTTACGTGGCTGCTACGGGCTTAGCAAGAACCGCTCTTACCTACGCATCAAAACCACAACGATAGTTCGTCAAGTTAGTGCTGTTTTAACCTTCGCAAGGACCGGGCGTAGCCACACTCGATTCAGCTAAAGTGAGAGAGACAAACACCCGCCAGCCACCTTTAAGCACAAGTGCTCGCAACGGTGAAACCAGTCTCGCGTAAGCGTACGCGTAATGTCGGTCCGGGCCGCTTCATCTCACAATACCGCCGAACCAAAGTATGACATGCTGGTAAGCAGTATGACTTGTATCGCCCACAACTCACTTGTGTTCTACTCGTGCATATAACATCAACGCATAAAACCTGGCTCGGATGCCACTGTTGGGGAACGTAGTAATTTCAACAATTTTCCTACGTACACGCAAGATCATGGTGATGACATATCAACGAGAGGGGAGAGTGTTGTCCACGTACCCTCGTAGACCGTAAGCGGAAGCGTTATGACAACGTGGTTGATGTAGTCGTACGTCTTCACGATCCGACTGATCCAAGCACCGAATGAACGGCACCTCCGAGTTCAACACACTTTCAGCTCGATGACGATCCCCGGGCTCCGATCCAGCAAAGCTTCAGGGATGAGTTCCGTCAGCACGACGGCGTGGTGATGATGATGATGTTCTACCGGCGCAGGGCTTCGCCTAAACTCCGCGACGATATGACCGAGGTGGAATATGGTGGAGGGGGGCACCGCACATGGCTAAGGAATGATCCGTAGATCAACTTGTGTGTTATGGGGTGCCCCCCTACCCCCGTATATAAAGGAGGGAGGGGGAGGTGCGGCCGGCCCCCTTGGGGTGCGCCTGGAGGAGTCCTACTCCCACCGGGAGTAGGACTCCCCCCTCTTGCCTTGGTGGAGAAGGAAAGGGGGGAGGGGAAAGAGGAAAGGGGGGCGCCGCCCCCCTTCCTTGTCCTATTCGGACTAGGGGGGAGGGGGCGTGCGGCCTGCCCTGGCCGGCCCTCCTCTTCTCCCTCATGGCCCACTAAGGCCCATTAACCCCCGGGAGGGTTCCGGTAACCCACCGGTGTTCCGGTAAAATCCCGATTTCACCCGGAACCTTTCCTATGTCCAAACATAGGCTTCCAATATATCAATCTTTATGTCTCGACCATTTCGAGACTCCTCTTCATGTCCGTGATCACATCCGGGACTCCGAACAAACTTCGGTACATCAAAACTTATAAACTCATAATAAAACTGTCATCATAACGTTAAGCGTGCGGACCCTACGGGTTCGAGAACTATGTAGACATGACTTAGAACTATTCTCGGTCAATAACCAATAGCGGAACCTGGATGCCCATATTGGTTCCTACATATTCTATGAAGATCTTTATCGGTCAAACCGCATAACAACATACGTTGTTCCTTTTGTCATCGGTATGTTACTTGCCCGAGATTTGATCGTCGGTATCCAATACCTAGTTCAATCTCATTACCGGAAAGTCTCTTTACTCATTACGTAATGCATCATCCCGTAACCAACTCATTTGGTCACATTGCTTGCAAGGCTTATAATGATGTGCATTACCGAGAGGGCCCAGAGATACCTCTCCGACAATCGGAGTGACAAAACCTAATCTCGAAATACGCCAACTCAACATGTACCTTCGGAGACACCTGTAGTACTCCTTTATAATCACCCAGTTACGTTGTGACGTTTGTTAGTACCCAAAGTGTTCCTCCGGTAAACGGGAGTTGCATAATTCTCATAGTTACAGGAACAGGTATAAGTCATGAAGAAAGCAATAGCAATATACTAAACGATCAAGTGCTAGGCTAATGGAATGGGTCATGTAAATCACATCATTCTCCTAATGATGTGATCCCATTAATTAAATGACAACACATGTCTATGGTTAGGAAACATAACCATCTTTGATTAATGAGCTAGTCAAGTAGAGGCATACTAGTGACTATATGTTTGTCTATGTATTCACACATGTATCATGTTTCCGGTTAATACAATTCTAGCATGAATACTAAACATTTATCATGATATGAGGAAATAAATAATAACTTTATTATTGCCTCTAGGGCATATTTCCTTCAAATGGATCATTGTCGTACTATCAAGGGGGGCTCTCAAGTTGGTAGCTTGATCGTATCGTTAGTAGAGAGCTCAAACCATTGCATCCTTGCATCATGTTTCTTGGTTCTTGTTTGGTTCTCTTTGTGAGTCTTAGAGCTTATGGTCATCTTGATGACAAGCTTGAGTTCATCGAAAACGGAGTTCGCATGCGTCTTCTATGATGTTTTCGGTGTTGGAGGTTTTACCGGTCCTATTCGAGGAAGGGTTCTCACCATTTTCTTTTGGGCCTTTTCTAATTTGCTTCTTATTGTTATTTCTCTCAAGATTGTGTTAGGCCTTGTCGCTAGCTTTCCAACAAACTTGGTTTCATCGAATTCGGAGTCCGTTTGCAAAAGTTGTGGCAGTTTTGGTGTTCTGAAAAGGTTGCAACGGTACTACCATGAACTGGAGCGGATGTAATTTTTTACTCCCGCTCCAGAGCGGTACTACCGCGGCTCCTACAGCGGTAGTACCGCTCCGGACCCAAAAACTCGTCCCAAGTCCCGCGGAGGTAGGCACAGACGTATTTTTTTTACCGCTCGCAAGCAGTAGTACCGCTACCCTTTGCGGTAGTACCGCGATCCTTAGCGGTTGTACCGTGAGGACGAGCGGTAGTACCGCTCCGGCAGTAGTACCGCTCCTTGGAGTGGTAGTACCGCTCTGTGCGGGCTATGGGGATAACGGTTGGATTTTTCCCCACCTATAAAAGGGGGTTTTCTTCCCTAATGAACCTTATCCCTTGAGCTCGTGTTCTTCCCCCATTGTTGACCTTCTTCGAGCTTGCTTACTCTCAATCCCTCCACGGATTCTTGCTAGTTTTTGAGGGATAAGAGAGAGGATATCTAGATCCACATTTCCACCAATCACTTTCTCCTCTATGTGAGGGGAACCCCTTGGATCTAGATCTTGGAGTTCTTGGTGTTCTCCTTGTTCTTCCTCTCATCTTCCTCCCTAGCATTAGTTGCTTCGGTGGGATTTGAGAGAGAAGGACTTGGGCACTCCGTGTGCCCTTGCCATTGCATTTGGTGCATCGGTTTGAGTTCTCCACGTGATACGTGGAAGTTACAAGTTGAGAAGCTTATTACTCTTGGGTGCTTGGTACCCTTGAGCTTGTAACTCTTGGGTGTTTGGACACCCTAGAGCTTGTTCCTCTTGGGTGCCTTGGCGCCCTAGACGGTTGGTGTTGTTCGGAGCTCAATCATTGTGGTGTAAAGCTTCAGGCAAGCGTCGGGGGTCTCCAATTAGGTTGTGGAGATCGCCCCGAGCAATTTGACGGGTAACGGTGACCACCCCCAAGGGTTGCCAAAGTGTACGGGTTCGGTGACCGCCCCCAAGGGTCGTCATTTGTACGGGTTCAGTGAGCACCCTCAAGGGTCCCTTACTGGAATCACGACATCTTGCATTGTGCGAGGGCGTGAGGAGATTACGGTGGCCCTAGTGGCTTCTTGGGGAGCATTGTGCCTCCACACCGCTCCAAACGGAGATTAGCATCCGCAAGGGTGTGAACTTCCGGATACATCGTCGTCTTCGCGTGGCTCGATTATCTCTTTCCTGAGCCCTTTACTTATGCACTTTACTTTGTGATAGCCATATTGTTCTTTGTCATATATCTTGCTATCACATAGTTACTTATCTTGCTTAGCATAAGTTGTTGGTGCACATAGGTGAGCCTAGTTGTTTTAGGTTTTGTGCTTGACAAATTAACCGCTAGGTTTATTCCGCATTTGTTCAAGCCTTAACCATAATTATTTTAAAGCGCCTATTCACCCCCCCTCTAGGCGACATCCTCGATCTTTCAATTGGTATCAGAGCCTCGTCTCTCTTTGTTGGGCTTAACCGCCTAGAGAGTAAAGATGTCGACTAGGGGATTAGGATTCTCTCACACTCTTAGTTTCGATGGCACAAATTTTGATGTTTGGGTAGTTCGCATGCTTAATCTCTTTAGGGTCATGGACCCAAATTTAGAGCGAATTGTAGATATGGGTTTTTCTCCTCCAAAGGATCCCCAAAGCTTATCTTTAGAGGATGAGAAAAACTCTTATCTCAATGCACAAGCTTCTAATGTGCTTTTCTATGCTTTGAGCAATGTAGTTATATTTGAACTAATGCCATTTCGGGATGCTCATGAGTTGTGGACAAAGCTTCGAGATAAATATGGTGTGTCCAAGATTTGTAAGGATGATCGTTCTCCCTCCACCTCCGACCGTGTTGTGTTCTCAACTTGTTCTACTCACCTACATGTGGTTTTCCACAAGGTAATGACATGGTGAGTAGTGGTGTTCATTGCAATGATGATAGTGGGCTTATTAGCACTTCGAGCACTCCAAATGTTTCACATGCTTGTGTTGATAGTTCTTGCATATCATGTAGAAATTGCTTGACTAAATCTCATGATGATATGCTTTCTATATCTTGTTGCCATGATAAAACTGCATGTATTTCCTCGAGTTGTTGTGCTAACAATGTAGAGGAAACCCAACACTACATGGAACAAGATGTGGTCTTGAATGGTGCTTCAAGGGATCCTACATCATCATCTATTGCATTTTGCCTTATGGCCAAGGCTTCAAAGATATGTCCCACTTTGAATCCCAATATATCTTGTGATGATATTGATGATGGTAAGAGTGATGATGATGTCGATTATGATGAAGAGAATGATGATGTTGCCTCCTTAAAAATTAAGGGGGAAATGATTTTTAAAGCTCTTCTTAAGAATAACATGGAAATCATGTCGATTGCTATTGAGGGCAAGAAATATATTGATGAGTTGGAATCTCGTCTTGAGGAGCATGAGGTCACCATTGATAAAATGGAAGGTCATGAACGTGATTAAGCTAACGAGATTGCGGACCTCTCTCAAGCTCTTGAACTTGAACAAACCACCAAGGAATCTCTTGAGGAGACTTTTTCTCTAGAATTATCTAGAGTGAAGGAATCTAATGATAGAGCTCTTGAGGTGTCCAATGTTTTTGAAACTAAAAATGCTAAGCTTTAAGTTGCTCATGCTAGACTCCTTGAGGATTTTGAGCACCTCAAAAATGGCTCAAGGGTCATCAAGGGTGAGCTCATCAAACTCACCGAGTCTCATGATCAACTTGAAGCTTCTTATTTAAAAGAGCTTTCCAAGTTGCCTTCTCCTCTTGTTGTTAATGATGATGCTTGTGCTACTAACTCTATTTCTTGTGAACCATCCATTTTTAAGGAGAATGTTGAGCTAAGGGCTCAACTTGAGTTGCTATCTAGCAAGTATGGGAAATTGGAAGAAAGTCGTGAAAAGCTTTCTAGCTCTCATGATGATCTTCTTGTATCCCATAATGTGCTAAAAATATCTCATGAGGCTATGATTGCTAAGTTAACATATAGTGAGCCTCATGTGGATATTAGCACTACTTTTAGTCAAAATGCTATATTGCCTTGTGCTGGTCCTCGTAATTCGTCTATGCATAACAATGGTACATCTTGTGATGAGTTGCTTTCCTTGCCCTGTTGCTCTAATGATGAAGCTTATACTTCCTCTAGTACTTGTGTTGAGACTAACCATGTAGAGGAAATCAAAGAGCTCAAGGCCTAAGTCACTTCTTTGAAGAAAGACTTGGAAAAGAGTCATGAAGGGAAATCCACACTCAACAATATCTTGAGTGTGCAAAAATCCCCCAATTACAAAGGTGGACTTGGATTCAACTCCAACAAGAAGAAGTCCAAGTTGAACAAGAAGAAGGGCAAATAACAAGTCAAGAATTCGGCCAAGATTGTTTGCTTCAAGTGCAAAATTGAAGGGCAACATGTGAGATCTTGCCCATTGAAGAAGAAGGCCATTAGTAACAAGCAACAAGGTAAGCGGCCACAAGTTCAATCTCATGCTCAACCACAAGTTGAAGAAATGCCTCTTCCCAAGAATACTCAAGCTAATGCTTCTCAAGTTGAGAAATCAAGTGAGAAAAAAGTGAAGAGTAGACATTGCTACTTATGTCGTGATAAAGGTCATGTCGCTTCTTCATGCACTAGTGGTAACTTATCCAACCCAATTATTATTGATAATATCTATTCTCTTGGGAAGGATAAGGTTGGCAATGTGTTTGCCAAGTTTGTTTGTACTCAAAGTGGTGTCAAGAAAAGAACCATTTGGGTTGCTAAGACTATTGTGACTAACCTCTTAGGACCCAACTTGGTTGGGGACCAACAAGCTCAAACTTGATCAATAGGTGTTGTTGGAGAGCATTGGAGACTTGGCTACATTATGAAGAATTAAGGGGACTTAATCATTCTTATTGTCTCAAGCTAAGTCAATTGGGTTATCAAGTTTCTATGTTATATCCAATGTTCCTCCTTGCGGTAACTCGTACTTAAATTGTTTACATTGATAGTTACTTGCCCCTAAGCATGTTGTGGTTTTGTTCCTTGCATGTGTTTGTATATGATGTGTTTCCAATTTGCTTAACTTGAGTAATCAAGTATGTGTATGTTGGTTTGCACGTCATGTACGTGTGTGTCGTGCGTTGAGCCTTTGTGCATCTTGTTTGTTTCTTAGTTGGCTCTTGTGAGAGATTAATGGAATATCCCATTATGGGGGAGTGATGTGCTTTGTGCACCTCACAATCTTATAAATGTGTGTACATGAGGAATACCATCTAGTATTGATATTACAAGAGTATCTAGTCGCTAGGTGGTATATCTCTCATGAGAAATTCAAATTCTAAAAGTCCATTGATTATCTCTCATTTGATCCTCTTATTGCCTCTTGTTAAGTTTTCTTTGGTATAACATTATGGGGGAGTAATATGCTATGGGCATATTACAAGCCTAGAAAATATGTACATTTGAGATATTATCACCTAGTGTTGATATTGTAGATTATCTTGTTCCTAGGTGGCATGTTAGCTCTACAAGTTGCAATTTGCTTGTGTTTGGTGTGAAGATGATGTTGGATATCCTTGCTATCTATCAACGGGAATTATTTCCAAATACTTTTTGTCTTATGACAATTGGTACTCACTTATGTGTGGTACAAATTATTGATCATCTTTACATTGGCCTTTACTTTTATTTGCCTTATCTCGTGCCTAGGATTGTTTCAACTCCCATTGTTTTCCATACCACTTGTGGATCTTGTTATTTTCTTAATCTTGTTTAGTGTTTTCTAGATATAGTGAAAGTGGTGATCCCACCTTGTGCATTTTGTATTCAAATGCAAATTCTCTATAACGCACTAGTCTTGGGGGAGCTATCCTATTTTCTATAAAACACTCATCCTGTGATCCATATTAAGTGTGTGTTGGTGGATGGCAAGTCGTTTCTTTTGGTACTTTGTGCCAACATGAAACTTTGTAGAGAGCTTGGTTTGTTTGGAACCATCCTCTCCTTTGGGAGTTTGACATCTTTTTTTGTGTGTTCCAATGGATATCTCATTCCTTGATGTATATTTTAATGATATCTTCCAAGTGATGATTTCTCCATTTGGTATCCTTTTCACTTGGTTTTTCCTTTTATTTTTGTATCGGTTCTTGAAAGTCTTGAGCATGCATTTTAACTTCATGTAGTTCCTTTGGCATGTTTTCTTTCTTTGACCCAATATATAGGGGAAACTCCACCAAGTCTCAATTTGGATGAGATGTGCATGGGATTCATTTTCATATCTATATGCACACATCTATGTGGAGTTTGTCCTATGTATTGTTGGTTCTCTAACTCTTTGGTCCCAATGAGTTTGGGTACCATTTTGTTTGTGTTGTTGTTCTAGGAACAATTGGAGATGCATTGGATACTCGGTTCAAAAGGAAGGTGTTGTCACCATGTGCTTATTGGAGTCAAACTAGGATGATCAATGAACTACTTTCTACCTTCAATTGGTATCTACTACATACTTCCAATGCTATCTCGGTAACAAGTATCATCATCTACTACATGCACACATTATTGCATCAATCGTGTGTAGATTGTATCATGGCATGTTATTCTTTCTTTCTTGTGATACTTGTTTCCTTTCTCAAAGCATCCCAACAATGATCTCTTGTTTCTAGTTGTGATGTCTTTGATGATTGTGTGGTAGGAATTCATTTATATACAATAAGACCATATCTAGCCTTGGGCTATGCTTCCAAGCACATATCTTATTGGTATATGTATGACTTCCTTTTGGATATCTTGTCCCTTCGTGTTGTAACTATTTCAGGTGTACATCCTTCTTTGTAGATATATATCGTCATGATTTCGTCTACCTAGACCCTTATACGCTTGAGAGAAATTACATCTCTAGATGATATCCTTTCTTTCACGTCCACCTTGTCTTTCTTATGTTATTTCTTTGTTGGCTCTGTGAAAGCTTTTGCCTTGAGTGCGTGTCTTATCTCGTTGCATCTTGATGCACTCTTGTGTGGTGAAGATTATTTTCCTCATGCTTGTCTTGACGAGGCTTTTGCCATCTTAATTGGTATCCCCTGTCTTGATGATGCTTATGCTTTCTATCTTCACCATGGGTTGTCACAAGTGTTGGTTATTCATTTTGCATTTTTATTGTGCTTGTGAATCCGTTTGCTTGGTGTGTGTGGGGAAGACATGTCATGCACCATGTATCTCATTTACCCAAGACTATGTTGATGCTTTATGCTCATCCTTATAATAGTCTTCTTAAGTGTTTTGTCATGACTCACACACATCATTTTGGTTGAGCCTATTATTAAGTTGCCTCTTTTACATGTTGCTCAACCATGTGCTTTTTGCAAGTGCTAGGCTTTGTTTCCTATATGCTCACTCGCACTGGTTGTGAGTTTCTATTGATTTTGGGGGAGCTATGATCCTATTTTGTGCACTTTGTATCCAATACAAATATTCTTATTTGTGCAAAAATCATGGGGAGCTTCTCTAGTGTCTTTAGAATACTCCTCTGCTCATATCATAATATCATTTATTCTTGTGGCTCATAGGATCCTTGGTCTAGTTGGTTCAATTGATATCCTTTGATTGCTTGCTTCAATTGGTATATTTTGACTGCTTCATTGCTTGTGTCTCTCTTTGTTATGTCTTTGTGGCATATCATTCTTTAGAAATCTTTGTGCCTCAATAGAGTTTGTGTTCCTCCAAGTATTTACCTTTGGGTATGTGTATTGCATTCCACTCTCTTGTTGAGAAATACACAATTTATGGAGGACCACGATTTATATTGACCATCTTATATTTTTGCCCATTTTGGCAATCGATGCCAATGGGGGAGAAGTTTCAGAGAGTTTTGTGAAGAAGTTTAGAGAGTTTTCTCCTTGCTTTGGTGTTGGTTCCTAAGCATTTGCATCCCATTCTCATGCATCATTGGTTGTTGCATTGCATGGTGATGCATAACTCCTTGTCTAAACTCTCTTGAAAGTGATTGTCATTAATTACCAAAATGGGGGAGACTGAAAGAACATGCGGTGCCCCCATGTTTGGTTTTGGTAATTGATGACAATCTCTATGGACTAGTGGTTGCCTTGAGTTATATTTGAAGATTTTGTCCATAGGCTTTTCTTGAAGTCCATGTGTTGGTTTCAAGGAGTTTATGAGTTGACCAAGGTGCTATTAAGGAATTATCCAAAGATTGGTCTTGTGTGTATTGAGCTTATTGCTAGTATGTCTTGAAGAAGAAGAGAAGATTGTGTGAACATTCATGTGTATCTTCAAGACATCATCTTTATGAAGAGAGAAGATTTCTCACAAAGCATAGAAGATGTACCGAGAGGGATCAAGTGATCCCATGGTATGGTAAGCATTGTCCATTGCACTTTGTGTACTAATCCATGGTCTATGTGAGAGTTCTATGTGGGGTTAGGTACGTGTCCATGGGCTTGCGTCAAGACGAAGATATCATACAACCCATGGAAAGGATGACATCAAGTGGTGATCGTCATGAAGATTGCCGTGTGCAAGTTCAAGTGGAGAATAACGAAGAGATCAAGTGCTTGAATCTTGCCATCCATTATGGTGTCAATGGACTTGTGAAGATGTGCCGAAGAGTGGCTCACCCATAGTGGACTATGGGGGAGCAATCATCTAGTCTTCATCGAGCCAACGCAATCAAGAAAGGTGGTCCAGCTTGAGGGAGTCAAGATCTTCATCATCTAGCTCAAGTGGACCATGTGCAAGGCAAAGGTTTGCCCTTGATAGGTTTTCTATTTTACCGGTCTCGTGGTGGTAGTTGGGAGACCGGGTTTAATGGATCATTTGTCGTACTATCAAGGGGGGCTCTCAAGTTGGTAGCTTGATCATATCGTTAGTAGAGAGCTCAAACCATTGCATCCTTGCATCATGTTTCTTGGTTCTTGTTTGGTTCTCTTTGTGAGTCTTAGAGCTTATGGTCATCTTGATGACAAGCTTGAGTTCATCGAAAACGGAGTTCGCATGCGTCTTCTATGATGTTTTCTGTGTTGGAGGTTTTACCGGTTCTATTCGAGGAAGGGTTCTCACCATTTTCTTTTGGTCCTTTTCTAATTTGCTTCTTATTGTTATTTCTGTCAATATTGTGTTAGTCCTTGTCGCTAGCTTTCCAACAAACTTGGTTTCATCGAATTCGGAGTCCGTTTGCAAAAGTTGTGGCAGTTTTGGTGTTCTGAAAAGGCTGCAGCGGTACTACCGCGAACTGGAGCGGATGTAATTTTTTACTACCGCTCCAGAGCGGTACTACCACGGCTCCTACAGCGGTAGTACCGCTCCGGACCCAAAAACTCGTCCCAAGTCCCACGTAGGTAGGCACGGAAGTATTTTGTTGTACCGCTCGCAAGCAGTAGTACCGCTACCCTTTGCGGTAGTACCACGATCCCTAGCGGTATGTCGGGGAAGCTGATCCACCAACACCTATGGGGACAGGGCCCCTTTCGGTTCGGTGAGGGCGGAGGTCGAGCAAAGAGTGGATCGAGGCAGTACACGCGAGCGGTTTTTTACCCATCTTCGGGCCGCACAGATGCGTAAAACCCTACTGCTGCTTGTTTGGGTGTATTGAATTCTTGCTCAGGAGCGATAGACGCTATCAGACCGAGCGTGGGAGTGTTTCTGGTGTTTCGAATGAGCCGAACCCCTTCTACATTGCGCCTGGGCCTCCTTTTATACTGTCAAGGGGTCACCGACAGGTGGCAACGTAGACTAGAAGGGTAAAAATGGAAAAGGATGCGGTAGGTGCAGCTACCGCTACTGTGGACACAGTGCACCCTACCTAACTCTGACGGCAGGGGACAGGGTCATTGAATGCCCGTCTGAGTTGCCTAAACAGTGCAAAAAGTGACCGTTAGGAGCGCCACCGTTTGCCATGATGGCCTCCTCTTCATCTTCGCTTTCCACCGCGCACCCCTAGCTGCACGGCCTCCTGCCACGTGTGCTTGGGAGAGTCCTAGAGCGACACATTAGCAGGTGTGCTGGAGCGCGGGCACGAAGTGGGGGTTTCCCGCGGCAAGCTCCTTGCCGCGGTCGTCGTCTTGTCGTGTTTGGGAGCTTGTTGCTCACCGGGCCTTGCCGGGACGCAGGGCGCGTCGCGGCAAGCTTTCTTGGTATGCCTTGAGTAGCCTTCCCGGCAAGCCGGGGTCTTGTCTCTTCCCGGCAAGATCCTCTTGCCGGGGCCTGGGTTGGCCTTCCCGGCAAGCTCCTCTTGCCGGGGCCTTGGTTGGCCTTCCCGGCAAGCTCCTCTTGCCGGGGCCTTGGTTTGAGTACTTTGTTCTTGAATGGTCTCCAAGGGAACCACGGAGGGTCTTGGCGGTCATCCGGCAAGCCTTGCCGCGGGATGCTGCAACCGCCCATGCACAAGTTTGGGGTACTAGGGTACCCCTACTCTAGTACACCGACAGGAGCCCCCGGGCCTGGGCCAGACACGGTGCCGACCGCTGTTGGGCCAGGCCCAAAACAGTGCACGGGCACGCGCGGCCTAGGTCACGCCGCATATCTCTCCGCTCCCACCGCGCACGCCCAGAACGGCACGCGTCAAACGCGGCGTCGTGGGTGACGCGGGAGGCGTGCGCGGGGCTAAGCCCCTCGAGCATGCGTCAGGCCACGATGATGGGGACGGTTCACGCCCTCCTCCCTAAATGGAGGTAGGCGTGGGGGCGTGGTGCATTTACTGGACGGGGCCGGTGCGCGGTTTTCGGGACGTCCACTCCCCCCGATCACGAGGCGGAGCGAGGCCGCCTCATCCGTCGCCTTGGTTCTGCATCCCCGCCACGCGGCTCCCATGCGCTTGGGGTCGCGGACGGTGGAAGTGGGAAACTGGGCCGTCGCGAGCAGAGGCAGCGGGTTGGCCCCGACTCCCTGCTCTTCCCGTGCCTTGATTCGCTGAGCGGGGCGGCCGAGCCCCCACCTCGCTCCTTTATAAAGAGCGGGAGGGGAGCACAGAAACCCGCACTCTCTCGTCTCCTTCTTTCTTCAGCTTCTGCTCCCCTTTCTCTCATTCGCCATGGAGAAAGGGAACCCAGGCCCTTCATCGGTGGCGGCGAGGGTCGCCGCCAGACAGCGCATCTCTCCCTCTCCTGCGCCCGTGGTGGCAGAGCCAGCCATAAGGGGAAGAGGCAGGGGGCGAGGTCGCGGACGAGGTCGAGGACGAGGTCGAGGCGCTCGGGGAAGAGGCGGGCGGGGCGGCACGCCAGCTTCGCCTCCGCCGGCGGCTCCTCCCCCCACGGCGGTCCATATAGGGGACGACCCTTGCGAGTTCTTCGTCAAGCTGCGCCGGGCGCCTCGTCGTCGCCTCCGGCTTCCAGCTCCGTTTGCGAGCGCGATGGAGTTGGACCCGCCCGAGACTGAGACTGCACATGAGGGGCTGTGGGATCAGCGGTACGCGAGTCCGTGTTGTATTCCCAGCCCCTAATGTGATGTATCTTGATCGAGGGTGGAAGACGTTCGCCCGTATCCACAGCCTGATGGAGGGGTTTACCCTCCATTTTAAGTTGATGGAGGGCGATCTCCTCTCCGTCAAGGTCTTCGGGTGCTTCGGCACTAGGGCGAAGTGCTGCGTGGACAGCTCCTCCGACAGCGAAGGCTCCTCCTCGAGCGAGAGTGACGAGGAGGAGAGCGACAGCGACGATGAGGGTAGCGGGCGGCGGGGTGGCGGGTCCGACTAGGCGTCGGGCGCCGCTTCGCGCGGCACCGGCGACCCCATCATCCGTGTCTCCGGCTCCTTGAACTCCCCGGGGTCGTCTCCTTGGGCGGCTGGCGTAGGGAGGCTGCGGAAGGGGAAGAGGGCTGGCGACAAGGCTGTCAGGTCGGAGTACGAGGGCGTGGTGCCCTCGACAGCGTGCTGACGTCCTGCCGCTCCGTCTTCGAGCCCCGCTTCCAGCGTCGCCATCGCCGTCCAGCCTTCGAACGGCCCCCGGGATGTTCTCTTGGTGTCTTCTGGCACCCGTAGCTCGCCTAGGCGCTCCTTTTGCCCTTTTCACCTCCTTGACCTGCCTCCTGAAGAGAGGGACAGGAAAGGGATTACGGGCATCTTATCTTTTTAATTTGTAAGCCTTCGGGCCTTAGCTGTATCTAAAACTTGTAATCCTCTCTTTCATGTTTTTCATCCTCTATGGACTGTACCTGAGTGGGATGTTTTTTAATGAAAAGGGGAAGCTTGCCGGGTTATTTGTCTCGCGAGTTGAACCCACGCCAAGGAGCAAATCCTTGGTATCCCTCGGACAGACATTTCATCTCCTGGCAACAGGCCCTACCGCCTTCCCACGTTGCTCGACCTTTCTCACGCCTTTGACGGAGGCGGGAACGAGGTGGGTGCGGTCTCCTCGTTTCATCCCTTTGCTGCCGCGACTACGACCAAACTCAGCCCCGGGAACGAGCCCCAGGGCCTAGAGTTGAGGGAGCACGACAGTTTTCGGGAAGAAACGCGGTTTCGCATTCCCCAGTCCATAAGAGGATGCATGATGAGGGATGAAAGACTTATCTGATATTGCAGCCCCCGGCAACTCTGGTTTGCCGTGGACGATTCTTGGCACTCGCAGCCCCCAGCGATACTGGCTTGCCGGGGCCCAGGTGCCAGCGGACGCTAATCTTGACGCACTTAAGGTCCTCGTCGCACCCATTGTGGACAGGGTGAACGAGGTCAAAAGGGTTGACGGCGGTCGCGTAGATTAGGCCGTCCGTTTTCTTCTGTTCTTATCGCTGCCAGTCATGTCATGGGAACACTTTATTAGAGGCGCGACAAGTTATTTTTGTAATATAACTCTATCTTAGGCAAAAAATTGCTGTGTTACTTCCTTTACTCGACTCTTGGCTTTGTATGGTTCTGCCCTACGCTTTCTAGGGAAACTTGCCGGCACAGGCACCCTTGTCGCGAGCGCCGAGTGCGGAACTTCAGCAGCCTGCTGGCGGGGTCGCTACCGACAAGCAACCTTGTCGCAACTAGTTGCAGCTCACTTAAGTTGTTGAGCGGACTCGAAACAAAGTAAGGGCGCTAGCGGCTCACTTAAGTTGCTGAGCAGACTCGAAGCAAGGTAAGGGCGCTAGCAGCTCACTTAAGTTGTTGAGCGGACTCAAAACAAAGTAAAGGCGCAACTAGCTACGAGTTGGTTCCTCCGCGCACAGGTTTTCCATACAAAGCACGGTCGTTCAAGGAAAATAACTCAAAAACTTAAAAAACTGATTGCTCAAGCTTCAACAACTTAGCTTTTCTGTCGTCTGCTTCCCAGCAAGGAGAAACTTTCTTGCCAGGCTTTTATCTTCAGCAGAGAACTTTGACGTTCTCGATGCCGGCTTCCGGCAAGTTTGTTGCCGAGAAGGCTTTTATCTTCAGCAGAGAACTTTGACGTTCTCAATGCCGGCTTCCGGCAAGCTTGTTGCCGAGAAGGCTTTTATCTTCAGCAGAGAACTTTGACGTTCTCAATGCCGGCTTCCGGCAAGCTTGTTGCCGAGAAGGCTTTTATCTTCAGCAAAGAACTTTGACGTGCTCAATGCCGGCTTCCGGCAAGCTTGTTACCGAGAAGGCTTTTATCTTTAGCAGAGAACTTTGATGTTCTCAATGCCGGCTTCCGGCAAGCTTGTTGCCGAGAAGGCTTTTATCTTCAGCAGAGAACTTTGACGTTCTCGATGCCGGCTTCCGGCAAGTTTGTTGCCGAGAAGGCTTTTATCTTCAGCAGAGAACTTTGACGTTCTCAATGCAGGCTTCCGGCAAGCTTGTTGCCGAGAAGGCTTATGGCGAAGAACTTCGTCGTTCTTGACACCAAGAAGATTGGTCTTAAAGGCGTTGCCAGCCCCCAGGCCATAACTGCGTTTAAACATGACAAGTGATTAGCATCTGAAGTGCACTTAACTCACTTGCAAATTTTGCCTTCTGCTACATATTCCCTATGCCTGCTGGAATGCTTTCCGGTGCGTACAGTCCAGCCAGCAGCGCTTTAGGGAACGGGCCCTTAGCGGCTATTCGGGAACGTCGCCTCCCGGAAAGGTTTACCTTCTTGGCTCTAGCGCAACCGCACAAGTTGCCGAGCGGACTCGAGGCAACATGGAGCGCAACTAGCCCCGAGAAGGTTCCTTGGCATACAGGTCTATGCAGAAATCTCAAATAAATAGTGCATGGTATCTTCCTGTTCAACCTCTCTTTGTACGTCCACCCTACGCTTTTAGGGAACTTGTCGGCGCAGGCACCTTTGCCGCGAGCGCCGAGTGTGGAACTTCAGCAGCCTGCTGGCGGGCTCGCTACCGACAAGCAACCTTGTCGCAACTAGTCGCAGCTCACTTAAGTTGTTGAGCGGACTCGAAACAAAGTAAGGGCGCAACTAGCTACGAGTTGGTTCCTCCGCGCACAGGTTTTCCATACAAAGAACAAGATCTCCGAGGCGGATAACCTTATATAGAAAGGAAATATCTAAAGTTTCGCATGACTTAGCTTTTCTGTTGCCGCACTGGCGTCGTTCTTTTGGTCGCCTGCTTCTTAGGAGCCATGACGATGAAGAACAGCTGAGCCTTGACGAGGACGGAACGACTGCCGCCGAAGTCTTCTTCTTCGGTGGCATGTCGATGAAGAAGATGAAGATCTAGCTCGTGTGGACATCGGATCAGGTTCACACGATCTCGACACCCCCTACCTGGCGCGCCAAAGATGTCGGGGAAGCTGATCCACCAACACCTATGGGGACAGGGCCCCTTTCGGTTCGGTGAGGGCGGAGGTCGAGCAAAGAGCGGATCGAGGCAGTACATGCGAGCGGTTTTTTACCCAGCTTCGGGCCGCACGGATGCGTAAAACCCTACTGCTGCTTGTTTGGGTGTATTGAATTCTTGCTCAGGAGCGATGGACGCTATCAGACCGAGCGTGGGAGTGTTTCTGGTGTTTCGAATGAGCCGAACCCCTTCTACATTGCGCCTGGGCCTCCTTTTATACTGTCAAGGGGTCACCGACAGGTGGCAACGTAGACTAGAAGGGTAAAAATGGAAAAGGATGCGGTAGGTGCAGCTACCGCTACTGTGGACACAGTGCACCCTACCTAACTCTGACGGCAGGGGACAGGGTCATTGAATGCCCGTCTGAGTTGCCTAAACAGTGCAAAAAGTGACTGTTAGGAGCGCCACCGTTCGCCACGATGGCCCCCTCTTCATCTCCGCTTGCCACCGCGCACCCCTAGCTGCACGGCCTCCTGCCACGTGTGCTTGGGAGAGTCCTAGAGCGACACGTTAGCAGGTGTGCTGGAGCGCGGGCACGAAGTGGGGGTTTCCCGCGGCAAGCTCCTTGCCGCGGTCGTCGTCTTGTCGTGTTTGGGAGCTTGTTGCTCACCGGGCCTTGCCGGGACGCAGGGCGCGTCGCGGCAAGCTTTCTTGGTATGCCTTGAGTGGCCTTCCCGGCAAGCTCCTCTTGCCGGGGTCTTGTCTCTTCCCGGCAAGATCCTCTTGCCGGGGCCTGGGTTGGCCTTCCCGGCAAGCTCCTCTTGCCGGGGCCTTGGTTGGCCTTCCCGGCAAGCTCTTCTTGCCGGGGCCTTGGTTTGAGTACTTTGTTCTTGAATAGTCTCCAAGGGAACCACGGAGGGTCTTGGCGGTCATCCGGCAAGCCTTGCCGCGGGATGCTGTGACCGCCCGTGCACAAGTTCGGGGTACTAGGGTACCCCTACCCTAGTACACCGACACGGTAGTACCGTGAGGACGAGCGGTAGTACCGCTTTGGCAGTAGTACCACTCCTTGGAGCGGTAGTACCGCTCTGTGCGGGCTATGGGGATAACGTTTGGTTTTTCCCCACCTATAAAAGGGGGTCTTCTTCCCCAATGAACCTTATCCCTTGAGCTCGTGTTCTTCCCCCATTGTTGACCTTCTTCGAGCTTGCTAACTCTCAATCCCTCCATGGATTCTTGCTAGTTTTTGAGGGAAAAGAAAGAGGAGATCTAGATCCACATTTCCACCAATCACTTTCTCCTCTATGTGAGGGGAACCCCTTGGATCTAGATCTTGGAGTTCTTGGTGTTCTTCTTCTTGTTCTTCCTCTCATCTTCCTCCCTAGCATTAGTTGCTTCGGTGGGATTTGAGAGAGAAGGACTTGGGCACTCCGTGTGCCCTTGCCATTGCATTTGGTGCATCGGTTTGAGTTTTCCACGTGATACGTGGAAGTTACAAGTTGAGAAGCTTATTACTCTTGGGTGCTTGGTACCCTTGAGCTTGTTACTCTTGGGTGTTTGGACACCCTAGAGCTTGTTCCTCTTGGGTGCCTTGGCGCCCTAGACGGTTGGTGTTGTTCGGAGCTCAATCATTGTGGTGTAAAGCTTCGGGCAAGCGTTGGGGTCTCCAATTAGGTTGTGGAGATCGCCCCGAGCAATTTGACGGGTACCGGTGACCTCCCCCAAGGGTTGCCAAAGTGTACGGGTTCGGTGACCACCCCCAACGGTCGCCATTTATACGGGTTCGGTGACCGCCCTCAAGGGTCCCTTAGTGGAATCACGGCATCTTGCATTGTGCGAGGGCGTGAGGAGATTACGGTGGCCCTAGTGGCTTCTTGGGGAGCATTGTGCCTCCACACCGCTCCAAACAAATATTAGCATCCGCAAGGGTGTGAACTTCGGGATACATCATTGTCTCCGCGTGGCTCGGTTATCTCTTTTCCGAGCCCTTTACTTATGCACTTTACTTTGTGATAGCCATATTGTTGTTTGTCATATATCTTGCTATCACATAGTTGCTTATCTTGCTTAGCATAAGTTGTTGGTGCACATAGGTGAGCCTAGTTGTTTTAGGTTTTGTGCTTGACAAATTAACCACTAGGTTTATTCCGCATTTGTTCAAGCCTTAACCGTAATTATTTTAAAGCGCCTATTCACCCCCCCTCTAGGCGACATCCTTGATCTTTCACCTACGAAAGATCGTAATCCCTGGAGAAGGAAAAGTCATGACCATGGGCTCAATTATTCGACAACGAACAAATGAGGGAAGAAGATCAGTCTGAAGCATCGTCGTCGCCCAAACTGACAAACTAATCCATAATTTTTGTGTGTGTCTAGCTATTTTGTATACCGTCGTTAGCAGCCAAATGATGTAATATATTATACTAATTATTGTCCGGAGGGTAACAATGGTATTGCTCCAACGACAGACCAAATTAAACCCTAGTTAGCTAGAGCTATATATACCCCTGCTATTGTACAAATGCAAATGAAAGATAAGAAAAAGAAAAGTGCAAATGAAAGAAAAAGAAAAAGAAAGGAAGTTTTGCAAAATGAAATTAATGAAAGAAAAAGAAAAAGGAACTAATAAGTTGTGGAAAATGATATGAAAGAAAAATAAAAAGAAAAAGGAAGGAAGTTTGTGGAATATGAAAAATAAAAATAAAATAAAAATAAAAGCAAAATAAAAATAAAAATAAAAATAAAAATAAAAATAAAAATAAAAATAAAAATAAAAGAAAAATAAACATAAACATAAAAAGAAACATAAAAATAAAAGAAAAAGGAAAATAAAAATAAAAGAAAAATAAAAATAAAAATAAAAGAAAAAGTTAGGAGTAGCGCAGTTTGAGCTGGGCAGCGCTATAGCTAAGTTAGCTATAGCGCGTTTTTCTGCCCCGCGCTATAGCTAACTTAGCTATAGTGTGTTTTGCCACGCCGCGCTATAGCTAAGTTGCCTATACAAAGCCACTACACCCATCTCTTTCCTCTCTCTCACTCGCTCGATCCGATCCACTTTCTCATCTCACTCCATCGCCGATGCCGCACGCGCCCACACGTCGCCGTCGACGCTGCACCCGACCCC
>NC_041381.1:506473979-506489617 GCF_002162155.2 Triticum dicoccoides | reverse complement strand
TGGTCGTCCCCAACACTTAGGTGCGCCATCCCTCCCTCTTCTCCCTATCTCTCTCCTTCTCTCTCTCTCTCTCTCTCTCTCTCTGACTGGTCTCTCTACAGATCGAAGTTACATAGGCATAGATCGACGAGGAGGATAAGGACGCCCACAACCGTACCCCCTCTGCCCCAGCGACCGTGACGCCGGCCCCCTCAGCTCCGCACCGGCGACCCCGACCCCGACGCGTGGTGAGCCACCCCTTCCCTCCCCTCCTCTTGCTCTTTGACATGAGAAGAGTAGATAGAAAATGAAAATGAGCTTTGACATGAGCAGAGAGTTGATAGAGAATGAAAATAAAAATAAAAATGAGCTTTTGACATGAGCAGTAGTATTTTGAAAATGAGCTTTGACATGAGCAGAGTAGTATTTTGTAGGCAACAGTAGCTAAATGAAAATGAGCTTTGAAAGAGAATTAAAATGAGCTTTGACATAATATTCAAATGAAAATGAGCTTATGTTGCTTTGTTTTTAAATGAAAATGAAAATGAAAATTACAGGTTTTGAAAATTAGCTTACGTTGCTGTCCATTTTGAAAATGAGGATTTTTAATGGCAGTGTTTGAAAATAAAAATGAAAATTAGCTTATGTTGCTTTGTTTTTAAATGAAAATGGTCTTTGTTACTGCCACTATATGTCTGTGTTTGTTTCTAAACAGTATGTGAAATTTTCTTGTGAGGGCTGCATCTCCGTGATTGTCAGTGAAATGCTACTTCAGCACATAGTGCTTATTGTCATTTGCAAGGAAACCGATTGCTAAGTGACCTATGTTTTGCCGGAAATTTTGATTCATTTCCATTCCGGCAAATTTTAGGCGCTCTATATGTGCACTTTCTAGCAAAGGTCATGCCAAAATTTTCCGTGAATTTCGACATGACTTGTGCTGGAAAGTTGGACATATCGAGTGCTCGAGATTTGTCATGACAGGAATGAAATGACATTTCCGGCAAAACAAAGGTCACTTGTTTGTCATTATTCACTTAATTATATAAAGCTCGATAATTAAATGACTACGACATTGAACCCTAGGAAACATGACCGACACCGATGAGGCCGGAGGTTCTCAGTCCCAATTAGGTCAAGAACACGCCTACCTCGACTTTCTGGCGGATCAGGAGAGACAACAAGCTGGGTGTCAGGACCCCCTTGTGATGACGGAGGACGACGGTGGTGGCGCCAGCGCCGACACTGATGCCACCAACGACACCGGGACTGAGACTGACACTGATGATGTTGCTAACTACAGCACGGAAGGTGGGACCTCCCAAGCTAGTGAGGGAAAGAAGGAAAAGAGGACACGGCACCCATATGAGTTCGGCACCGGAAGACTGGTGGTCACGGCGGTGCACCCTGGCGAGTTTGAGCCAATAGAGCCGCGAGAAGTGGCAGCGTGTTATGGCAATCTACTAGCATGCATCCTACGGGATACCACTAACATCAACACCACAAAAATATGAAAGAATGAACATTTGAGGAAGCTTCTGCTAACTAGGTTGCACATAAGATTCCTGTTCCCCGGTCGGAATGACGATGTCGACCCATGGGATGATGATGGCATGAAAAAAAATCAACAACAAAGCCCTAGGGAAGTTCAGCAACACATTGAGCACTTGGAAAACTAGGGTGAAAAAGGCAATTGAAGTAGACCATGAAACCTACACCGAGATTGTTGCAGACAATCCGAAAATTACGATAGAGGACTTTGAAAAGTTCAAGGAGACTTGCAATGAAGAAGCTGCCAAGGCCAGGTCGGAGAGAGGCAAGCAGCTGTAGGCAAAGAACGTGGGGAACCATCGCCTTGGAAGTTGTGGTTACACGGGAAAGAGGCCCATGTGGGCTAAGGAGGACGCAGAACGTGAACATCAGGGGATCCCATACCCATTGGCTGAGTTCACCGACCATCAGGAGCACGACTTCATCAGGGCCCGATTCTCATGGGACCCCAAAAAAAGATTTTTTCACCGACGGGCCGACTAGGAAATTCATGAGATTAATGGTAATTATCCTTTTACCACCTTACATATTAGCTTCTGATCAATGAAGTCTACTACATTCTAGTCGCATTCGTAAATGATTCACGGTCTATTTTGTAGAGGGAGCAACACAAGCTTGCGGCCGAAAGCGACTCGTCGACTCAGTCGACTCAGTCATCGGCGAAGTACAAGTGGGACACTCCTTTCAACCGGTCCATTAACATAATGATGGGACACCCGCCGGGCCAACGGCCACAATATGGACGTGTGCACGCTGCCGGGGATGGTGCCACGTGGAAGTACTATTATAACGAGGACCCCGAGGCTAAAAGACAGAGAAAGAAGTTCAGTCAAGTGACTATCGACGAGAAGGTGGCGCGGGCGATGGAGAAAATTAAAGCTGAGACTAAAGCTAAGGCAATCCGGGAAGCGGTAGCTGCCTGTAGACATGATATGGTGGCTGCCTTTACAAGCTTGATTCCAACTATAGTCACCTGGGTGCAACAAAATCCAAACGCGCCACCAACTGATTTTCCCATGCCCAGCTTCACCGAGAGCAACTCAATGAACACCGATACCGCACCCATACCCGTACCTAGTATGGCAACCGCACCCGCACCTACTCTAGCACCTACTCCTGCACCCAGCTCTCAAGCAGCCCCAGCTCCATCTCTGGCTTGAATTTCGGGCCGTGGACATTGGCTGAGCTAGATGCCCTCACGGTAAATATGCATCGCACCCTCATCAACTCAACTAGTTAATTAATCTTCAGTTGCCATTCCTTTTAGATCTCTGACGCCACACGTATATGTCTTTGTAGGCCTACTCCACTCCATGCACGCTCCTTTACCACATGAAGGGCGGGTTGGTGGATGTGGGGAAGGGTACTATAGTGAAGCCCATGGATTGATTGTTCCACCGCCGAAAGATGCCTAATAACGCATTAAGGGTCTCCGTGGCAAGTTTTAAAGCGGGCTACGAGGGTTTCCCTCCTCCGATACAAACCGATGGAGAGGATGACAAGACCCCCATGCAGCTTGGCCAATGCAAAAATTGGCTGATCCTGTGGCCAAAAAATCTTCTTCGTGTCGAGGTGACTGGGAGCACACCAACGGGACCTCAGGAAGATATGGCCACAACCCCACCTACACAAGTACAACCATCATCTGTGCTGCTCACTGAGATCGAGAGACACAAGGAAGGAGGGCCAACCATTCTGGCAGATGATGCCATCTGCCCCATGGAAGAGGATATGGATCATGACATGGAGGAGGTCGATGATGACCCTAACCAGTATTTCAATACCGGCTATGACAAAGAAGTAACAATGAGTGACCCATATGAATATGAGATGCATGTACTAGAGCCAAAACGTCCTCGGGAGTGCAAGAAGTCTTTGTTCATGCAATCCTCACAGGACACGCCTCCAGATGCCGGTTCCACCCAATCTCAACTAACTAGCCAGAGTCGTCCAATGTTGAGCCCGACAATACTAGGGGTGGTGCTCAGGCAGGGTCTGACAGACCCACCAACACCTGAGCCCACTAAGAAGAAGCAGAGGAAGAGACCGACAACAAAAAAATACAATAAAGCTGGCAATGTTGGTTCTAGCAGCCAGCCGACTTCGACCAAGGTTGACAGTGTACCGATGAAACATGCGCCATTAATCCATGTCGTGGGAGAGCCAATGGTACCGGCGAATGCACTAGCTGCCATAACAGGGGATCTCAAGAGACTCCATGACCATGTGCTTTCGACAGAGAGAAGCCTCCTAGCCTCGGATGATCCAGGATACCCACTTTATACGGTTCATGTGCCGAGCAGTTGCAAGATGTAAGTCCACACATGCCCCGCAGACCTCTTCTTCCCGCGATTTGATTACATCTTCCAGATGTTTCAAATGAGGACACTCGAGTTTACGTTCGTCCGCCTGTATGCGCCACACATGAACTACATCATCAGGAGAGAGAAAGTCACCAGTCTTGCGGTCGCGGACCCATAGTACATGCATGAGGGCTTCTTGTCAATCAATGACGTGAACCGTCAATATGTGAGTCAGTGCATCGAAGAATTCTTGGTCAGCAATAAGGACAAAGAAACGATTCTCCTACCTCCTTATCATCCCGGGTAAGTCATCCGCGGATAGCACTATAACACATACATGCTTTCGTGCATTTCAATAATTACTTTGCATGCGTGGAGGCTAACTTGATCGTGTATTTTGCAGCAGGGGTTGTCGTGCCGTTCTCATTATTCTTTACCCGTGTTACTCCTACGCTCTATTTTTGGACCCGTCGAAGAACATACCGAAGAAAGATTACACACACATAAAGTATGTTCTGGACAGAGCTATGCTGGGCTTCAGCATGCGGGGTGGCTACATCCAATGCAAAAAAAACAAATAAGGTCGGGCTGTGTTTCAGCCACAAGAGTAACTTCTGTTGCATCCAGCAACCAGCAAGAAGTGAGAACGATGGATTCTACGTCATCCATCTAATGATGGAGTACAGAAGGGATGTGCAATCACTTTGCATGAAATCTTCATCCGATGCCCATATCAAGAGATGGGCCAAAGCCTTTGGAGCCGTGCCGGATAATAGACTTCGAAATGATTTCAACCGGATCCAGCAGGAAATTGCGTCCATCATCATGAAAGATTTCCTCGAAGAGAATGGGATGTTCTACGGCGGCTCAATATCACAAGCTGACGTTTGAACCCGCATTGCCCTAAAGCGTCAGGACATGACGTCTTTCACTAAGCTTGGGTCCATCCTCCTGGATATGGATAGATGGGAAGAGTGCACTCCTTAAAAACAACATGTCTGTTTAGTTACTTGTTACTTTCTGTATGAAGAAACTTTGAATGTCTTAGTACGATGAAACTATTAGATGCATGTACGGTGCCGCGCTCTAGTTAATTACTTTCGGTACGATGAAATGTGTTAACTATGTTTACTATATATGTTGCTTCTATTTCATAACTGTTTCGTTGAATTCGCTTCATGATATATATGTGCATCTCTGACAGGTATGTAGATCAACAATGGCGAGGAAGTGGTATGCCGTGTATGTAGGGCATGTTCCGGGTGTGTACGATGAGTGGCCAGAGTGTCATGCCCAAGTCTCTGGCTTCTCGGGCAAAATCCAGAAAGGGTTTCGTAGCAGAGCGGAAATCGAAGCTAGTTACTTGAGATTCATAGCACAACAGGGGATTCAGAACCAGCGCTGCAAAACTACTACATACTACCGCTTTTGATCATCGTGATCGCTCTTATCTTCTATGCAGTCACATCAGAGTCTACATAGATGATGAAACATGAGTATGTGGCCATGTAGTTGCATGTATTGGGAACTTGTAATGACTTGTAACGCTATTTCGAGACATGTGCTCGACCATGATTGATGATGGTGAGATACTTGAGACATGTCCAGACCTGTAATAACTTTGGCTCATCGATGACTCACTTGCTTTTCACTGAATAGGAAAGTTATTGTATAAATGGTGGATCTGTTTAAATGTGTACAGAGCCAAAATGCAAAAAAACTACAAAAGTTAGCAGTGGCGTGGTGGTAAAGTTTAGTAGTAGCACTCAAATAATAGTAGCGTTGGCTAGCTACATGCGCTGCAGATAATTATCAGTAGCGCTGGAGGGAACAAGGCTACTGCTAGCTTCAGTTACCTGTAGTGCTGGGAATAACAAGCATTACTGCTAAAAAATAGCTGTAGCACCGTAGCAGTAGTGCGTCTGCCAACACTACTAATAGCAAAAAAAAAACAGCGCTACTAGTAAGGGTTTTCCTAGTAGTGTGCAACTCCTCTGTCTGGCACTCCTCGATGTGCACTTCCTCCATCTTCACTCCTCGATGTCCACTTCCTCCATCTCCAGCTCGCGCTCCTCGATCTCATGGGCAAGGAGCTTCATGGCCTCTATCGCCTCCTCATCAACGACCTTTGCACCTTCTGGAGGCCAAAAATATGCACAATCGGGAGGCGCCTAACCACTGCAGGAACACAAAGAGGAAGCCGTCGCCGCCGCCGAGTAAGCTCAAAGCCAGCGATTCTGAGTTATCTCAAAGCCAACGACACCAAGTAAGCATGAAGCTGACAACTCCACGTAAGCTCAAAGAATCCCTTGCAAAACGAGGCAACAGGAAGCACAATGTGCACCATGTCTAACGAATAGCACAAAACATCAAATTTATAGGAAAACTCAACCGACCTAGAAGAATGACCAGAATACCCTTATGCGTGCCCTTTCCGCTGCACCTCCGTTGGCCAACCCTGTCTACCCGCCTGGCCATGACTACCCGAGGGGCATCTCTAGCCGTCTGGCCTTCTCGATCGAGACGACGAGCCCTCTCTACAGCTGACGGTGGCCCTGGGAGGTCAGAGAAGGAGACAACATTGACTACACGAACAACCTTGCCCCAACAGCATGGGCTAGTGGTGAGGCGCCGACACATGGGCCACCGCCCAATGATGGTGGCCCTGGGCACAGTCGAGCAGTCCACCCGTCATGGACATCCTAGTCGGATCACCCAGATGCGAGCCGTCCGGGCAGATCGGATGGCTCAAATCAATCCTGAGTAGCCCTCACGGCAAGCTACCACGGGACAGACAACCACGAGGCTCTTTCCACCCACAAGGCACTTAGGAGGGTGGGTCCACCACATGACGGTCTCGGTCCCCCGTCATGGGCGCGTGCCGACTGTAGCGATCGTGCGCCCTCGGTCCACCCGTCATCGGCCTGCCGGATGACTTTAGCGATTGTCCGCGTCGGTCCAACTGTCATGGAGGCGCTCCGAATATAAAGGTCACGCGTGCTCAGTCCACCCGTCATCGACCTTCCTACTGAGTCACCCTGGTGCGAGCCGTCCGGGCAGATCGGGCGGCTCCTATCGGCCCCAAGTAGCCCTTGCGATTCGCCGGTGGAGCTTCAACATGGGATCTCACGCCTCCATTACTTCGAGCACCACAACGACTAATTAGGCCTAGGGATACGGAGCCCAAAGCCAATGAGGTGCCATCTAGAAAAGTTGCCAACATCTCATCGGACATCAGCAAGGGGTGGCGCGCTGCCAGCTATGTTCAAGCCACCATCAACGATGGAGCCGACTAAGCTTATTAGGAAGCAACCGCTCTACCAACACTAGAAAAATGGTAACTGACATCGAGTAGGTTAGTGAACAGAGTTCCTCATTAGTGCTTTGAAGGGTTTTCCAATGGTTTGCAATGTAACTGCTTGAACAAATTAATGAACTAAGTTCCCCTTCAAAGCCATAAAGGATTTCATAATGGTGTATGATGTAATTGCTTGAACAAATGTTTTGGTTTGATAAGGACAACTGTGATAGCGAATTCGGCAGCCATGGAGAATTCGGCTGCCATGGTAGCATAAATGCCCTCTGTTGTGCCATCACCAAGCGACGCCCAAACCCTACCATGGCAGGAAAAAATGCTGCCATTGAATGGGAAGTGGAGTCGAGCACTCCACCTTCCAATCACCCAGATCACTTTGATGACGACGACAATCCATGTATTGGAGGGTTGTCTAGCATGAATTGGCCAAGCCGGGTAGGCAGCCCAGAACACATTTAGTCAGCCAGATCCCATGGATTGTTGCCCATCCAATCCTGTGCCAGCTGACCAAGCAGAGAGACAGATGTCTACTATGCAACTTTTCGTCTTGTAGACTCTGTTGGGCCTCCGAGCATAGAGTTTTGTAGGACACTAACAAATTTCCCTCAAGTGGATGACCTAAGATTTATCAATCCATGGGAGGTGTAGGATGAATGTGGTCTCTCTCAAACAACTCTGCAATCAAATACAAGACATTTCTTGTGTCCCCAACACACCCAATACAATTGTCAATTGTATAGGTGCACTAGTTTGGCGAAAAGATGGCGATACAAGTGTCATGAGGATGGTAGAAATACGTATTTATAATCGGAATAAATAAAAACAGTAAGGTAACAAGTAGCAAACAACTAGCAAAACGGTATATGAATGCTTAGAAACAAGGCCTATGGTTCACACTTTCGCTAGTGCAATCTCTCGATAGTACTAACATAATTGAATCATATGACAATCCCTCAATGTGTGAAAAAGAATCACTCCAATGTTCTTATCAATAGATGAGAACATAAGATGACATTGTTCTAGCTAGCAAAGCATCTCAAAGTTATCTTCTGATCAATCTAATGAGCTATCCCTATAAGTGCCACAGACAACCCTAGATCGTACTACAATAACACCATATGATACACATCAATCAACTCTAATGTCACCTAGATACTCCAATGTCATCACAAGTATCCATGAGTTAATTATTCGATATGCATCAAACAATTTCAGATTCATAATATTCAATCCAACACAAAGAACTTCAAAGATTACCCCAAAGTTTCTATCGGATAAAGTAGGGTGAAAACATGTATCAACCATTGTGCTTAGATTACCCGAATGTCACCTGGGGAATCCACAAGTTGATTACCAAAACATACATCAAGTGACTCAGTAGAATACCCCATTGCCACCACAGGTATCCACATGCAAGACATACATCAAGTGATCTCAAATCCAAATATTCAATCCGATAATAATGAAACCTCAAAGGGAAAGACTCAATTCATCACAACAAAGATAGAGAGGGAAGAACACCATATGATTCATCTATATTAACAAAGTCCATGGTACATCAAGATCATGCCCTATCAAGATCACGAGAGAGAGTGAGTGAGTGAGTGAGTGAGTGAGTGAGTGAGAGAGAGAGAGAGAGAGATCAAACAAATAGCTACTGGTACTCAGTCCCGGGGGTGAACTACTCCCTCCTCATCATGGAAGCAGCGGGGACGATGAAGATGGCCTTCGGTGATGACTTCCCCCTCCGGCAGGGTGCCGAAACGGAGCTCCGGATGAGATCACTTTGGAACAAAGGCTTGCGGTGATGGAAAAACTCATCTAGCTTTCGTTCTGGAGGTTTCTCAATTTATAGGGTTTTCCAATGTTGGAATCACATGAGGGGGTCTTGGGGGTCCCACAATCTCAGGTGGTGCACCCTAGGGGGGCACTAGGCTTGTGGCCCCCTAGACACCTTCTTGTCCTTTTCTGAAGCTTCGTGGGTCTCTTCTTGTATGTAAAAAATCATCATAAGTTTTCAAGGCATTTGGACTTTGTTTGGGATGGATTTTCTGGAAGACAAAAACATGCAGAAAACAACAACTGGCACTGCGTAGTAGGTTAATAGGTTAGTTCATGAAAATCATATAAAGTGCACCAAAAGCATATAAAATCATTGTAAACTTGGCATGAATACTTCGTAAATTATAGGTACATTAGAGGCGTATCAATTACCCATCCCATCGAGCACATTGTAAGAAAAAGCCAGAGCAGACTCCACCCGTCCAATCCCACATTAGCCTACCAACAACCAATTTCTAGCACGGTACAATGAGGCATGCGTCCTAGTCGGTCCCACTGTTGTGTACTCGACCAAAGGCTTTGGTCCGTTTTGGCTCCCCTTATCTATGTCGGCCGCCCACAACCACCTGCTAGTCCCTAGACCGTAAAACTGTTGCTAGAGTCACTTGACATGCCCTGCATGATTGCGATCAATCTAATGTAATGTCAACAATTACTTTTTTCATATCTGATTAACTAGTCTAATCATTGGCTAGTTTAGATGAAAGATTAATAGTGGGAGTGGTGTGCATTAGATGCTGTTAACCTTTGCAAGTGAAGTATTTTGGTGAGAGTAAGATAAAAAAACTTGTAATTATAGTCTCGCCACTGAAGATAAAATGATAGTTGACTCATTGCCTCGGTGAGGAAATGAAGTGACAGAAATATTATTGTCAACTGTATATCAGCTTGCTTAACGCAATGCCCTTTTGTTTACATCTTAATACTTAGATATGCATGCTTTATTGGCAGTCTTTTCATGGAGTATTAGACGAGTCAGATATTTAGCATCTATATATTTATGGTTGTGTTGCCTATACAATAGTTTTTTTGACTGGAAACTGTGAGGCAACAGCCCCACAGTATTTTATTAAAACTCAACCACCAAAATACAAAAGGTTCTGGACGGTAAAACTATTGATAAAACTACTTACCTACTTACCTATGTACATATTTACAGATAAGATACAAATATACAAGGGGGCAGCTAGGGCAAAGAATTAATCCAATGCAACACCAATGGTTTTAAGCTAGGCTTGAATCTGTGGGTCAGAAGGGTAACATCATGGATGAAGTTTCTCCTCCATGCAGCAAAGGTAGGCCTTTCATTTCCGAAGATTCTTCCATTCTTGAGCAGCCATACATTCCAAGCAGCTAGATAAACAACCTCTTTGAAAAAAGGTTGTCCAAAACTATTCCTTGCAGCAATCAAACACTCGATGGGAGACAAACCAGCTAGCCACTGAATTTGCAAGTAGTTCCAGACCCTTGTACTGAATTGACAGGTGAAGAAGAGGTGCTCTCTATCCTCATGAGCATGAGCATAGCATAAGGGGCATGTGTTGTCCTCCTGAGGCGATCGCCAGTGCCTCCTGACCAGCAAATCCCTAGTGTTGAGCCTATCATTGAGCATTAACCATGCAAACACCTTTATCTTCATGGTAGACCTACTTTCCCAAATCCATTTAGCCGGCGTATCAGTAGGGAGCTGCACATGCATCACTGTATAATAACTCTTAGCAGAGAATTTCCTTTGCCAGGAGTCCATGACCAAGAATCATTGATCGTTTCATCAGCATTTAGGTCAAGAAGACCAGCCTGGACAGTGATCATCTCATCCATGGCTTCTGTTGACAAGGGCAAATGTCATATGACTTGTCATATTTATTGTGATCATTCATGGGCACACCTATGCTTATATTTTTGTGTGGACACTATTTGGAGAGATGCTACCAACCTTGGTCTAATTTTTTTCATGAATACAACCATGTAAGTGCATCTAGTGCCACCCCTAGTTGGTTTTGGAGTATTGACGACAAACGTGGTTGAGGGACTAATGTGTTTGTGAGAATTGCAGGATAACACAGGTAGTGTCCCTCTTTGATTCGGTTTACCTACCAGAGATGACCCCCAAAAATGTGTAAAGACATTGAAGGCAATGGTGGTTCTTAAAGACATTCACGACGAAGATTATGACGCGTGAAGCTATTCACTTGAAGACTATGGAGTGCGAAGACATAGTTGTTTTGTAGTTTCCTTTTTCTTCTTATTGAGTCATAGGAACCATCAAAAGGTAATAGATGGTGTGTTGATGATGAACTCCTTTCTCTTGTGCTACAAATGATAGTCTCCCCAACACTCAACTCACTCTCATAGGATTGGATTTGGTGGAAAGATGATTTGAGTGGAAAGCAACTTGGGGAAGGCTAGAGATCAAGATTCATATGGTTGGATTGGAATATCTTGGTCTTAACACATGAGTAGGTGGCTCTCTCTCAGAAAATGGGTAGTGGAAGTGTAGGCACGTTCTGATGGCTTCCCTCACGAATGAGGAGAGGGTGGAGGGGTATATATAGCCTCCACACAAAATCTAACCGTTACACACAATATACCAAACTCGGTGGGACCGAATCAGAAAACTCGGTCAGACCGATTCAGTACATAATGTGACTGTTAGGCAATTTCGATTGGACCGATATGATCAACTCAGTTGGACCGATGTGCAAGGGTTAGGGTAAAACCTCATTTCAGTTTGATCGATTACACAACTCGGTGGGACCAATTTGGTAATAAGCAAAACAGAGAGTTGGTCAAGCAAACTCGGTGTGACCGATTACATATTCTCGGTGGGACCAAAAATATTGCAATAGACAACAGAGAGTTTGCATGCCCATCTTGGTGAGACCGAGATCCCATCGATGTGATCGAAGTGATTAGGGTTTCTGGCAGTGGCTCTATCAAATGAACTTAGTGGCGCCGGATGGATCAAATCGGTGGGGCCGAGTTTGACTTTTGGTTTGGGACATATGTGGATATGAGAAAGTGGTTGAGGGCTATGGAGCATATCACTAAGCATTTGAGCAAGCAAGCCAGTAAGCAACACCTCATCCCCTTTTAATAGTATTGGCTTTCCTATAGACTCAATGTGATCAATGTGATCTTGGATCACTAAAGTAGAAAATGCAGAGTCCTGAGCTTTGAGCTTGAGACAATCCTTTGTCCTTAGCATCTTGAAGGGGTTCCACGTCCTCTTGTCCATGACACTCCACTATTGGACTTACCTGAAGTATACTAGATGAAAGTATTAGTCGAACAAGCGATATGTTGTCATTAATTACCAAAATCACCAAGGGAGCACTTGTACTTTCACTTTTGCTTGGAGCGTCTTGTATTATATGAGTCTTTGCTTTGTTTTGCTTTTTAGTTTGTCACAATCATCCTTGCTGAACGCACTTGTTTGAGAGAGCCACACTCATATCATGATTTGCTAGAATACTCAATGTGCTTCACTTAAATCTTTTGAGCTAGGCAGTTTCTCTAGTACTTCACTTATATCTTTTTGAGCACGATAGTGGTTATATTTTGAAGAAAGAAACTCTCATGCTTCACTTACATTATTTTGAGAATTGTTAAATTTTAAAGAAATGTGCTCTCGTCTTCACTTATATTATTTTGAGAATCAATTCATGAATTCTTTTGAAGAAATATTTATGCTCTCGTGCTTCGCTTAGATCTTTTTGAGAGTTAAGAATAGTAATGGTAATTTGCACGAGATATGAATTTGGTCCCAAAGTGATAGATATCCAAGGGGGATATAATAAAAACTTTCATGAAGATAATTGGATATTATAAACTTGATTCCTTGCAATAGTTTTGCGATATGGAGATAGTGATATGTGAGTCATGTTGGTGAGTAATTATGCTTTAGTAAGAATATTGATGTTAAGGTTTGTGATTCCCTATGCATGCACATAAAGTCAATAGTTATGCAATGAAATTATATCCTACTTGTGGTGCATTATTCAATGGTAATTATGTTCAATGCTTGTTTATGATTGTTTTTTGTTTTTTTGGTTGGTTTCTTCTCAATCTATTTGCTAGCCTTCACTTGTACCAAGTGGGAATACTGCTTGTGCATCCAACTCCTTAAACACAAAGTTGTGCCAAATGAGTCCACCATACCTACCTATATGCGGTATTTCCATGTCGTTCCAAGTAAATTTGTATGTGCCAACTCTAATTTTTTAAATGAATTACCGTTTTGTGCCCGTGCCGCTCGTGAAGCAGCAGAGGGCGGCCAATATTTTCCATGCTAGGTATTTTATTCTCACGATAAGTGTTTATTCACTTGTCATTGCACGAGAGTGTGGCAGGTAATAGGGATGCCCAGTCCCGAAATGAGAAAAAAAATACTATGATAATAAATTCTTTAGAAAGTGTTGGTATGGAAGGCACCCGTGGATACGGCTAGCCATGGATTGTGAAAGAATGGTGGATTGGAAATAAAATTTACTTTCTGTTTGGGAATTGCCTATAATTTATCTAGCATGGAAGATATTGGAAATTCTCGGTCATTTTCGTTGACAGGAAAAGCATGCCTCTCAAAACAATTTTATCTCTCAATTTAAGCTATGAGCTCTAACACCTCTACAAATCTTTGCTTCCCTCTGTGAAGGGTCTATCTATTTACCTTTATGCAATTTGTATTTTTACTGAGTCTCAATCTTCTCTTATAAAGCACCAACTAGGGAACATTATTCATACTTGTCTATTGGATGTAGTTAATATTTGAGTGTGCTTATGAATGGATCAATGATTGAGCATAATGGGCTAGGGATAACTTTCTTTAGCGTTGATATATTGAAAGACATAGTTGCTTGCGGATATGCTTGTGTATTGATGTTTTCATGTCAAATTATAGACTATTGCTTTGAATCATTCAAGTCCAAATGTCCATGCTACGAAGAAAAGAATATATGATGAATATGTTAGGTAGCATTCCACATCAAAAATTCTGTTTTTATCATTTACCAACTCGAGAACGAGCAGAAAAGTAAGCTTGGGGATGCTGATACGTCTCCAACGTATCTATAATTTTTTATTGTTCCATGCTATTATATTATCAATCTTGGATGTTTTATATATATTTACAAGTAACTTTATATCATTTTTTGGGACTAACCTACTAAATTAGTGCCTAGTGACAGTTGTTGTTTTTTTCTTCTTGTTTTTGACTTTGTAGAATATCAGTACCAAACAAAGTCCAAATGCCACGAAACTTTTTGCAGATTTTTTTTTCTGGTGATAAGAGATCCTAGAAGCTTCTGGAGGCCACGAGAAGACAAAGGAGTGGCCCACTAGGCACCAGGGCGTGCCAGGGGCCTCTGGCGCGCCCTGGTACCTAGTGGAGGCCCACAAGCCTCCATTTGACCTACCTCCGCCTCTACAAATACCCTAAAATCCCAAAACCTACAGGGGATTCCATGAAATACCTATCCCGCTGCCGCAAGTTTCAGAACCATGAGATCCTCAATCTAGAGGCCTTTTCCGGCACTCAGTCGGAGGGGGAAACAATCATGGAGGGGTTCTTCATCATCCTTGCTGCCCCTCCAATGATGCGTGAGTAGTTTACCACAGACCTATGGGTCCGTGGTTAGTAGCTAGATGGATTCTTCTCTCTGTTTGATCTTCAATACAATGTTTTCCTCGGTGTTCTTGGAGATCTATTTGATGTAATGACTTTTTGCGGTGCCTTTGTTGGGATCCAATGAATTGTGAGTTTATGATCAGATCTATTCATGAATATTATTTGAGTTCTCCCTGAAATCTTTTATGCATGATATTTGTAGCCTCATATTTCTTCTCCTATTTATTGGTTTTGATTGGCCAACTAGATTGATTTATCTTGCCATGGGAAGGGGTTCTTTGTGATGGGTTTGATCTTGCGGTGCTCAATCTTAGTGACTGAAAGAGACATGACACACATGTAATGTAGCTATTAAGGGTAACAATATGGGGTTTATTTCATCTGTGAGTTTATCTTGTCTACATCATGCCATCTTGCTTAAGGCAGTACTCCGTTCTTTCATGAACTTAATACACTAGATGCATGCTGGATAGCGGTCGATGTGTGGAATAATAGTAGTAGATACAGAATTGTTTTGGTCTACTAATCTTGGACGTGATGCCTATATACATGATCATTGCCTTGGATACCGCCATAATTATTTTCTTTTCTATTAATTACCCAATAGTAATTTGTCTACCCACCGTACACTACTGGAATCAGCTACTTTGCCATCTGCCAGATCTTTGCCGTCAGCTAGCAGACGGCAAAGAAGCTCTTTGCCATCAGCTGCCCGAAAGCAGACAGCAAAGAACAGGCTGATGGCAAAGAAAGCCTTTGCCATCAGCCTGTTCTTTGCCGTCCGCTAGCTGACGACAAAGAATCTTTGCCGTCCTCTAGCAGACGGCAAAGAGGGAGGAGGGCCCCACTGAGGAGTTGGTTAAAAAATACTTAACGCCCCCCCGCTTTGCCGTCCGCCGCAGACGGCAAATATGAACAAAAGCGGACGACAAAGGAGGGCGGACGGCAAAGGCTACCCTAACTAACCTAACTAACGGCCGAGCCCCCTCCCCCGCCCGTTACTCATCTCTCTCCCTCGACC
>NC_041381.1:506318773-506473568 GCF_002162155.2 Triticum dicoccoides | reverse complement strand
GGTGAGTTTTTTTTCTGTTTTTCTTTTTTTTGCTGTTTAATTCTTGTTTAATTGTTAGTGTTAGTGTTAGTGTTAGATTTAGTGTTTATTTAGTGTTAGTGTTAGAAAAAAGAATATGTAGAAGAAAAGAAGAAGAAGTGGAAAAAAGATGAAATAGAAGAAAAGAAAAGAAGTAGAAAAAAGATGAAAAAGAAGAAGAAGAAAAGAAGTAGAAGAAGTAGAAGAAGAAGAATAGAAGAAGAGAAAAGAAGTAAAAGAAGTAGAAAAAAGATGAAAAAAGAAGAAGAAGAAGAAAGGAAAGAAGAAGAAAGGAAAGAAGAAGAAGAAGAAGAAAGGAAAGAAGAAGAAGGATAGAAGAAGAAGAAGAAAGGAAAGAAGAAGAAAAAAGAAGAAGAAGAGAAGGAAAGAAGAAGAATGATAGAAGGAAACACCCCGACCACTGACCCCGACACCCCGACCCCGACACCACACCCCGACACCTGACCCCGACACCCTGACGCTGACACCCCGACCCCGACACCACACCCCGACACACAGACCACGACACCACACCCTGACACCCCGACCCCGACACGACACCCTGACCCCGAAACAGCACCCCGACACCGACATGACACCCCGACCCCCTAAACCTCCCGAAAAGGTGCTCTTTGGCCTTCCAGAGGCCGACGGGGTTATATATTTGTGAATTATTAGTTAGGTCATATATTTTCTGATTTTGTTATGAAAAACATCATATATAATTGTGTTGATCGGGTAGATTTAAATGTGCAGTTGTTTCATCGCTGCGAGGTTTGGTGTTCGACGACCTCGCCGTGCGTTTGACGAGCTCTGCCCCTTCGTTCGTGGGTGAGCACAAATGACATGTCCTTCCCCCCATTAATTATTTGCATAAATGACATGAAATTTGGTAGCTAGCTATATATGTGTCTTGAATCATCAGTATGCGTAACCAATATGTGTCTCCCGTTCGAAAGCGTCATAGTTATAAATATGCATGCATTTGCATATTTATAACCTTGATTCTTTCGAATTGTCCAACGCTATCCATGGACAGCCCGAGTATGTGTAGATTGGGTTTGTTTTCCCATATGCTTTGCTCCGGATCCGACGCATAAATTTCGTCAGTGCCTCCCCTGTTGTTCTCCGGGTACACATCCTCTCTGTTTATTGCAGAGACGTGTATCAGGAGAACAACGGGGAGGTGCTGCCAAAATTTTGCGTCGGATCCGGAGCATAGCTTGGGAAAATGAACCCAATCTACACATACTCGGGTGGGATTAGGACCTATCATTACCTATTAGAGTGTAGGTTGCATGGACGTAATAAAATTGACAAAGTAGATCAACTGATGAATATATACATGGTGAATTATATATATAATTGTTGTGTGTCCAGTAGCTCTGAAAGTCAAGATGAGTGATCGTGCGTGGATGTATACCAGTCACACTGGTCAGAACAAATGGAGCGCTGAATGGTTCACAAAAACCAAGGGGTTTGTGCAAGCCGCATTTGCAAATGGCCAGAGGAAAACTTGGTGCCCCTGTTTCCGATGCGGCAATTGGGAAAAGAGGACAGAGGCTGAAATGGGTAAACACCTGCAGAAGAATGGTTTTACGCCCGATTATACGGTGTGGACATTTCATGGTGAGTCTGCCCAACGTGACCGAGCTGAGGTGGATCATCGTCGCACCGACGAGCATGGTACCGGGATGGAAAACATGGTGCAAGACTATGATGATGCTCGGGATTTGGATGAGGAGATGGAGGAATCTGCAAAGGCCTTCAATGAAATGTTGGAGTCTTCAAAACGTCCGCTCCACGAGCACACTGAGCTTTGTCAGTTGGATTCCATCTCACAAGTAATGGCTTTGAAGGCTCAATTCAACTTGGGCAGAGAATCCTATGACGCAATTATGACAATATTTGGACGCTTTCTAACCAAAGGCCATGTAATGCCTGCAAACCTGTACCAGTCAGACAAAATCCTCCGTGGATTGAAGATGCCCTATGAGAAGATACATGCCTGTGAGAAAGGATGTGCCTTATTTAGGTTTGACTATGCGGACTTGAACTATTGTCCCATTTGCAAGTGTTCCAGGTATATTGTGGTAGACAACGGTATGGGTGAGAAGACACAAACCAAAATCCTTGTTAGTGTTCTTCGGTATATGCCAATCTTACCAAGACTTCAACGTCTTTTCATGGTCGAAGAGACGGCCAGATAGATGGGCACAAAACAGGCAAAAGAACCGAACTAGATGCAGATGGTAATCTGATGATGGTACACACATCGGATGGTGTTGCGTGGAAAAAGTTTGATGAGTTACATGCTGACAAAGCGGCAGATCCGAGGCATCCTCGAGTCGGCATCAGCACCGATGGGTTTAGTGTGTTTGGTATGACGGCAACCCAATACAGTTGTTGGCCCGTATTTGTCTTTCCACTCAATCTCCCCCCAGACAGATTATGCAAAGAAAGAACATTTTCCTGACGTTGATAATTCCAGGGCCCAACTATCCGGGGAAAAATATGAATGTGTACATGCAGCCGCTTAAGGACGAATTGCAAGAAGCCTGGGATAATGGGTTCAAGACATACGACGCCTATAGAAAACGAAATTTCATAATGCGTGTCTGGTACATGTACTCGACGCATGACTTGCCGGCGTATGCGCTATTCGTTGGCTGGTGTGTGCATGGAAGGTTCCCGTGCCCCACATGCAAGGGAGCTCTTGAGTTTCGTTGGCTTCAGGCCGGTCGCAAGTTTTCTTGCTTCGACATGCATAGACAGTTCCTGGATCCTCGCCATAAGTTCAGGAAAAACAAGAAGAACTTCATCAGAGGTAGAGTTGTAAAAAACTCTGCACCACCTGCGTTGACAGGCCAACAGACCCTGGATCAGTTAAACGCTCTCGAGCTAGATCCAGAGCGTCCAGGGTACTTCAAGGGGTATAATTCTGAGCACGCCCGGACTCACAAAACATGCTTATGGGATCTGCCTTACTTCAAAGACCTCCTTTGCCCACACAACATCGATGTGATGCACACTGAGAAGAATATCGCCGAGGCACTTTTTGGTACATTGTTCGGATAGATGGGAAGTCAAAGGATAATACTAAGGCTAGAGTCGATCTGGAGGCGCTATGTGATAGGCCGTTACAAAACATGAAAGAACCGAAAGAAAAGCAGAACTGGACGAAGCCAAAGGCATGGTTCAATCTTGGAAGGCCAGCTATGAGGGAAATTATCTTGTGGGTGAAAATGCAGTTGATGTTCCCCGATGGGTATGCAGCGAATCTAAAGAGGGGAGCGAGTCTTGATAAATTGAAGATTTGGTCTCAAGAGTCATGATTGGCACATATGGATTGAGCGGGTAATGCCGGTGATGTTGCGTGGCTTCATCCCTGAGGATGAATGGATAATACTGGCAGAACTCAGCTATTTCTTCCGTGTTCTTTGTGCGAAAGAACTATCGCTTGGCGTGCTAGAAGAAATGGAAGAGTTGGCGCCAGAGTTGATCTGCAAGTTAGAGAAGATCTTTCCACAGGGCTTCTTTAATCCAATGCAGCATTTGATTTTGCATCTCCCGACCGAGGCAAGATTGGGGGACCCGTGCAAAATCGTTGGTGCTACCCAACTAAGAGGATGCAGAAGACGCTTCGAGAAAAATGTAAAAATAAACGTAGAATTGAAGCGTCTATGGCTGAGGCATTCATCACTGAGGAGGCGACAAACTTCGTGACAGCACACTACGAAACCAAAAATCGTCATTTGCATAATCCGAAGCCTCGGTACAATGCTGACGAGCCTAAAAAGGGTGGATCCAACCTCAGCCTATTCAAAGGCAATCTCGCACCAGCCAGTGTTTCAAATCCAGTATCTTTGGATAACGAAGAATGGTGGACCATTTCGTTGTATATCTTCAACAAGTAAGTTCTCGGTACATTGTTTCGCAACTTCTATTTCCTTTGAACTGCTCTTATTCCTGGATATTTCATACAGTCGATACGTCTCCCTATTCTCGTATGGAGCGGTGATCCAAAAGGATTCCGTCGAAGAGTATGAGCTTCTCGCAAAGCAAGGAGGCGGCTATCCCGGTTTCATCTCTTGGTTCAAACAAATGGTAAATTCTATTAGACAATTTCATTTCATTCGCTAATTTGTGCGTAATACAACAATCCTTTCATATTAAACTTGTAGGATAATTCAGAGTCTATGGACGCCGAATCGAGACAAGTCGCTAATGGTTTTGACTATAAGGTCCGTCATTTGACAAATACGACATCAACGGGTATCGTTTTCGTACCTATGGCAAAGAGCTATCTATGGCCGTCCGAAAGTCTACAAATTGTTGTGTATCTGCTATCGGCGAAGAAGGTACCGAGTATTATGGGAGAGTTGAAGCAATTTATGAACTTCTATTCTATGGTGAAAACCCACCGAATGTCGTAGTCTTCAAATGTTATTGGTTTCAACCGAAGGAGACTAGAAGGACTCATGAACATATAGGGCTAGTTGAAATCAACCAAAGCACCCATTTAGATGTTCCTGATGTCTATATTATGGCTCAACAGGCGGCCCAAGTATTCTATCTACCCTGGGCCTGCCAAACGAATCCAAATCTGAAAGGTTGGGATGTCGTTTATGAAGTGCCGCCACGTGCTAGACTATCTCCCCCAAAGGAAGAGGATTATGAACCTCACATTAACCCAGACACATATGAAGGAGAATTCTTCCAAGAGACACGTCTTTCCAAAAAGCGTTTCAAGAACCGCTATACTTCACCCCAAAACATTGAAGTAGACAGCGACAGTGAATCCCACATCACCGCAGAGGAGGAACAAGAAGAGCCGGAACAAGAAGAGGTTACTGCTGCGGACGACCTCTCAATGCTTGACTGATTACGTAAAGGTGGCCTTCCACATGTTGATGCCACTGAACCCTATGAGCCCGTCATTCATTATAGTGATGATGATGATTATGCATTTATTGATGATACTGATCGAGATTATTAGTAGTGTCAGGTATTCAATTTTTTTATGTTGTACTTGATGATGATACACTTAAGTGATATACATATTATTATTCATGTCGGTATTTTTTTACGTTTTACTAATTTTGTTTACTCTTTGTCATGGCAGGTGTTGAAAGATCGAAGGGGAGCTGACTGAGGCCAAGGACAAACGTGCCCAAATTGAAGGTGTGCCACACCATCAAGGTAGCTCCAGCTTATATCAGTTCGGGCGGAATTGGGTAATGTGGTTTGCTTCATTATTAATGCAATTCATTCATCATGCTAGCTTGAGCCCTTTAATTACTAATTTACTTTGTTTCTCTCTTTCAGGCATGCTACAATAAGACGGATAAGGTGCCAGAGGGGTACGACCTGTATGCCATGGCCCACACTGCCTCTTACAAGCAAGTCAAGGGGAAGGCGAGGAAAGGGGAGGAGTTTAACCTGAGCCAGATCCCCTACAATCCAGAGCAGGTGATGATATCTAGTGGCGGGAGGTCCCGTGGCTCCATAGCCATTGATCCAGAGATTGCTCCTGAGACCACGGTGAGTTTAATTTGAATGGACGTTACTTGCTAGTCTTAACATTTGAGTGTCATCATGCTAACGAAACATTGGAAATGATCTTTGGTGCAGCGTTACTCCACATAAGCATCACACGATCCTTCTCCAGCTACTGGCCTGAGCCAGCCCGCTCCCACACCTCCATGATCAAGGTAAGTTTCTCTAGTTTTTTGCTTAACAAATGCATAAAGACCTAGACTTAGCTTTATTTCATCCAATATGCTTACCTTAATGACCTAGACGTAGCTTCTTTTCCTGCAAAATGACTTAATAAGTTTACTGACCTCCAAAACCAGCCATTTTACCTAAGTTAGCTCTAAAATGATCTATACTTAGCTTTGTTTCCTCCAAAATGACCTAAGTTAGTTATAATATGCTTAGTTAACTAGGTTTGCTCAATAATGACATGTACTTACCTTACTATGTAAAAAATGGCATAATTAGCTTAGTTAGCTCATAAACGATCCATTTTACCTACATTAGCTCTAAAATGATGCATTTTACCTAAGTTAGCTCATAAACGATCCATTTCACCTAAGTTACCTCACAAACGATGGCGTGCTTCTTCTTCTAGTCTTCTTCTTCTAGTCACCTTTTCCTAACTTTCTTATTTGCCATTTTGCAGATTTCATTCACTTCTCGGAAGCTAGCTTGCTATGATGGAGTGCTTGTTTTTAATTTCATTCTCTTCTAGTATTCTTCTAGCTTGCTATGATGGAACTTGCTATCTTGATGAAACTTTGCATTGTAATATGTATGTGCAACTTTGCTATCTTGATGGAACTTGCTATGTATGAGTGGATGGAACTATATATGTATGTACGATGAAACTTATGTGCTGTTAAATAGCTCTGTGAAATATATCTATATATGTCATATATATTTGCTGTGAAAATTGTTGGATTTAAAAAAAACAGAAAAAAGAGCCAATATGCAGGCTCGTTGCCGTCAGCCACCATCGGCAAAGGTCTCTTTGCCATCAGCAGCGGATGGCAAAGAGGCCACGTGGCAGACAACTGTGCTTCCTGGGAGGCTGACCTATTTGGTCAGTTTGCCAACAGTGGCTGACAACAAAGAGAAAAAAAACTTTGCCTACAGCGGCGGACGACAAAGGCCTTCCGATGTTTGCCGTCAGCGGCCGACGGCAAAGGCTTGCTGTTAACCACCTAACGGAGTAACAGCGCAATTATTGCCGTCAGTATTCTTTGCCGTCGGCAGCTGATGGCAAAGGACCCTTTGCCATCAGCCGCCCGAAGCGGACGGCAATGTAGCTCTTTGCCGTCCCGTACGTTGCCGTCCAGTTTTGCCGTCCGCGGCAGACGTCAAAGACCTTTGCCGTCCGCCATCAGTGCCTTTGCCGTCCGCCGTGGCTGATGGCAAAGTAGCTGATTCCTGTAGTGGTATTCTATATTCTCGAGAGAAGCCTCTAGTGAAAACTATGCCCCCCTGGTCTATTTTCTATCATATATTAAAACCAAAAATACCTTGCTGAAATTTTCTTTTATTTATTTTATTTTGTATTTTTGTTCGATCTATCTATCAAAAAAATATCTTTTAATCTTGCTCGTAACCGTTGAAGGATTGACAACCCCTCTACGCGTTGGGTTGCAAGTATTTGTTGTTTGTGTGCAGATGTTGTTTACATAGTGTTGCTTGGTTCTCCTACTGGATTGATAACCTTTGTTTCATAACTAAGGCCAATACTTATCTCTACTATACTGCATCATCCTCTCCTCTTCGGGGAAATCCCAACGCAGCTCACAAGTAGCAACGCGCGCGACACCCGTCTACTCCTCCCCCTGGCCCGCCAGTCGGCGGCACAACCACCACCATTTCCCCCCACTTTCCCAAAAAACTCCCGCCGCTCGCTCTCCCGCCCGCTCGCCATGGATGATGTGCCAGTCCTCGGTGCCGCTGCCGGCCTCGCCTCCCTCGTCTCCTCTGGCCTCATCTCCCTCGCCTCCACCAAAGGCAAGGCCTGCGCCCCGCAAGACTGCGGCACCACCCAAGAAGAAGCAATTGACGCCCGAGCAGCGGGCCATGTTGTCGGCCAAGAGAAAGGGCCAAAGGCACGCACAAGACGCCAAGCTCGAATCCGCGGAAGCCGCCGCCCTCTCTGCCGCTGCAGAGCAGGAGGAAACCAATGTCCGAGTCGCCACGGTAACGAGGGAGGCCCTGCTCTACCTAGGGTTGAACCTGGTCATCACGGGATTGTTACCGCAGCCGTGGCCAGCACGGGCTCGTCGGCATTTCCTCGTGTGGTACTGCCAGAGTCACCGCGTGTGTCTACCATGCAGCCGATTCCCGGCTTCCATGTCTATCCGCAAGCCTCCCGCTTCTCCGAGGAATGCTCCCCGTAGGTGAGGGTGGTGGCACCGTCCACACCCGATGTCGCGCCCATGGCCATTAACCTCAACACCACACCGGTGGCCCGTGGATCATCCTCCGAAGGGGCGAGGAAACGCTCGCGGGGGATACCAGCCGACATGCATCCCGACGCCCGCAACCTGTTCGACAGAATGCTGGCCACCAATGATGACGAGACGACCAACAATTTCATCACCGAGAACATCATCTTGGAAGGCGGTGGGGTCGCTACCTTCGCATGGAGTGTGGGTGCGGCTGCCTTCGATCCCGACGAGAGCCAAAGCCAAGACAACCCACCTTTGATCAAGCTAGCATGGATGACCCCTTCATGCAAGACCAGGTTGGCATGGGCAGCGCCTTCCCGCTCGACCATGAATTCCCGGTGAATTACGACCTTGACGAAGAGGATGAAGTGGATATCGACGGGGAGCCTTTTTGAGGACGAGCTCGCCAACCAAGCCGGCGCAAACAAGAAGAGCAAAAGCAAGCGAACGAAGGCATACACGCAGCCGGAGGACAAACTCCTTTATGAGTGTTGGATGGACATTGGACAAGACCCCAAGGTCGGCACCGAGCAAAAGGCATCTACCTTTTGGATTCGTGTTCATCGTGAGTACCATGAACGCAAGAAGTTCGCGCCGTACGAAATGGAGAGCAAGCATGGGTGAGTGTCTCTCTCGAAGCGATGGAGGGTGATACAACAAGAGTGCAACAAGTTTTGTGCCACCCTTGAGAGCATCCATGCACGTCCTGTGAGCAGCATCGGCATGAAAGATACGGTATATATGCGCCCTTCTTTGTATATATTTCCCTTGTGCTTGCATGTCCATTTTCCCATATGCTTGCATGCTATTCATTTGTAGGCATTCCAAGCTTCAGAGGCATTCAAGGCGCAACACAAAGGCAAGTCCTTCAACCTCACCCATTTTTGGATGGTCATCAACGGGGAGGAGAAGTTCAAGGTGCAATATGCCGCCGCCAACGCGTGGGGGGTGGGGGGGGGGGAGGAAGTCTTCGGGAGCATGGGGATGGCGAGAAGCCAGGGCCGCAGAGGAAGACCAACTCCAAGAAGGAGGACAAGCGTGATGCGGCATCGATTGCCTTGCATGCCACTTTGGAGGGCATGATGAGCAAGAAGGACACAAGGGAGGAGAAGCGTCCGGCAGGACAAGGAAGAGCAAATGAACACCTTCATGGAGATCCAAAGGAGGAGGCTTGAGCTCGATGGGGAGAAGCAAGCCAAGATACTCGAGATGAAGGCAGAGAAGCAAGCGAAGATGCTCGAGATCGAGGCCGCCAATGCCAAGACCAAGGCAAAAGAAGTGACGCTCTCTAGCATGATGACAGGGGTGGAGATCATGAAGGTGGACTTGAGCACGGTGTCGCCGAGGAAGTGGCCATGGTTCGAGAAGATGCGGGCTGACATGCTCAAGTTCGAAGATGAGTGATCTATGGCAGAGAGCGTCATCCTTTTTTTTTTATGCCGGCAAGTGTACTGGCATGACCACGGCCGAGATGGCGTGGTTGAACTCCCGCCCCTTCTTTGTGTGCTGGCATGTGTGCCGGCTGCTGGCAAGTGCACCAGCATAAACTGTGTGGTGGGTTGTTTGGAGGCTGGCATGGCACCGGCATGAACTCTGAGACGATGGCATGGCCGCTGACATGACCTATAGCCTTTTAAAAATTATGTGCGGACGTGAAATGAATCGGCGAGTTGGAAGTTCGGGGCGAACGATGAGTGGGCGACCGACCTAAATGGACGACAAGCGGATAAAGTGCACGTCGTCGGTGCGTTGGAGTTGCTCTAACTCGTTTCCCATCTGCATTTGAATCTGCATTTCACTAGCGACGGTTCTTCCCGCACCCATTGGAAGAGCGCGTGTGCTCCCGTACGTGCGCGGCCAAATAGGTACAGTCGTCAACGTACGTACGTACGCACCCTGTTGCTGCACGAGGCCGTAGCTGCTGCATCTGCATTTTTGACAACTCTAGGTAGATGATCCATTTCCCCATCAAGCCTCTCGTCCATGTGTGCGTCCCAGATCGTGGCCCTTGGCCTACATGTACCTCCACTCCCGCGCCAACAACCAACCCCGTCGCCATCGCGCGTACTCTCTCCCCCTCTCCTCTCCTCCCCGGTCCAAATATCCATCCCTACATAGAAGCCACGCATCTCGCGCTCCGTTTCCCCATTATAGCAGAGCACTGAACAGGTCGCAGCACCCCCTCCCGAATTCCCTCGCTCACTCACTCCACGCCCGCGCGTTCCTTGGCTGGCCTCGCACGTCGCCGTCCTCCTCGGCGACAGCGCTCCTCGCAGGCGGCGGCAATGGGGAACCCGCCGGAGCTGTACTACCAGCTGCTCAACATCACCAGGGACACGCCCCCGCAGGAGATCAGGGCGGCGTACCGGTGCCTGGTGCGCCAGTGGCACCCCGACAAGCACCCGCCGTCCTCCAAGTCCGAGGCCGAGGACCGGTTCAAGGCCATCACACAGGCGTACGAGGTGCGTTGCGTTGCGTGATCGCCGATCGAGCCGGCGCGCTCCTCCTGTCTCCTGTTTCAAGTTTTTGACGCTTGCATTGCGGGTGGTCGCCGGCCTTCGCTGTCCGCAGGCTCTCCTGGACCAGCAGGAAAACAGGGCGGTGCTCCGGGCGCGCAACGCCGACGAGGGCAGGAGGAGCTGCGCTAGGCCCGAGGAGCGCGTTGGCGGCAGCGCGGCGGCAATGGCGCGGGCTCCCGAGAGGGCAGCGAGGACGACCGCCCCACCGCCGCCGGCGCGGGAGTCCCAGAAGGTGTACAGCTCCACTGACATCGGTGGCGGCGGGCGGCGCGCGTTCGCCGAGTTCTCCAGCTACGTGGTGCGCAAGGCGCCGCCGCTGGAGCGCAAGGTGGAGTGCACCCTGGAGGAGCTCTGCGCCGGGTGCAAGAAGGAGGTCAAGTACACCCGCGACGTCGTCACTAAGAACGGGTAAGCCATCACGCCACGATGACGTGGAACCGTACACAAAAGAAACATCCATATCTTCAGATCTGTCACTCACCTGAGACAACATCATTGCCGTTTATTCACAGTCCCTTATACTACCACTGTATATGATAGTAACAGTATCACACCACAGTATGCATGCTATCAAAGTATTTTCTATAAAAAGTAGGTTTTATTCGCGAAACATTAAAGAGGATACAAACACAATGAACACACACGGGGACTCTGCATAGCTAAGATTAATTTACGTCTGTCTTTTCATTTACAAATTCAGTTTATATCTGTGGTTAGACATCCATGTAACATATAAAAGAAAGAGCGTGTCAGGCTATAGATTCAGATGAATGTGCGTGTGCCTACTTGATGATGGGCAAGAATAATCTTGGTACGGTTTAACATGCGGTCTAGACAATGCTTGCTTGAAAGCTCAGGCTAGACAAAACAGAGCTGTTAAGTACTGTGACACCAAATCAGCTTTATTCTCAATTATGTGGTGTACTTTTTAAGAAATATAGGTGTTCATATAGCAATCTGCTCAACCCCCATCAAGGGACACACTACACTGGTAGTCTGGTACAGTTTCAGGCCATGGGCCAGTTTCTCCAGCATGCCACAGGCTGCACTTGATCACTAAAATACATATGCTAGAGATGAAATGTTTAGCCCCCCTATGGTTGTCTGCAAGAGGATTATCCTCACTAACCACTAAGAACTAACTACAATATTATGCCACAATTAATACCGTAGAACAATTGTTCTACGGTCAGGGCTCAAAAAAATTTTTATGCCACAATTCAGTAGAAGATTCTTAGGCAGGCACTCCCTCTGTAAATAAATATATAAGTGTGTTTAGATCACTAAATACTTAAGAGGTAGTACGAGCATACTTGTAATGTGCTACTAAGAACTCATGTTTGGTTGAATACCTCTATTTTGGAGGCTATCACCTGTCGAAATGCGTGGGGTGGTCCTTCGGGGGCAGGGCATTAGGTGGTGTGTAATTCATGTATGCTGCCTGCATGTGAGGGTGCTGGCCTATCTAGCTGGTACCGGAGAGAGACGGTGACTCTATTCGTGCCACCTGATCGCATTTTTTACGCTACTGACCAGTGACCATCGCCTGCATGATTTGGTCCCTGACTGGCAGGCTGATCGCCAAGAAGGAGGTGACGCAGATCATCCGGGTGAAGCCCGGGTGGAAGAAGGGGACCAAGGTGACGTTCGAGGGCATGGGCAACGAGCGCCCCGGCTGCCTCCCCGGCGACGCCGTCTTCACCGTGTCGGCCAGGAGGCACAAGGCGTTCAAGCGGCAGGGCGACGACCTGGTGCTCAAGGCGGAGGTGCCGCTGGTGAGCGCGCTCACCGGCTGGTCCTTCTCGTTCCGGCTGCTCGGCGGCGAGAAGGTCAGCTGGTCGTTCCGCGACGAGGTCATCCGCCCCGGGTACGAGAAGGTGGTGAGGGGGGAGGGCATGCCCGTCGTCGGCGGCAAGAAGGGCGCGCGCGGGGACCTTCGGGTCAAGTTCGACGTGGTGTTCCCCAAGAACCTCACCGGCGAGCAGCGGAGGGGCCTCGTCGAGATCCTGAGGGGCTGCGCCTGAAGCCCTGGACCGAGAGCAGAGCAGCCTGCCGGAGAGTGAAAATTTTGTCGCGCGGTCATGTTAATACACTTTGGGGCAGAACAGAACTGATCGATGATGTCCTTGTACATAGAGATTTTGAATATGAGATGTGAGCGACCCTCTTGGTTTTGCAGATGGAAGGATCGATAATACACACATGGACGGTGGTTGCAACTTCCATGGGCAATGATTTTTGGCATTTTGCTTCTTCATTCACATCGCTTCATTAATTCCTTTTTGAAGCCTAGCTGCGGCCTTTGGGGCGAACAACGGGCCGCGCAAGCAAATGGCTGGGCAGGTATGGTGCTTTTTTGCTGCTAATGAACATCTTGTATCTGTGTGTACCATTTTTGGTACTGCCTGGCTAGAGCAACTCTGAACCATCTCAAAACACTTGACCCCCAAGAATTTCTTGGTATTATAAACGTGGACCCTAACCCATTCCCAAAACTTAAGTTCCAAAAGGGATTCTTTTTGCTAAACAATCCTTCTTTTTAATATAAGAGAGTGCCTAGAACTCATCTAGATGAGATGTTTAGTCTCATTCACCTCAATCTCTACCATTAAAGGGGAAGTTGCCAGTTTCGCCTCACTCCTTCCAACCCCTTGGCAAACCATGTGTTACGCCCGCGAGCATCTTACAGACGATCTTTCGCTCAAGTGCAACCAATTTAGATGTGCCAATTTGACGCATGCATTAACTCAATCAAATCGGCCATTTCCCAAAACAACTTCATGCATTAACTCATTCAAATCAAATCTTAAGAAAATATCAACTAAATCCAAACTTTTCTTGCCTTCCACTACTCATACCCAAATCAAATTAAATCTTACCAAAACATCAAATAGTCAAAGTTGGCCGGCCCATTTGATGGGCCTCCGTGTTTTTATTTTCCGTGTTTTCTATGTTCCATTTTTTGTTTTCTTTTTTCTGTTTCATTTTTTCTATGATCAATATGTTGGTTTGCTCGGCATAGTAACAGAATTGGGACAGACTTGTACGCCAAGGTGAGTTAGTAGGGTCGCCTCCATTCCGATTAAACCACCCCCCTTGATATTTTTTAGCCCACCAATTTATTTGAACTGATTTTTAGCCCACAGATCTATTTATCTCTAATCCTAAAGGGGAGTTGGTAGTCTCGCCTCACTCCCTTCAACCCCTCAACAAACCTTATGCTACGCCCGTGAGCGTCTTACAGACGACTTTTCGCTCAAGCGCAACCAATTTAGGAGGGCCCATTTGACGCTTGCATTAAGTCAATAAAATGGGCCCTTTCCCAAAATAACTTCATGCATTAACTCATTCAAATCAAATCTTAAGAAAATATCAACTAAATTCAAACTTTCCTTGGCTTCCACTACTCATACCCAAATCAAATTAAATCTTGCCAAAACATCAATTATAGTCAAAGTTGGCCGGCCCATTTGATGCGTGTGCACGTTTTTATTTTTCGTGTTTTCTATGTTTCATTTTTTGTTTTGTTTTTTTCTGTTTCATTTTTTCTATAATCAATAGGTTGGTTTTTGCTCGGCATAGTAACAGAATTGGGACAGACTTGTATGCCAAGGTGAGTTGGTAGGGCCGCCTCCATTCCGATTAAACCACCCCCATTGATTTTTTATCCCACCAATTTATTGAACTGGTTTTTAGCCCACTGATCTATTTATCTCTACTCCTAAAGGGGAGTTGGTAGTCTCGTCTCACTCCCTTCAACCCCCCATCAAACCTTATGTTACGCCCGCGAGCGTCTTACAGACGACTTTTCGCTCAAGCGCAACCAATTTAGGCGGGCCCATTCGATGCGTGCATTAACTCAATCAAATCGGCTCTTTCCCAAAACAACTTCATGCATTAACTCTTTAAAATCAAATCTTAAGAGAATACCAAATAAATTCAAACTTTCCTTGGCTTCCACTACTCATACACAAATCAAATTAAATCTTACCAAAACATCAGTTATAGTCAAAGTTGGCCGGCCCATTTGACGCGTGTGCGCGTTTTTATTTTTCGTGTTTTCTATGTTTCATTTTTTTTCCTTTTTTCTGAACCATTGTTTCTATGATCAATAGGTTGGTTTTTGCTCGACATAGTAACAGAATTGGGACAGACTGGGGCGTGTTTGGTAGCCTTGTGAGCCGGGCCTGGCTAGCTCAAGCCTGACTAAACGGAGCCTGGGTGAGGAAAATAAGCAAAAAAACGACATATGCACATTGTTTGGTTGCTTGCATCTAGGCCTCTCGCATTAAGGGATCAATTTTGGCTTATAGTTTGGTTGCCTACATTGGCTCGGTTCACCCAACTACACGGTGTTTGGTTCCATGCAACAATTGTTGTCTGGTAACCTCTTCGGCGAGGTGGTGAGGTTACCAACACACAGTGGCGTAAAGAAAAAATCGTACACACACAACAAAATATAGTTGTAAACCATAACTAATTGCAGTTTAAATAAAATGCGACACTTAAACATATCAATTCAAACGCAAAGCAGTACGATAAGAACTAAACCAGCTGGAGCATAGGAAGGGCAGTCCTAGACGTTGAGAGCGAAGGCGTCGTCATGCTTGCCGCACTTGGTCACCACTTCAATGCGTTCGTAGTCGAAGATGAAGACCTTGAGCGTGTCCAGAGTGAGCAGGTTGAACATCGCCATGTAGCATATCCTGATCTGATGGACGGCGGCGAAGGGGGCCCAACCTTGATCGAGGATCACCATGCCGTCCATCAGGCGTACAATCAACCTCCACGAGCAGTCATGTTGATCCTCAGCTTGAACTCTTGCGGCACCGCCGTAAAGTGTTTGGTGAAGTCCAGAGGCATTGGGATGCACTCAGGATGAGGGGAAAGGATCAACTTACAGGAGTGGGTTGGACCTCCATCCTCTTGGTAGTGGTCATAGTTACGGCGCTTGTCGCTAGGGGCTCCTCTTGCACAACGTCCTCATCTGTGGCCACCTCCTCAGGCGTGGTCGGCACAACCTCCTTGCCTTCTCCATGGGGCGGCACCACCTCCTTGCCCTTGTTGCCCATGTCGGTCTGCATTACGAAGAGAGCGCATTATGAAGAGCACAATAAAGTTCTAAGGTTGATAACAATTAAAATCTATCGTCCATGACCCCTTTATTTACCATTGATACGTCCCCAGCGTATCTATAATTTTTTATTGTTCCATGCTATTATAGTATCTATCTTGGGTGTTTATTATACAATTATATGCAATTATATATATATATATATATATCATTTTTGGGATTAACCTATTAACTTAGTGCCAATTGTCAGTTGTTATTTTTTGCCTATTTTTTGTTTTCCAGGAAATCAGTACCAAACGAAGTCCAAATGCCACGAAACCTTTTGATGCTTTTTTTTTGGACATAAGAAACACTATAAGCTTCGGGAGGAGACCAAAAGGCAAAGGAGTGGGCCACGAGCCACTAGGGCACGCCCAAGGGGGTCGGTGATAACCCACAAGTATAGGGGGTCGCAACAGTTTTCGAGTGTAGAGTATTCAACCCAATTTATTGATTCGACACAAGGGGAGTCAAAGAATATTCTCAAGTATTAGCAGTTAAGTTGTCAATTCAACCACACCTCGATAACTTAATATCTGCAGCAAAGTATTTAGTAGCAAAGTAGTATGGAAGTAATGATAGCAGTGGCAAAAGTAATAGTAGCAGTTTTGTAGTAATTGTAACAATGGCAACGGTAAAGTAACTAAGCAAAGATCAATATGTGAAAAAGCTCGTAGGCATTGGATCAGTGATGGATAATTATGTCGGATGCAATTCCTCATGCAACAGTTATAACATAGGGTGACACAGAACTAGCTCCAGTTCATCAATGTAATGTAGGCATGTATTCCGAATATAGTCATACATGCTTATGGAAAAGAACTTGCATGACATCTTTTGTCCTGCCCTCCCGTGGCAGCGGGGTCCTATTGGAAACTAAGGAATATTAAGGCCTCCTTTTAATAGAGTACTGGACCAAAGCATTAACACTTAGTGAGTACATGAACTCCTCAAACTACGATCATCACCGAGAAATATCCTGATTATTGTCACTTCGGGGTTGCCGGATCATAACACATAGTAGGTGACTATAGACTTGCAAGATAGGATCAAGAACTCACATATATTCATAAAAACACAATAGGATTCAGATCTGAAATCATGGCACTCGGGCCCTAGTGACAAGCATTAAGCATAGCAAAGTCATAGCAACATCAATCTCAGAATATAGTGGATACTAGGGATCATACCCTAACAAAACTAACTCAATTACATGGTAAATCTCATCCAACCCATCACCGTCCAGCAAGCCTATGATGGAATTACTCATGCACGGTGGTGAGCATCATGAAATTGGTGATGGAGGATGGTTGATGATGACGACGGCGACAGATTCCCCTCTCCGGAGCCCCGAACGGACTCCAGATCAGCCCTCCCGAGAGAGGTTAGGGCTTGGCGGCGGCTCCGTATCGTAAAACGCGGTGAATCCTTCTCCTTGATTTTTTTCTTCCCGAACGTGAATATATAGAGTTGGACTTGAGGTCGGTGGAGCATCAGGGGGGCCCATGAGGCAGGGAGGCACGCCCAGGGGGTAGGGCGCGCCCCCCACCCTCATGGATAGGGTGTGGGCCCCCTGGCCTTGATTCTTTCGCCAGTATTTTTTATTAATTCCAAAAATATTCTTCGTGGAATTTAAGGTCATTCCGAGAACTTTTATTTCTGCACAAAAATAACACCATGGCAATTCTACTGAAAACAACGTCAGTCAGGGTTAGAGCATCTCCAGCCGCGCCCCCAACAAGGACCCCCAGGCGATTTTTCGGCCGCCGGCACCAAAAAATTGGCCCAGTCGCGCCCCCAGGGGCCCATTTTCACCGGCTCCGGCCAAAATTGGCGCCGGCGGACCCAACCCGAACCCGGCGCGCTGTGGGGCGCTCGGGAGCGCCGGGCGAATATTTTTTGGCGCGAAAGCGCCGTGGGCCAGCCGAGTCAGCGACTCGACTCTCTTCTCGCCGCTTCGTCGTCCTCATCGCCTCGTTTCCGGCGGCGAATCAATGCCAAAGCTGCGCACGCTGCCGCGATGGTCAGCCTCCATTGATGCCTCACGGGCGGCGCAGTGAAGGCCGGGCGACGCGTGTCCCCTCGCCCTGGAGGAGATCGAAGCCCGCAAGCGTGGGCGCGAGGACGAGCACGGTGTCTTGATCCTCGACAGCGACGACGACGAGGACGCCCTCGGGCCGTCAAACTCGCCGCGCCAACCGGGGGAGGGATGCAGCAGGGATGGCGGCGGCGGAGGCGGCGACGCTGATGACGACGACGGCGGCGGCGACTACACGCGGTTCTACAGCCTCCTCTGCATGTAGAACTGCAAGGGCGGGCGGCGGGCGGCGGGGAGCGGCAAGGCAGACGGCAAGGAGCGGCGATGGAGACGGCGAGGGGCAGCCCCTATTAGTTTTTTTGTAAAATATGTTTAAATTTGAACGAACTCGCCAATGTTTGCGTTAAATTTGAGCTGTGTTTGCGCCGTTTTCAACTTTTTCAAAAAAACATGGGCGCCGCGGCTGGGGGCATCACGCCCCCAGCGCGTGGGTTAGCGCCAGTGCACCCCCATGCAGCGATTTTTAGCCCCTCCTGGGGGGCCAACGGCTGGATATGCTCTTAGTTCCATTCAAATCATGCAAGTTAGAGTCCAGAACAAGGGCAAAAGTGTTTGGAAAAGTAGATACGATGGAGACGTATCAGTTGGCGCGCCCTGGTGCCTCGTGGGCCTCTTGTTCTTCCGTTTAACCTAATTCTGACTCTATAAGTTCTCTAAAATCGGGAAACCAATAGAGAGCCACCCAAAATACTTTTTTTGCCGCCGCAAGTTTCTGTTCACGTGAGATCCCATCTGGAGGCCTTTTCCAACACTCTGTGGGCGGGGGAATCGATCATGGAGGGTTTCTACATCAACCTTGTTGCCCCTCTGATGATGTGTGAGTAGTTTACCACAGACCTATAGGCCCATGGCTAGTAGCTAGATGGCTTCTTCTCTCTATTTGATCTTCAATACAATGTTCTCCTTGATATTCTTGGAGATCTATTGGATGTAATCCTTTTTTGCGTGAGTTTGTTGGGATTCGATGAATTGTGGGTTTATGATCATATTATCTATGAATATTATTTGAGTCTTCTCTGAAATCTTTTATGCATGTTTCTTATAGTTTTATATTTCTCTCCGATCCATCCATTTGGCTTGGCCAACTAGATCTCCTTGTATTTACTTTATTTGCCATTTGCCTCTCATTTTCATCTCCCCCACTTCTAAAATGCTTCGCAAAAACACAAAAATATTTTCCTTTTTTTGTCTTTTTGCTTGTTTGCTTGCTTGAAGTTATTATCATGTCTGAATCCGTTATTGAAAAAAAGTGAGAACAGTAAAATCCCTATGGTTGAAATTCCCTCAAATTTGGATGCTAAGACTTTTGTCATGGGAAGTGGGAACATCATAGGAAAAGGCATTATTCAGGAATTCTTTAATTGTACGGGAACTTTGGTTTGTGATGATATTCCTATTCTTAAAGGAACAAAATATTATGTCGAAGCTATTTTCGCACTAGTTCTTAAACTTGAGAGAAGATTTATTTGCACTCATCCCACTTTGCAAAGATTGTTTTGTGAGTTGTCAGTTATAAATAATCCTAAGGCTAAAAAGATAGCTACCCTTATCCTCGTGAATGAATTTGATTACATAGTGCGAGAAGCTCGAGAGATGTTTAATTTTTATGGTATGGGTCATGAAAAACCGGTGATAGATGATATTTTACATAATGAGGATTACTTGTTGAGTTATTTATTTCATGATAACCACACTTTTGATGAGAATACCAAAAATGAAGTTCCTTCTTTAAACATAATCCAACAATTTTTCGATGGAATTAATAAACGGTGCTCTTGGGTCGTAAAAGGGAACCAAGAAGGGTTTGAAGATGGTCATAAATTTTTTGTTGATGATGTGTTCCATGTTGTTTTTGAAAATCCTCTTGATAAAGACACGTCTTTAAATGGAAAAATGAAAGATGACAACAGTTGAAACTATGCATTATGCCTAGCTAGGGGCATAAAATAATAGCGCTCGTTGGGAGGCAACCAATAATTATCTTATTTTTCTTGTTTCTTTTCCTGTTTTTTTGGTGTGCACACAATTATGCTACTGTTATGGTTGTGTTTTTGTGTTTTAATTAGTGTTTGTGCCAAGTGAACCCTTTGGGTTGATTTGGATGATAGATGATTTGATTCTGGGAAAAAACAGAAACTTTTTTGCCCAGTTCTGGGATTTTGTAAATTCACAGGAACGTGATTTTAATTTGATTTTTTTACACATGACTGGTATACAAATTTCCCATGTTGTCATAATTGTTCAGAATTTTTGGAGTTACATAAGTATGGTCAATCTTCGAATTACTACAGACTGTTTTGTTTTTGACAGATTATGTTTTTGTTGCACTGTTTGTTTTGATGAATCTATAGATTGTATCGGGGGGTATAAGCCATGGTGAAGTTAGAATATAGTGGGTATTATGCAATAAGAAGATAGAATGGGTTTACAATAGTACTTAAAGTTTGTGATTTGGTTGTTATACTAATGGATCTCACGAAGGTTTTTGTTGAGTTTTCTGTGTTGAAGTTTTCAAGTTTTGAGTGAGATCACGATGGATGAAGGAATAAGGAGTGTCAAGAGCCTAAGATTGGGGATGCCCGAGGTACCCTAAAGGTAATATTCAAGGTGTTGGGGAACGTAGTAATTTCAAAAAAATTCCTACGCACACGCAAGATCATGGTGATGCATAGCAACGAGAGGGGAGTGTATCTTCATACCCTTGAAGATCGCTAAGAGGAAGCGTTTATCAACGCGGTTGATGTAGTCGTACATCTTTACGATCCGACCGATCCAAGTACCGGACGCACGGCACCTCCGAGTTCTGCACACGTTCAGCTTGATGACGTCCTCGCCTTCTCGATCCAGCAAGATGGGCGAAGTAGTAGATGAGTTCCGGCAGCACGACGGCGTGCTGACGGTGTTCGTGAAGAACAATCTCCGCAGGGCTTCGCCTAAGCACTACAGAAACTATGACGGAGGATAAACTAGAGGGGACGGGGTTGCCAACACACGGCTTGGTCTTTCTTGATGTGTCCTTGGTGCTAGCCCTGCCCCTCTATTTATATGTTGAGCCTTGGGGTCGAAACTTGGAGTAAAAGCCTCCACAAAGTCGGTTTCACCCGAAAGGCAAGAGTCCTTCTCGGACTCCTGGGCTAGACGCCAGGGTTCCCGGCGTCTGGACCCAGACGCCAGGGACCCTGGCGTCTAGCCCCTGGCCTCCGCAAAACTTCCTTTTGCACTTCCCAAAAACCTTGTGGGCTTTCCCCTTTGGCCCAAATAACGTGTTCTCGTACCCAAACATTTCGGGAAACATGCGGAACCCCTTCCGGTGAATTCCGGAACCCTTTCGGAGACCAAACAACATTATTCCATATATTAAACTTCATCTCCGGACCATTCCGGAGTTCCTCGTGATGTCCGTGATCTCATTCGGGACTCCGAACAACATTCGGTTACCAACATACATAACTCAGATAATACTATATCATAAACGAAAGTTAAGCGTGCGGACCCTACGGGTTCGAGAACTATGTAGACATGACTGAGACATCTCTCTGGTCAATAACCAATAGCGGAACCTAGATGCCCATATTGGCTCCTACATATTCTACGAAGATCTTTATCGGTCAAACCGCATAACAACATACGTTGTTCCCTTTGTCATCGGTATGTTACTTGCCCGAGATTCGATCGTCGATATCCCAATACCTAGTTCAATCTCGTTACCGGCAAGTCTCTTTACTCGTTACATAATGCATCATCCCATAACTAACTCATTAGCTACATTGCTTGCAAGGCTTATAGTGATGTGCATTACCGAGAGGGCCCAGAGATACCTCTCTTACAATCAGAGTGACAAATCCTAATCTCGAAATACGTCAACTCAACAAGTACCTTTGGAGACACCTGTAGAGCACCTTTATAATCACCCAATTACGTTGTGACGTTTGGTAGCACACAAAGTGTTCCTCCGGTAAGCGGGAGTTACATAATCTCATAGTCATAGGAACATGTATAAGTCATGAAGAAAGGAATAGCAACATACTAAACGATCAAGTGCTAAGCTAACAGAATGGGTCAAGTCAATCGCATCATTCTCCTAATGACGTGATCCCGTTAATCAAATGACAACTCATGTCTATGGTTAGGAAACTCAACCATCTTTGATTAACGAGCTAGTCAAGTAGAGGCACACTAGTGACACTATGTCTGTCTATGTATTCACACATGTATTATGTTTCCGGTTAATACAATTCTAGCATGAATAATAAACATTTATCATGAAATAAGGAAATAAATAATAACTTTATTATTGCCTCTAGGGCATATTTCCTTCAGTCTCCCACTTGCACTAGAGTCAATAATCTAGTTCACATCACCTTGTGATTTAACACCAATATTCACATATGTATGTGATTAATACCCATAGTTCACATCGTTATGTGATCAACGCCCAAAAGGTTTACTAGAGTCAATAATCTAGTTCACATCGCTATGTGATTAATACCCAAAGAGTACTAAGGTATGATCATGTTTTGCTCGTGAGAGAAGTTTAGTCAACGGGTCTGTCACATCCAGAGCCGTATGTATTTTGCAAATATTCTATGTCTACAATGCTCTGCACGGAGCTACTCTAGCTAATTGCTCCCACTTTCAATATGTATCCAGATTGAGACTTAGAGTCATATGGATCAGTGTAAAAGCTTGCACCGATGTAACTCTTTACAACGGGCTCTTTTATCACCTCCATAATTGAGAAATATTTCCTTAGTCCTCACTAAGGATATTCTTGACCGCTGTCCACTGATATACTCTTAGATCACTTTGGTACCTCCCTGCTAAGCTTATTGATAAGCATACATCAGGTCTGGTACATAACATAGCATACTTTATAGAACCTATGACTGAGGCATAGGTAATGACTTTTCTTTCTTTTTCTATTTTCTGCCAAGGTCGGGTTTTTGAGTCTTACTCAACTTCACACCTTGCAACACAGGCAAGGACTCATTCTTTGACTGTTCCATTTTGAACTACTTCAAAAACTTATGAAGGTATATACTTATTGAAAAATCTTATCAAGCGTCTTCATCTATCTCTATTGATCTTGATGCTCAATGTGTAAGCAGCTTCACCGAGGTCTTTCATTGAAAAACTTTTATTCAAGTATCCTTTTATGCTATCCAGAAATTCTATATCATTTCCAATCAACAATATGTCGTCCACATATAATATCAGAAATGGTACAGAGCTCCCACTCACTTTCTTGTAAATACAGGCTTCTCCAGAAGTCTGTATAAAACCATATGCTTTGATCAAACTATCAAAGCATTTATTCCAACTCCGAGAGGCTTGCACCAGTCCATAAATGGATCGCTGGAGCTTGCACACTTTGTTAGCACCTTTCGGATCAAAAAAACCTTCTGGTTGCATCATATACAACTCTTCTTCCAGAAATCCATTCAGGAATGCATTTTTGACATCCATTTGCCAAATTTCATAATCATAAAATGCGGCAATTACTAACATGATTCGGACAGACTTAAGCATCGCTACTGGTGAGAAAGTCTCATCATAGTCAACCCCTTGAACTTGTCGAAAACCTTTCACAACAAGTTGAGCTTTGTAGACAGTTACATTACCATCTGCGTCAGTCTTCTTCTTGCAGATCCATTTATTCTCGATGGCTTGCCGATCATCGGGCAAGTCAACCAAAGTCCATACTTTGTTCTCATACATGGATCCCATCTCAGATTTCATGGCCTCAAGCCATTTTGCGGAATCTGGGCTCATCATCGCTTCCTCATAGTTCGTAGGTTCGCCATGGTCAAGTAACATGACTTCCAGAATAGGATTACCGTACCACTCTGGTGCGGATCTTACTCTGGTTGACCTACGAGGTTCAGTAGTAACTTGATCTAAAGTTTCATGATCATTATCATTTGCTTCCTCACTGATTGGTGTAGTTGTCACAGGAACCGGTTCTTGTGATGAACTACTTTCCAATAAGGGAGCAGGTAGAATTACCTCATCAAGTTCTACTTTCCTCCCACTCACTTCTTTCGAGAGAAACTCCTTCTCTAGAAAGGGTCCGAATTTAGCAGCAAAAATCTTGCCCTCAGATCTGTGATAGAAGGTGTACCCAATAGTCTCTTTTGGGTATCCTATGAAGACACATTTATCCGATTTGGGTTCGAGCTTATCTGGTTGAAGTTTCTTCACATAAGCATCGCAGCCCCAAACTTTCAGAAATGACAACTTTGGTTTCTTGCCAAACCACAGTTCATAAGGCGTCGTCTCAATGGATTTTTATGGTGCCCTATTTAACGTGAATGCGCCATATCTAAAGAATAACCCCAAAATGATAGCGGTAAATTAGTAAGAGACATCATAGATCGCACCATATCTAGTAAAGTACGATTACAACATTCAGACACACCATTTCGTCGTGGTGTTCCGAGTGGCGTGAGTTGCGAAACTATTCCGCATTGCTTCAAATGTAAACCAAACTCGTAAGTCAAATATTCTCCTCCATGATCAGATCATAGAAAATTTATTTTCTTGTTACGATGATTTTCCACTTCACTCTGAAATTCTTTGAACTTTTCAAATGTTTCAGACTTGTGTTTCATCAAGTAGATATACTCATATCTGCTCAAATCATCTGTGAAGGTGAGAAAATAACGGTACCCGCCGCGAGCCTCAATATTAATTGGACCACATACATCAGTATGTATGATTTCCAACAAATCAGTTGCTCGCTCCATAGTTCTGGAGAATGGTGTTTTAGTCATCTTGCCCATGAGGCACGGTTCGCAAGTACCAAGGGATTCATAATCAAGTGATTCCAGAAGTCCATCAGTATGGAGTTTCTTCATGCGCTTTACACCAATATGACCCAAACGGCAGTGCCACAAATAAGTTGCACTATCATTATCAACTCTGCATCTTTTGGCTTCAACATTATGTGTATCACTACTATCAAGATTTAATAAAAAAGACCACTCTTCAAGGGTGCATGACCATAAAAGATATTACTCATATAAATAGAACAACCATTATTCTCTGATTTAAATGAATAACCGTTTCGCATCAAACAAGATCCAGATATAATGTTCATGCTCAACGCTGGCACCAAATAACAATTATTCAGGTCTAAAACTAATCCCGATGGTAGATGTAGAGGTAGCGTGCCGACCGCGATCACATCGACTTTGGAACCATTTCCTACGCGCATCATCACCTCGTCCTTAGCCAATCTTCGCTTAATCCATAGTCCCTGTTTCGAGTTGCAAATATTAGCAACAGAACCAGTATCAAATACCCGGGTGCTACTGCGAGCATTAGTAAGGTACACATCAATAACATGTATATCACATATACCTTTGTTCACCTTGCCATCCTTCTTATCCGCCAAATACTTGGGGCAGTTCCGCTTCCAGTATCCAGTCTGCTTGCAGTAGAAGCACTCAGTCTCAGGCTTAGGTTCAGATTTGGGCTTCTTCTCTTGAGCAGCAACTTGCTTGCTGTTCTTCTTGAAGTTCCCCTTCTTCTTCCCTTTACCCTTTTTCTTGAAACTGGTGGTCTTATTGACCATCAACACTTGATGCTCCTTCTTGATTTCTACCTCCGCAGCCTTTAGCATTGCGAAGAGCTCGGGAATAGTCTTGTCCATCCCTTGCATATTATAGTTCATCACGAAGCTATTGTAGCTTGGTGGCAGTGATTGAAGAATTCTGTCAATGACACTATCATTAGGAAGATTAACTCCCAGTTGAATCAAGTGATTATTATACCCAGACATTTTGAGTATATGTTCACTGACAGAACTATTCTCCTCCATCTTACATCTATAGAACTTATTGGAGACTTCATATCTCTCAATCCGGGCATTTGCTTGAAATATTAACTTCAACTCCTGGAACATCTCATATGCTCCATGATGTTCAAAACGTCGTTGAAGTCCCGGTTCTAAGCCGTAAAGCATGGCACATTGAACTATCGAGTAGTCATTAGCTTTGCTCTACCAGATGTTCTTAATGTCGTCAGTTGCATCTGCAGCAGGCCTGGCACCCAGCGGTGCTTCCACGATGTAATTCCTCTGTGCAGCAATGAGGATAATCCCCAAGTTACGGACCCAGTCCATGTAATTGCTACCATCATCTTTCAACTTAGCTTTCTCAAGGAACCGCATTAAAATTCAACGGAACAACAACACGAGCCATCTATCTACGACAAACATAGACAAGCAAAATACTATCAGGTACTAAATTCATGATAAATTTAAGTTCAATTAATCATATTACTTAAGAACTCCCACTAAGACATACATCTCTCTAGTCATCTAAGTGATCACGTGATCCAAATCAACTAAACCATGTCCGATCATCACGTGAGATGGAGTAGTTTTCAATGGTGAACATCACTATGTTGATCATATCTATTATATGATTCACGTTCGACCTTTCGGTCTCCGTGTTCCGAGGCCATATCTGTATATGCTAGGCTCGTCAAGTTTAACCTGAGTATTCCGCGTGTGCAACTGTTTTGCACCCGTTGTATTTGAATGTAGAGCCTATCACACCCGATCATCACGTGGTATCTCAGCACGAAGAACTTTCGCAATGGTGCATACTCAGGGAGAACACTTCTTCATAATTAGTGAGAGATCATCTTAAAATGCTACCATCAATCAAAGCAAGATAAGATGCATAAAGGATAAACATCACATGCAATCAATATAAGTGATATGATATGGCCATCATCATCTTGTGCTTGTGATCTCCATCTCCGAAGCACCATCATGATCACCATCGTCACCGGCGCGACACCTTGATCTCCATCATAGCATCGTTGTCGTTTACGCCATCTATTTCTTCTATGACTATTGCTACCGCTTAGTGATAAAGTAAAGCAATTATAGGGCGTTTGCATTTCATACAATAAAGCGACAACCATATGGCTCCTGCCAGTTGCCGATAACTTCGGTTACAAAACATGATCATCTCATACAATAAAATATAGCATCACGTCTTGACCATATCACATCACAACATGCCCTGCAAAAACAAGTTAGACGTCCTCTACTTTGTTGTTGCAAATTTTACGTGGCTGCTATGGGCTGAGCAAGAACCGTTCTTACCTATGCATCAAAACCACAATGATAATTCGTCAAGTTAGTGTCGTTTTAACCTTCTCAAGGACCGGGCGTAGCCACACTCGGTTCAACTAAAGTTGGAGAAACTGACACCCGCCAGCCACCTGTGTGCAAAGCACGTCGGTAGAACCAGTCTCGCATAAGCGTACGCGTAATGTCGGTCCGGGCCACTTCATCCAACAAAACTGCTAAACCAAAGTATGACATGCTGGTAAGCAGTATGACTTGTATCGCCCACAACTCACTTGTGTTCTACTCGTGCATATAACAGCTATGCATAAAACCTAGGCTCGGATGCCACTGTTCGGGAACGTAGTAATTTCAAAAAAAATCCTACGCACACGCAAGATCATGGTGATGCATAGCAATGAGAGGGGAGTGTATCTTCATACCCTTGAAGATCGCTAAGCGGAAGCATTTATCAACGCGGTTGATGTAGTCGTACGTCTTCATGATCCGACCGATCCAAGTACCGAACGCACGACACCTCCGAGTTCTGCACATGTTCAGCTCGATGATGTCCTCGCCTTCTCGATCCAGCAAGATGGGCGATGTAGTAGATGAGTTCCGGCAGCACGAAGGTGTGGTGATGGTGTTGGTGAAGAACAATCTCCGCAGGGCTTCGCCTAAGCACTACAGAAACTATGACGGAGGATAAACTAGAGGGTACGGGGTTGCCGGCACACGGCTTGGTGTTTCTTGATGTGTCCTTGGTGCTAGCCCTGCCCCTCTATTTATATGTCGAGCCTTGGGGTCGAAACTTGGAGTAGAAGCCTCCACAAAGTCGGTTTCACCCGAAAGGCAAGAGTCCTTCTCAGACTCCAGGGCCAGATGCCAGGGTTCCCGGCGTCTGGACCCAGACACCAGGGACCCTAGCATCTGGCCCCTGGACTCCGCAAAACTTCCTTTTGCGCTTTCCAAAAACCTTGTGGGCTTTCCCCTTTGGCATAAATAATGTGCTCTTGTACCCAAACATTTCGGCAAACATCCGGAACCCCTTCTGATGAATTCCGGAACCCTTCCGGAGACCAAACAACATTATTCCATATATTAAACTTCATCTCCAGACCATTCCGGAGTTCCTCGTCATGTCCGTGATCTCATTCCGGACTCCGAACAACATTCGGTTACCAACATACATAACTCATATAATACTATATCGTCAACGAACGTTAAGCATGCGGACCCTACGGGTTCGAGAACTATGTAGACATGACTGAGAAAACTCTCTGGTCAATAACGAATAGCGGAACCTGGATGCCCATATTGGCTCCTACATATTCTACGAAGATGTTTATCGGTCAAACCGCATAACAACATACGTTGTTCCCGTTGTCATCGGTATGTTACTTGCCCGAGATTCGATCGTCGGTATCCCAATACCTAGTTCAATCTCGTTACCGGCAAGTCTCTTTACTCGTTACGTAATGCATCATCCCGTAACTAACTCATTAGCTACATTGCTTGCAAGTCTTATAGTGATGTGCATTACGTAGAGGGCCCAGAGATACCTCTCCGACAATCGGAGTGACAAATCCTAATCTCGAAATACGTTAACTCAACAGGTACCTTTGGAGACACCTGTAGAGCACCTTTATAATCACCCAGTTACGTTGTGACGTTTGGTAGCACACAAAGTGTTCCTCCGGTAAGCGGGAGTTACATAATCTCATAGTCATAGGAACATGTATAAGTCATGAAGAAAGGAATAGCAACATACTAAACGATCAAGTGCTAAGCTAACAGAATGGGTCAAGTCAATCGCATCATTCTCCTAATGATGTGATCCCGTTAATCAAATGACAACTCATGTCTATGGTTAGGAAACTTAACCATCTTTGATTAATGAGCTAGTCAAGTAGAGGCACACTAGTGACACTATGTTTGTCTATGTATTCACACATGTATTATGTTTCCGGTTAATACAATTCTAGCATGAATAATAAACATTTATCATAAAATAAGGAAATAAATAATAACTTTATTATTGCCTCTAGGGCATATTTCCTTCACAAGGACTCCCAAGCATCTAAACATGGGGATGCCCTGGAAGGCATCTCCTCTTTCTTCTACCAACTATCGGTGAGTTATATTTTTATTCGTCACATGATATCAGTTTTGCTTGGAGTATCATATATTATATGCGTCTTTGATTTGTTTGCTTTTTAGTTTGCCACAATAATCTTTGTGGACACACCTTTTTTAGAGGGACACATATTATTCGTGATTTGTTAGAATACTCTCACTTATATCATTTGAGCTAGGCAGTTGCTCTAATACTTCACTTATATCTTTTAGAGCACGATGGTGGTTATATTTTAAAGAAATAGTTGCACTCTCATGCTTCACTTATATCCTTTTGAGAGTTGATAATAGTAATCACAATTTGCACAAGTTATATATGAATTTGGTCCTAATATGATAGGTATTCAAGAGGGATATAATAAAAAAATCATGTAGATCACTGAATATGATAAGTTTGATTCCTTACAATAGTTTTGCGAAATAAAGGTGGTAATATGTGGGTTATGCTAGTGAGTAATTGTGGTTTAGTGAACATATTGGTGTTAAGGTTTCTGATTCCTGAAGCATGCACGTATTGTCTTTCATTATGCTAAGAAGTTGGAGCATGATTTATTATTGATTGTCTTCCTTATGAGTGGCCGTCGGGGACGAGCGATGGTCTTTTCCTACCAATCTATCCCCCTAGGGGCATGCGTAGTAATACTTTGCTTCAAGGGATAATAAACTTTTGCAATAAGTATATGAGTTCTTTATAACTGATGTGAGTCCATGGATTATACGCACTCTCCCCATTACGCAATTTGCTAGCCTCTTCAATGTCGTGCATTGCCCTTTCTCACCTTGAGATGTGGTGTAAACTTTGTCGGTGTATCCAAACCCCGTGATATGATACGCCCTATCACACATAAGCCTCATTATATCTTCCTCAAAACAACCACCATACCTACCTATTATGGCATTTCCGTAGTCATTCCGAGATATATTGACATACAACTTCCATCATTCTGTTTTTATGACACACATCATCATTGTCATATTGATTTGCATGATCATATAGCTGACATAGTATTTGTGGCTCAGCCATCGTTCATCATCTTTATACACGTTACGCTAGAGAATTGCACATCCTGGTACACCGCCAGAGGCATTCATATTCATATTTTTTTTCTAGTATCGAGTTGTAAGTAAATAGAAGTGTGATGATAATATTCATTATTAAAGCATTGTCCCAAGTGAGGAAAAAAGAGGCCGAAAAGTGGCCAAGAAAAAAAAGAGGCGAACAAAAAAATGAGAGAAAAAGAGAGAAGGGGCAATGTTACTATCCTTTTCCACACTTTTTCTTCAAAGTAGCACCATGATTTTCATATAGAGAGTCTCCTATGCCTTCATTTTCATATAACTACTGGGAATTTTTCATTATATAAATTGGGTTTTATATTCCAATGATGGGCTTCCTCAAATGCCCGAAGTCTTCATGAGCAAGCAAGTTGGATGTACACCCACTTAGTTTTATTTTTGAGCTTTCATACACTTATAGCTCTTAGTGCATCTGTTGCATGGCAATTCCTACTCCTTGCATTGAATCAACCGATGGCATCTCCATAGCCCGTTGATTAACCTCGTCGATGTGAGACTTTCTCCTTTTTTTATTCTCCATATCAACCCTTATCATCATACTCTATTCCACCCATAGTGCTATATCCATGGCTTGCGCTCATGTACCGTGTGAGGGTTTATAAATCTGAAGCACGTTAAAAAGTATGAACCAATTGCTCAGCTTGTCATCGGGTTGTGCATGATAAATACTTTGTGTTAATAAGAAGGAGCATGACAAGGCTATATGATTTTGTAGGGATAGCGTTCTTTCGCATTGATATTTTGAAAGACATGATTGTTTGTTGGTATGCCTTATTATTGTTGTTGTTATGTCAAATTATAGACTATTGCTTTGAATCATTTAAGATCTTAATATTCATGCCACAAAATAGGGATTACATGATGAACATGTTAGGTAACATTCCACATCAAAACTTCTATTTCTATCATTTACGTATCTATAATTTTTGATTGTTCCATGCTATTATAGTATCAATCTTGGATGTTTATTACGAAATTATATATCATTATTTGGGACTAACCTGTTAACTTAGTGCCAAGTGCCACTTACTGTTTTTTTGCCTCTTTTTGGTTTTCCAGGAAATCGGTACCAAACAAAGTCCAAATGCGATGAAACTTTTTGATGATTTTTTGGACATAAGAGACACTAGAAGCTTCGGGAGGAGACCAGAAGGCGAAGGAGTGGACCACGAGCCACCAGGGCGCGCCCAGGGGGGTCGACGTGCCCTGGTGCCTTATGGGCCCCTCGTTCATATGTTTGACCTAATTCCGACTCTATAATTCTCTAAAATTGGGAAACTAATAGAGAGACACCCAAAATACCTTTTCAGCCGCCGCAAGTTTCTGTTCTCGCGAGCTCCCATTTGGAGGCCTTTTCTGGTACTCTGCCGGAGGGGGAATCAATCAAGGAGGGCTTCTACAGCAACCTTGCTGCCCCTCCAATGATGTGTGAGTAGTTTACCACAGACCTACGGGTCCATAGTTAGTAGCTAGATGGCTTCTTCTCTCTCTTTGATCTTCAATACAATGTTCTCCTTGGTATTCTTAGAGATCTATTGGATGTAATACTTTTTTGTGGTGTGTTTGTTAGGATCCGATGAATTGTGGGTTTATGATCAGATTATCTATGAATATTGTTTGAGTCTTCTCTGAACTCTTTTATGCATGATTATTATAGCTTTGTATTTCTCTCTGATCTATCTATTTGGCTTGGACAACTATATTGATTTGTCTTGCAATGGGAGAGGTGCTTTGTGATGGGTTCGATCTTGCGGTGCTCAATCCCAGTGACAAAAGGGGACATGACACGTATTTGTATTGTTGCCATTAAGGATAAAACGATGTGGTTTATGCATACTGATTGACTTTGCTTTGTCTACATCATGTCATCTTGCTTAAGGCGTTACCCCGTTCTTTATGAACTTAATACTCTAGATGCATGCTGGATAGCGGTTGATGTGTGGAGTAATGGTAGTAGATACAAGCAGGAGTCGGTCTACTTGTCTCAGACGTGATGCCTATATACATGATCATTGCCTTGGATATCGTCATGATTATTCGCTTTGCTATCAATTGACCAACAGTAATTTATTTACCCACCGTATGCTATGTTCAAGAGAGAAGCCTCTAGTGAAAACTATGGCCCCGAGGTCTATCTTTATCATATATTAGAATCCAAAAATATCTTGTCATATTTTTATCTATTTTATTTTATTTTATTTTTTGTTTATCTATCTATCACTACGAGATTTGATCCTTGCAATTAACCGACAAGGGATTGACAAGCCCTCATTAGGTGCAAGTATTTGTTATTTTTGTGTAGGTACTAGTAACAAGGTGTTGTGTGGTTCTCCTACTGGATTGATAAACTTGGTTCTTAACTGAGGGAGATCATTACTGATACCTCTCCAACGTATCTACTTTTCCAAACACTTTTGCCCTTGTTTTGGACTCTAACTTGCATGATTTGAATGCAAATAACCCGGACTGACGCTGTTTTCAGCAGAACTGCCATGATGTTGTTTAGTGTGCAGAAAACAAAATTCTCGGAATGACCTGAAAATCCACGGAGATAAGTTTTGGAAAATATAAAAAATACAGGCAAAAGAATCAAGGCCAGGGGGCCCACACCCTATTCATGAGGGTGGGGGCACGCCCTCCCCCTGGGTACGCCCCCCTGTCTCGTCGGCCCCCTGATGCTCCACCGACCTCAACTCCAAATCCATATATTCCGTTTCATGGAGAAAAAAATCAGAGAGAAAGTTTCATAGTGTTTCACAATACAGAGTCGCTGCCAAGCCCTAATATCTATCGGGAAGGCTGATCTGGAGTCCGTTCGGGGCTCCGGAGAGGGGGATTCGTCGCCGTCGTCATCATCAACCATCCTCCATCACCAATTTCATGATGCTCACCGCCGTGCATGAGTAATTCCATTGTAGGCTTGCTGGACGGTGAAGGGTTGGATGAGAGTTACCATGTAATCAAGTTAGTTTTGTTAGGGTTTGATCCCTAGTATCCACTATGTTCTGAGATTGATGTTGCTATGACTTTGCTATGCTTAATGCTTGTCACTAGGGCCCGAGTGCCGTGATTGCAAATCTGAACCTATTATGTTTTCATGAATATATGTGTGTTCTTGATCCTATCTTCCAAGTCTATAGTCACCTATTATGTGTGATGATCCGACAACCCCGAAGTGACAATAATCGGGATACTTCTCGGTGATGACCATAGTTTGAGGAGTTCATGTATTCACTATGTGCTAATGCTTTGTTCCGGTTCTCTATTAAAAGGAGGCCTTAATATCCCTTAGTTTCCACTAGGACCCCGCTACCACGGGAGGGTAGGACAAAAGATGTCATGCAAGTTCTTTTCCATAAGCACGTATGAATATATTCGGAATACATGCCTACATTACATTGATGAACTGGAGCTAGTTCTGTGTCACCGTATGTTATAGCTATTACACGAGGAATCGCATCCGACATAATTATCCATCACTGATCCAATGCCTACGAGCTTTTCACATATTATGCTTCGCTTATTTACTTTTCCATTGCTACTGTTACAATTACTACAAAACTATTATCTTTACTTTTGCCACGGTTACCTTTATTATCATACTACTTTGCTACTAAATACTTTGCTGCAGATACTAAGTTATCCAGGTGTGGTTGAATTGACAACTCAACTGCTAATACTTAAGAATATTATTTGGCTCCCCTTGTGTCGAATCAATAAATTTGGGTTGAATACTCTACCCTCGAAAGCTGTTGCGATCCCCTACACTTGTGGGTTATCAAGACTAATTTCTGGCGCCGTTGCCGCGGAGCATAGCTCTATTCTTTGAGTCACTTGGGATTTATATCTGTTGATCACTATGAGGAACTTGAAAGATGAAAGAATCAAGATTTTTCCCTCAACTACGAGGGGAGGTAAGGAACTGCCATCTAGCTCTGCACTAGATTCTCCTTCTGTTATTAGTAAGCTTGCGACACCTAAACCTGCTACTGCTTTGAATTCTAATATGTCGCATGTTATTGATGATACCACTTCTGCTATGCATGATACTTATGATGAAACTACTTCTGTGTGTGATACTACTTTGCCATTAGGTGAATTTCTTGATGAACAACTTGCTAGGGTTAGAGAGAATGAAATTATTGAAGATGCTATTATTGATGATAGTGATGATGAAAGTTCTCCCCCTGATTATGAATTACCTGTTGTTCCTGAGGGTTATGTTATGAATGAGGAAGCTGCTAGAGCTATCTTTGCTTGCAAAGATAGATATGATCTTAAGAAGTTATTAGCTAAATGGAAGCAGCAATCTCTTAATGCTAGAATGAAACCTGACCCCGCTTTTGCTACTTCACCTATCTGTGTTACTGATAAGGATTACGAATTCTCTGTTGATCCTAAAATAATTACTTTGGTTGAATCTAATCCTTTTTATGGCCCTGAATCTGAAACTGTTGTGGCACATCTTACCAAGTTAAATGATATAGCCACCCTGTTTACTAATGATGAGAAGTCTCGCTATTATTATATCCTTAAGATATTTCCGTTCTCATTAAAGGGTGATGCTAAGACTTGGTTTAATTCTCTTGATCCTAGTTGTGTGCATAGTCCCCAGGATATGATTTATTACTTCTCTGCTAAATATTTTCCTGCTCATAAGAAACAAGCTGCCTTGAGGGAAATATATAATTTTGTGCAAATCAAAGAAGAGAGTCTCCCACAAGCTTGGGGGAGGCTTCTCCGATTACTTAATGCTTTGCCTGATCATCCTCTTAAGAAAAATGAAATACTTGATATCTTTTACAATGGACTAACTGATGCTTCCAAGGACTACTTGGATAGTTGTGCTGGTTGTGTTTTCAGGGAATGAACAGTCGACCAAGCTGAATTACAATTGAATAATGTGTTGACTACTAAAAATAATTGGACTCTTCCTGAGCCAATTCCCGAGGCAATTCCTGAACGAATTGAGCCAACTCCTGAGCCTATTCCTAAACCCACTCCTAAGAAGAGAGGTGTTCTATTCCTCAGTCCTGAAGATATGCAAGAGGCAAAGCAATCAATGAAAGAAAAAGGTATTAAAGCTGAAGATGTTAAGAATTCACCTCCTATTGAAGAAATACATTGTCTTAATATACTGCCTATTGAAGAAACACATTGTCTTGATAACCCGACACAGGTAGTACATGTAAATTCTCTCTATAGATATGATAAAGTTGAAATTCCCTCTACTAAATTTCATAGCCCATGCTTAGATGAATTTGATGACTTTATGGCTAGACAAGAAAGTTTTAATGCTTATGTTGGTAGAGAATTAAAGAATAATGCTTTCGAAATAGGACGCTTGAGTGATTATATGGCTAGAGTTAAAGGTGGACTTAAACTCATTAGCAAATATGCTTCTATGGTTACCACTCAAGCTGAGCAAGTACTTAAAGCTCAAAATGATTTGCTCGATGAATTAAATAAGAAACATGACTTTGCTGTTAGAGTGGCTACTAGAACTAGTAGAATGACTCAGGAACCTTTGTATCCTGAAGGCCACCCTAAGAGAATCGAGCAAGATTCTCAGGGAAATAATTTAGAGGCACCTAGTTCTTCCAAAAAGAAGAAAAAGAAAAATGATAGGACTTTGCATGCTTCTAGTGAACCTGTTGTAGACACACCTGAGAATCCCAATGATATTTCTATTTTGGATGCTGAAACACAATCAGGTGATGAACATGAACCTAGTGATAATGTTAATGATAATGTTCATGTTGATGCTCAACCTAGCAATAACAGTGATGTAGAGATTGAACCCGCTGTTGATCTTGATAACCCACAATCAAAGAATCAACGTTATGATAAGAGAGATTTTGTTGCTAGGAAGCACGGTTGAGAAAGAGAACCATGGGTTTAGAAACCCACGCCCTTTTCCTCCTAAACCATCCAAGACAAAGGATGATGAGGATTTTGAGCGCTTTGCTGAAATGATTAGACCTATCTTCTTACGTATGCGCTTAACCGATATGCTTAAAGTAAATCCTTATCCTAAGTATATGAAGGATATCATTACAAATAAAAGAAAGATACCGGAAGCTGAAATTTCCACCATGCTTGCTAATTATACTTTTAAGGGTGGAATACCAAAGAAACTTGGAGATCCAGGGGTACCAACCATACCATGCTCCATTAAAAGAAACTATGTTAAAACTGCTTTATGTGATCTTGGAGTCGGTGTTAGTGTTATGCCTCTCTCTTTATATCGTAGACTTGAATTGAATAAGTTGACACCTACTAAAATATCTTTGCAAATGGATGATAGATCAACTGCTATACCTGTCGGTATTTGTGAGGATGTGCCTATTGTGGTTGCAAATGTCACTATCTTAACAGACTTTGTTATTCTTGATATTCCCGAGGACGATAGTATGTCAATTATCCTTAGTAGACCCTTTTTGAATACTGCAGGGGCTGTTATTGATTGAAACAAAGGCAATATCACTTTTCATGTTAATGGTAATGACCATACGATACACTTTCCGAGGAAACAACCTCAAGTTCATAGCATCAATTCTATTGGAAAAGTTCCAACTATCATTATTGGAGGTTTTGAATTTCCTCTTCCTACTGTCAAGAAAAAGTGATATTCTTATGATTGGGGATGTTCATATCCCTGTTGAGGTAACTTAGTGTTATTCGAAATTTCTCCGGTTCTGTGTTATTCGGAATGAGTTTGTTAACAAGACTTGATCAACCTTGTTAGTGGATTCATTTTGATGATCATGAGATGGATGAAACTAGAAGGCACAACCTTTTGTACCCTCTTTTTACTTTCAGTTATTTAGAATAAATAAAGGAAAAATAGTATTATATGTCTGTTTTCTAAATTATCCGTGCAATAAAAAAATATTCTGAAAATAAAAGTGCTCCAAATACCCTGCAAATTTAGTATGATTTTTATGGAATATTTGAGGATTTTAGGCACTGAAAACACTGCAGGAGGGGCAAGCACCTGGCCACGAGGGTGGAGGGCGCGCCCACACACCCTGGGCGCGCCCCCCTTTCTCGTGGGCCCATGGTGGACCCGTCCACTTATTCCTGCACCCACACACTCCATCTTCTTCCCAAAAAATCCCCATCCAGCTCAAGCACGAGTTCTAGCTCATTTTGCTGCGATTTTCAATCTCCTTGCTCAAAGCTCCATTCACAAAACTGCTTTGGGAGATTGTTGCTTGGTATGTGACTCCTCCATTGGTCCAATTAGTTTTTGTTCTAGTGCTTTATTCATTGCAATTTTTTGCTGCATAGGTGACCCTGTTCTTGAGCTTGCATGTCAAATTTATGAGGTCCCAAGTAATTCTAATGCATGATATAGGCTCTAGGCACTTGTAGGAGTAGTTTCTACCAATCTTGTTTAGTTTTATTCACTTTTATTTTGAAGTTACTAAAATTTCAGAAATTTTTCAGAAAAAGAAATATATCTAGGAGAATGTATCAAAGTGGTTCCTCAATAAAGAAAGAACCCATGCTTGCTATGCGTGAGCAAGACAATGAACTACCAAGGGACGCAGAAGTGCGAGCTTGTGAGTGGCCATCAGACGATTTTATGGTCAATGCAGGCTTTAAGGATGAATTTGACGCATATGTGCGTAATGCCGATCTTGAGGACTTCTTACAAGATAAGTGTCCTCAGTACTGTCAATTGACTGATTGATTTGTGAGAAGGTTTAAATATAAATGTTCACGTAATTCTCAGAGTGTCCTGTTTGATATTTATGATAGATCTTATACCATGGACTTAGAGTATTTTACAACTGCTTGCAAATTCCCGCAGTGGGGCAATGTTAATGATCCCCACAAATCTGAATATAAAGACTTTCTTGCTAGTATTACTGTGGGAGAATCTAGGGATATAGCACAAGCTACCATAGGGAGCATTCATTTTCTTGCTATACATTATTTCGCTCTCTTCATTGGTAGATGCATTAACGGTACAGATGAAGCATGTCATATGTGTGTCCCTGATCTTTGTGTCCTCAAGAGCGTTGTGTTAGGTAATAAAGATTACAACTTGGGGGGCAATAGTTGCACGTAGGTTGCATAATAATGGTAGGGCTGGAGATTTATTTGGAGGAATTTATGCGACCCGTGTGGCTAATTATCTTGGTATAGCCCCACGAGAAGGGGATATGGTGTTGCCTCCTGCTTATTTAGATTATGATGTGATGGTCAAACATCGTTTTATTTTGAGGAATGAACAATTCCTCCAGTATCGACAAATCTTGGTCAAACATATCTTTGTCCATGTTACTCTCCCTGCTCCTTTCCTTTTTGATTACCAGGCAAAAAGAAGATATGTTGTTACCAGGGAGGAAGTAGCTGAACACAAGGGGAGAACGGAGGCGGCTCGCCAACATGCCGCAGCTCAGGAGGCATTTGCTGCTGCATCTTAGTACAACCCCAGTTACAACTACGGATATCAGCCAGGCTACCCTTGGCATTAAACCAACTTAGGGCAAAAGCCTAAGCTTGGGGGAGTACGTATTTCCCACCGACTTTAGATTCATGTTCACACACTATTCTAGTTGTCGGTGCTCATACTCTTTCATTGTATTATCCATGTTAGTTTAATTTTCTTTTTCTCGCTTTATTCTTGTGTGTTTGATAAACCCTAAGAAAAACCAAAAAAATAGTTAGTTTAATTTCCATGCTTGTAGTAGAATTAAAATGAAAACCCAAAAATATTTCTCGTTCTTCTTCTTACTTGTTGGGAGCTTTCCTGTGTAAATAGTTTTATTTTATTTTCTTTTCGTTGGGGGTCGAGAGTAGAAGACCATATTAAAAATGTTTAGTGGCTCTCATATGCATGATTGTTTATTTAACTTAGAGCCCATATTACTTTGTCTTTTCTCTTGAGTTGAATGCTTGCAGATTCCAGCTTAGTCCAATGCACGTGCACTATTATTATTGTACACATCGTTTGGTCGTGCAAGTGAAATGCAATAATGACGATATATGATGGACTGATTGAGATGAGAAATCTGGTATGAACTCGACCTCTCTTGTTTTTGTAAATATGATGAGTTCATCATTCCTGATTCAACTTATTATGAAGTAAATTTGCAATGACATTTAGAGATTATAGTTACTTGTGCCATGCTTGATTAGCTATGAGTTATAATGGTTTACCTTGCGTGCTAACATGCTATTAGAACGATTATGATGTGGTATGATGGGATGGTATCCTCCTTTGAATGAATTGAGTGACTCGACTTGGCACATGTTCACACATGTAGTTGAAACAAATCAACATAGCGTTCATGATATTTATGTTCATGGTAGATTATATCCTACTCATGCTTGTACTCGGTGTGAATTAATTTTAATGCATGTTCATGACTGTTGTCGCTCTCTCAGTTGGTCGCTTCCCAGTATTTTGCTAGCCTTCACCTGTACTAAGCGGGAATACTGCTTGTGCATACAAACTCCATAAACCCCAAAGTTATTCCATATGAGTCCACCATACCTTCCTATATGCGGTATCTACCTGCCATTCCAAGTAAATTTGTATGTGCCAAACTCCAAACCTTCAAATGAAATTATGTTTTGTATGCTCGACCAGCTCATGTTTCAACTAGGGCTGCCTGTATCTTCCATGCTAGGTGTGTTATTCTCAAGAGGAGTGAACTCCGCTCCTCATTCACGAGAAAGGGCCGGTAACCGGGATGCCCAGTCCCATGATCCAAAAAGATCAAAGAAAATCAGTAATTAAACAAAACTCCCCCAGGACTGTTGTTAGTTGGAGGCACTCGTTGTTTCGAGCAAGCCATGGATTGGTTCTTGTTGGTGGTGGGGGAGTATAAACTTTTACCATTCTGTTTGGGAACTGCCTATAATGCATGTAGTATGGAAGATATAGCGATCTCATAGTTGTTGCGTTGATAGTGAAAGTATGCCGCTCAAAATGTTATTCATCTATATTTTCAAATCGAGCTCTGGCACCTCTACAAATCCCTGCTTCCCTCTGCGAAGGGCCTATATATTTACTTTTATGTTGAGTCATCATCCTTCTTATTAAAAAGCACCCGCTGGAGAGCACACTTTTATTTGCATTCATTATTATTGGTTTATATTGGGTATGACTTGACTAGATCTCTTTTACCATGAATTACAATGTTTAGTCAGTCCTTGATCTTTAAAGGTGCTCTGCATTTATGTTTTGCGGTCTCAGAAAGGGCTAGCGAGATGCCATTTTGTTATATCATATTATGATTGTTTTGAGAAAGTGTTGTCATCTGAGTTTTATTATTATCGCTGGCTAGCTGATTATGCCATTGATATGAGTAATTGTGAGACCTAAGTGTTATTATGAGTATGGTGAGTTCATAATATTTGCTGAAAACTTGAATGTTGGCTTTACATATTTATAACAACAAGAGCAAAAAGAGTTTGTAAAAGTTTTTCTTTATCACTTTCAGTTTACCAACTGAATTGCTTGAGGACAAGCAAAGGTTTAAGCTTGGGGGAGTTGATACGTCTCCAACGTATCTACTTTTCCAAACACTTTTGCCCTTGTTTTGGACTCTAACTTGCATGATTTGGATGCAACTAACCCGGACTGACGCTATTTTCAGCAGAACTGCCATGCTGTTGTTTAGTGCGCAGAAAACAAAAGTTGTCAGAATGACCTGAAAATCCACGGAGATAAGTTTTGGAAAATATAAAAAATACTGGCAAAAGAATCAAGGCCAGGGGGGCCACACCCTGTTCACGAGGGTGGGGGCGCGCCCTCTCCCCCTGGGCGCGCCCCCTGTCGTGTGGGCCCCCTGATGCTCCATCGACCTCAACTCCAACTCCATATATTCTGTTTCACGAAGAAAAAAATTAGAGAGAAAGTTTCATCGCGTTTTACGATACGAAGCCGCCGCCAAGCCCTAATCTCTCTCGGGAGGGCTGATCTGGAGTCCGTTCGGGGCTCCGGAGAGGGGGATTCGTCACCGTCGTCATCATCAACCATCCTCCATCACCAATTTCATGATGCTCACCGCAGTGCGTGAGTAATCCCATCATAGGCTTGCTGGACGGTGATGGGTTGGATGAGATTTACCATGTAATCAAGTTAGTTTTGTTAGGGTTTGATCCCTAGTATCCACTATGTTCTGAGATTGATGTTGCTATGACTTTGCTATGTTTAATGCTTGTCACTAGGGCCCGAGTGCCATGATTTGAGATCTGAACCTATTATGTTTTCATGAATATATGTTTGTTCTTGATCCTATCTTGCAAATCTATAGTCACCTATTATGTGTTATGACCCGACAACCCTGAAGTGACAATAATCGGGATACTTCTCGGTGATGACCATAGTTTGAGGAGTTCATGTATTCACTATGTGTTAATGCTTTGTTCCGGTTCTCTATTAAAAGGAGGCCTTAATATCCCTTAGTTTCCACTAGGACCCCGCTACCACGGGAGGGTAGGACAAAATATGTCATGCAAGTTCTTTTCCATAAGCACGTATGACTATATTCGGAATACATGCCTACATTACATTGATGAACTGGAGCTAGTTCTGTGTCACCCTATATTATAGCTATTACATGAGGAATCGTATCCAACATAATTATCCATCACTGATCCAATGCCTACGAGCTTTTCACATATTGTGCTTCACTTATTTACTTTTCTGTTGCTACTGTTACAATTACTACAAAACTATTATCTTTACTTTTGCCACTGTTACCTTTATTATCATACTACTTTGCTGCTAAATACTTTGCTGCAGATACTAAGTTATCCAGGTGTGGTTGAATTGACAACTCAACTGCTAATACTTAAGAATATTCTTTGGCTCCCCTTGTGTCGAATCAATAAATTTGGGTTGAATACTCTCCCCTCGAAAGCTGTTGCGATCCCCTACACTTGTGGGTTATCAATTACCTCTATTGTCCTGCATCATCCTCTCCTCTTCGAAGAAATCCCAATGCAGCTCACAAATAGCACCCATCCTCACGGTCACTACTTACCCACCATCTCACTTGGTCATCTCTCTATCTCTCACTCTTCCTCCTATCTACAACCATGAACTCTAGCAGCAACTCAAATCCCATCCCCAACGCCTTGGGGCATTAGATAGAGGGATTTCTTCCTCGGGTGCTCACTTGGTGACCGCAAAAAGTTCAAGAACACCATGGAAGTCTGCTCCAACTTCACCATCATGGCAGACATGCAGAAAGAGTCGGACGTGGTGGTGAAGAAGGCGACGTCGGGGGAGTTGAAGACGTCGATTCCTGACCCAACGAAGGGTGCTATGTCAGTCATCATACTTCACCAGGCCATGAATCAGGCTGACTCTGTGACGCTTGACAGAGGTCAAGGTGGGCCAAGTACAGAGAGTACAAGTGTCCTCGTGTCCATTGTGTTGCAGCGTACTTCACGACAAGTACTATGGTGGCGGTGGAGGAAAAAGAAGAAGCAGTGGCCAAGGTGGTGGAAGAAAAAGTTGCGGTGGCGATGGTTGTAAGGGTGCTGGAACCAAGACACCGAAGCATGACAATCGAACTCGACACCGGCGAGGAAGAAGAGATGGTGGTGCAGCTCAAGGAGAAGAACAATGGCAAGGGCACCCGATGCTCCAAGTGCCTTGAGGGTCGCCAAGGCTAAGATCTATGACTACTATGTAAGATTTACCCCCAATACTGCCTCACCCTTGTACCCAATCCCGATTGGTAACATCAAATCTATAGATACTATGAACTCATGATGATGTTATGATAACTTCTATGGCAATTTACACCGACTCCCCATTCCCTTAACGTGGATCGAACCTAAATGCGAATTGAATTCGAATGAGTACGTGAGGAGGTGAAAAAAGTGCTTACCGCCATTGTCTTGCCAGAGGTGATGATGTGGATGCTGGTGTAGGGGCCGGATGTCACCTTGCTGTTCTCCAAACTACTTCACGCCGCTGCTGCTACCGCCGTCGATGAGATTGGGAATAGGGGAGAGGGAAGAAGGAGCGGTGAGGGGGTGGTGAGGGTAATAACTACGACGCTTCGGGGAGCAACGCGGCTTCATGAGTGTGGCTCAACGCGTGCAGTCCCCGCTACTGACATCCATCGTGCGGCCTGGCTCTAGAGAAACTGCCGATCTGAGTGTTCCGAGCGAGACATGCCCATAGTTGCTTTAAAGTTTATGTGATGCAGGCCCAATAGTGTATGCAGACAACCAAACAGGCCACACACTTCCCGCGCGGGACTGGTTGAGGAAAATGCAGGCAACCAATCACGTCCTTGTACGCCAAGGTGAGTTGGTAGGGTCACCTCCATTCTGATTAAACCGCCCCCACTGATTTTTTTATCCCACCAATTTATTTAAACTGGTTTTTAGCACACTGATATATTTAATTCGGTTTTTATCTACCAAATTTAGAATGTTGTTGTGGAAATCAATCAATCACTGTGATCCCTAATCAATCTTTCAAGACCAAATCTATGAAAAGAAATCAATGTTTAATAGCACAAGACACATTTATGGAAAGTAATCAATATCAAATGCATCATGGATGCACTCTTAAATTATTTGATTAAAGTGTTTTTAGCTCTTGATATTTTATTATGGTTATAAATATATCGGTTCACATATCATTGTGATAAACATTTTTGTTGGGAGAAAAAAAGGAATATAAGTAATAGTGATTTGCTGGTAAAAAAACTCGCAAAGGCAGCCTCGTGTGCAAGAAGATTTTGAATATGTATGTGATATACAATTGTTGAATTACTAAATATATATGCCCTTGTTATAGCACGCGGGAAATTAACTAGCATCAATATAGGTTACTTGAAGTGTTAGCATTATGTTTTGCTACAACAATTTAGCTGAATCTATCATTGATGTGAGATTATGTGGGATGTCCACTTGTCCCATAAAAAAATATGTGGAAACATGTGGACCTCCTACTTATATTATGCCACATATGTGGATGTGGATCTGGATGGGGGTTGGGGTTGTTCTTCTCAGTTACGACTATCTAAGCGGAATAATTTTCCTACTTCAGAAAATGTAACAAAATGTATTTCATCAGAGATGGATTTACAACAAATTGCATATGTGAGCAATTCACATTATTTTCATCAAGTTTGTACAATTTTTTAGTTAGGATGGAAGAATAAGTGCATTTCTTTGTTGCTTCAAGAGTTAATAACGGACACAGTGGCATATCAGTTGCACGCTAACAATGGACATCATATTTTTGTGGAATGCACGACATTCAACTCCATGTTACAACGTGGCAATGGCTCAGGGGACATTGGATCTGCCTTATTTGCTCGAGGAGGTCATAGGCGGTGCACGCCTTCTACCCCTTGATGGGGGTGGTGGATCGGCACGAGCACGGGGGTGGGGGAGGAGGGGATTAGTGCAGAGAGTGGGGAGGTTGATATCGGTGTCAAAACCAGCGGATCTCGGGTAGGGGGCCCCAAACTGTGCGTCTAAGGCTAATGGTAACAGGAGGCAGGGGACATAATGTTTACCCAGGTTCGGGCCCTCTCTATGGAGGTAATACCCTACTTCCTACTTGATTGATCATGATGATATGAGTATTTCAAGAGTTGATCTACCACGAGATCGTAGACACTAACCCTAGAAGCTAGCCTATGATTCTGATTGTTCTTGTCCTATGGACTAAACCCTCTGGTTTATATAGACACCAGAGGGGGCTAGGGTTACGCAGAGTCGGTTACAGAGAAGGGAATCTACATATCTGAATTGCCAAGCTTGCCTTCCATGCAAAGGAGAGTCCCACCCGGACACGGGACGAAGTCTTCAATATTGTATCTTCATAGTCCAACAGTCCGGCATAAGCATATAGTCCGGCTGTCCGAGGACCCCCTATTCCAGGACTCCCTCAGTAACCCCTGAACCAGGCTTCAATGACGACGAGTCTGGCGCGCAGATTGTCTTCGGCATTGCAAGGCGGGTTCCTTCTCCGAATACTCCAAAGAAGATCTTGAACACAAGGATCGTGTTTGGCTCTGCAAAACAAATTCCACATACCACTGTAGAGAGCAGAATATTCCACAAGTCTAATCTGCTAACAACTTTCCCATAGCATGACATCACGCCATGGCCCGGTCATTATTCGAACCGTTTTCTCGACCTGCTACTGCACATCTTGCGAGGCGGTTTTATTGGAATGTCTTGTCAAAGTAGAGATCGTGTCCCCTTATCATGGGATTCTCATCAATACGGGTGTGGGTAATCCAACCGTGCCATCAACACGGCGCTTGGGGAATAAGCGAGTTTACAGGGCAAGTGGGGAGGCGCATAGTTTCTACTGCCTTTATAAAGGGATAAGGCCCCCTTTTCACCCACACTTTCTTCTTCCTATGCTCATCCATTCTCTCTCGAGCGCCAGTGCCCAAGCTTTCACCTTCCCTGCAAAGTCATTCCGAACATGTCCGGAGCGGGAGGCAAGTGGATGGTCTCCTCCGTCATGGAGGAGGACATCATGAAGCTTCGGGAGGCCGGATACCTATCCACAAACATCACGCACCGGCTTCCGGTCGAAGGGCAGATCATCCCTACCCCGAAACCCCAGGAAAGGGTAGTATTCCTCTCTCACTTCGTCCGCGGACTGGGATTCCCCCTCCACCCATTCGTCCGCGGACTTATGTTTTACTACGGGCTGGACTTCCATGATCTGGCCTCCAACTTCATCCTCAACATCTTGGCGTTCATCGTCGCGTGCGAGGCCTTCCTCCGCATTACGCCCCACTTCGGCCTATGGCTGAAGACCTTCAATGTGAAGCCAAAGGTGGTGGGCGGCCAACAAGCGGAGTGCGGGGGCACCATGGTGGGCAAGATGCCCAATGTCACTTGGCCTGAAGGCTCCTTCATGGAGACCGTGAAGGGGTGACAATCGGGGTGGTTCTACGTCATCGAGCTGCGTGGCGCCAACTGGGCGGCGACCCCTGAATTTTGATCCGGCGTCCCCACGCGGCTCACCTCCTGGAAAGAGAAGGGCTTAGCCTGGGGCTCAGCGGAAGAGCTGACCGGACTTCAGACCTGCGTCTGGAATATGATAAGCAAGAAAATCAAGCTCGTCAACATAGTCCAGGTTATGCTCCTCCGCCGGATCCTTCCGTGTCAGAGACAGGTTTGCAATCTATGGCAGTTCGACCCGGCCGAACACCAGACGCTGCAAGAGCTCTTAGGCATGACGCACGAAGACGTCTGGAAGGTGCTCTTCAAGGCCACCAAGGTACCACCGCCCATGACCAAAGATCGTGGACTCAGCGCAAAGTGCCCAGCCAGTCCGGTAAGTTTTCATACTTTGCAAGATATGCCCTTTACCAGCACATCCACGGGAGGTATCTAAACCTCCATGCCGATTTTACAGGCCTGGGTAGCGATAGCGGAGCAGATTGATTGTCCAGATCCGCTACCTGAAGATCCAGAATCGCCTCTTCTGATGAAGATGCTGTTTTCGGCGCCTTATGAGGTGTCGGAGAAGAAGGCCAAGAAGAAGGCCGCGGGGATCAGAGAAGGTCTTCGGCGCAAGGTTACGTCGGACGTAACATCCTACGACGTAGAGACGCCCGCCTCCTCCGAAGACGAGGAGGAGGAGGAAGAAGTCCCTCACCCCTATTGGAGGGAGAAAGAAGAGAAAGGCCGCCCCGCATGGGGAGGCCGAGGTATCCAAGAAGGGAAATACCTTCCTTCCGGACCACTCCACCGCAGCCACCTATAGCGACGAGGAGTGGGAGCCTAGAGACAAGCCCCTGGCTAAGTCGTAAGTATCCGTACACAATAGTACTTCCGGTATGTTTGCTTTATCGCTTCTTATTATGTCGAACGTGCACCTGCAGTCCGGCCAAATCCCACATCAAGGTATCCTCCTCTTCGGAGGGGTCTCTGGACCCGTCGGCGATGAACAACATTTCACTCCTGACAGCCTCCTCCCCCAGGCCCGCAGACGACACCGAGGTGTTGTCTCAAAGGATACCGGGCGAAGGGGAGAAAACTCCGGAGACGCCCCCAGGCGAAATCCCAGTCGCCGGGCACATGGGGAGAAGACCCCCATGGACTCCAATAATGGGGGCCGCCGCAAGTTTGGCCCCCAGCCGAATATGGTTTCGGAAACCTAGGTGGTTCCGAATTCAGGCAGGCAGCCTCTCTCTAAGGGGGCGAGCTGCCTGTACCGATGACCTATGTCCATCCAGAGGCATTGGACAACCTGCTGGAAGCACTTCGCAGCGCTTCCATTGATGAAGAACACCGTACTCTTATTAGTACGGTGATTGAGAAGGTCCGGTCCACCAAGAGCGGATTGACCGAAGCCTACGTTAGCCTTCTAACAGCCTTTGAGGTAAGTAATTAAATTTTTAAGATAATATCATAGTTTAGACAGTAGCCCCTGATGCTCTGTTTGGTTTTCGGAAAATAAAAAGGCGAACAGAGGATCAAATAACGTTCACAGGAGTCTTAACAGAAGATGTCTATGTTAATAAGCAGGCGTCGCTTCTGGCCGCTGCCGCTCGTACTGTGGAGGTCTCCGGACTAAAGCGGGACCTGGAGCGGGCCAAGGGAGAGCTTGGCCTCGTGAAGAGGTAGCTCGAGGAAAATCAAGGTACGTAATACCCTGTCTGTATATTTATAAAGGAAAAGTGGTATCCGCTGTCAGAAGCATCATAAACTTTGGTACGAGCCACAACCGAAGTGGCGGTCCTTAAGAAGGCGCTGGCCGAGGCCGAAGACAAAGCGGACAAGGAATGTGCCGAGCGCGAGAAGCAAGAGGCCCGGGTCGACGAGGTCCAACAAGAGCTCCAGGATTTCGTCCAAAAATACGAGTCCTTGGAGCGTGACTCTAAGACTCAAGAGTCCGAGCTTGCTAAGGCCCTACAGAGCGTGCAAGATGCCAAAGCCCAATCCCATAAGGCCCTCTAGGAGATTCAGGCGGTCAAGAAGATTGCGGCGGGTAAGGCATTTGTTATGCAAAGCAAGCATGTGAAGGAGACTTTCCTTTTACATACCCGAATTTGGAGTCCTCCGAGAGCGTTCGCGGATCTGCCGCGCAGCATATCAGATGCCGCGGAATTCTACCGAGCCGAAGAAGGGAGCTCAATGGAGAAGTTGTTCTGGTCCCAATATCTTGGGACAGAACATCCGATGCCCTTGAGCGACCAGATGAAGCAACTGGTCGAGCTACACAAGGCGGCCGAACTGGCCGTGAAGGACCTCATAGTCCGGATGTGGCCTGCCGAGCCTATGCGCAGCAGCTACTTCGGTCTCGTGAAGCGGCTTGTGAGTGCCTGCCCACGACTTGAAGTCATACAGCGGTCGGTTTGCATTGAACGTGTGCGAATGGCCTTCGCCCGCGCAAAAGTGCACTGAGCGAAGATGGATGCCAAGAAGCTGATGACGGAGGGGCCACCGAAGGGAAAGGAGCACTGCCGGCCCGAAAAGTATTATGACAGTGTCCTGAAGGGCTCCCGCCTTGTGGCGGAGCAATGTGCTAAGGATGTAATCTTTGAGTGAATGCACTCATTTTACCCTGTAAAATGAAACAAGTTCATTTGCGCAATATAACACTTGTTGATTTAAAATTTTGCCTCCTGTGCGGCCGCTTACAAAATCTGAGAGTTGGCCAGTCGTCGGCTTCTGCCCCCATGTAACTAGTACAGGGGTGTTCGGGATAAATCTAAACACTCTTTATCCAAAATTTTGGTCCTTTAAGGAGGTGTTTAGCGCAACGAACAAGGCAATCAGACCATACAGGTTTATCACCCTCACTTAGCCATAGAAGATCTATAAATTTTGGCGTAGCCCATGGTATTCGGAAGGCCGAAGTTGGGGCGCTATACACGCCTAAATCGGACAAAGACCGATTCCTCGCCTGAAGCGGAAAAATCTTTAAGGATTTCAGACCTCTCGAACAGCGACCAGCTCTCGCCGCATCATGACAGTCAGTTTTCGGCTTTCTCTACTGAGGTGCTCGTCCGGAAGAACCGGGACACAATCACAGTAGTTCTCCCTTTACTACCCTAGCCGATATAGTGGAACATAGGGTAGCAAGCACAGGAGCCGGGCAACCCAACTATTGACCCAAGACATGATTCGGAGCTGATGCATATAATGCTATAAGTTCGGGGTGCCGCACTGTCGAAAGTTTCGGACTTTGTTGCTGTGTTATGGGGTACGCTGAAGCACCTGGTGAACTGAACGTACCAGAATATACAGGTGTGATTTGTTATAAATAAACAGTCAAGGAAAAAAGAAAAAGAAATGTAGTAATAAGCTGACGTTGTACATTATTTTCCATTTTTATTTGAATGATACGTCAAGGCGTATGTATACAAGTAGTGCGATAAGCAAAATAGGACTATTTGACATGTCCTAACTAAGAGCGAGCTGCGTGTGGGTATGTAAAAACAGGTATAGCGATCGTTATCAGAGACCACCTAGGGATTCCCTCGTACGTTAAAGCTTCATGCCTCGTTGGTGTTTCCGTCCCGTGATGGGACCGGTAATCAGGTTATTGGAAGAGACTCAAGAAGATGGGGACCTGAAAGAAAGAAAAGGGTGAAGGTATACGGGTCCTGGGGCGGTTGAGGCGCATTGTGGACCGCATTCTAGTTGTGCCTCTGCCTATTCCCATGGTATTTTAAGTGCGTAATTATGTACGCACGCCACAAATTTCACCGCTTAACTGGGACTAGGACGGAGGCTGAATTGCTAGGCGAGCTTTGGACGGGCCGGATGATCCTGTTGCAGAGTACTTCGAACTCACTTGATGGTGTCCGAGGGCTTTATTGCCGAATTGGAGGTCTGTCTAAGGAGGCTGCTCTGTACTTCTGCTGCGAGGGCCGCAGTGTGCTCCTCCGTATGGAGGGAGCGCTCTGTGTTTCCATTGACTGTTATAACCCCGCGAGGTCCTGGCATCTTGAGCTTGAGGTAGGCATAATGCGGCACCTCATTGAATCTAGTGAATGCGGTTCATCCGAGCAGTGCATGATAGCAACCGCGGAAGGGGACGATATCGAAGATTAACTCCTTGCTTCGAAAGTTGTCCGGAGATCCAAAGACTACTTCCAGTGTGATTGAGCCCATGCAACAGGCCTCTACACCTGGTATGACACCTTTGAAGGTGGTTTTGGTGGGTTTGATCCTTGAGGCATCGATACCCATTTTTTTTTGCACTGTATCCTGATAGAGCAGGTTCAGGCTGCTGCCACCATCCATGAGGACTCGTGTGAGGTGGAATCCGTCAATGATAGGGTCAAGGACCAGTGCGGCTGAGCCGCCATGGCGGATACTGGTCGGATGGTCCCTGCGATCAAAGGTGATCGGACAGGAAGACCATGGGTTGAATTTTGGGGCGACTGGCTCCATCATGTAGACGTCCCTTAGTGCACGCTCCCGCTCCCGCTTGGGAATATGGATGGTGTATATCATATTCACTGTTTTTTACTTGGGGAGGAAATTTCTTTTGTCCTCCTGTGTTCGTTGGCCGGGGCTCCTCATCGTCATCACTATGCGGCCCCTTTTCCTTGTTTTCGGCATTCAACTTGCCGGCCTGTTTAAATACCCAACATTCTCTGTTGGTGTGGTTGGCTGGTTTATCAGGGGTGCCATGAATTTGACATGAGCGATCGAGTATGCGGTCGAGACTGGACGGGCCCGGATTGTGTCTTTTGAATGGCCTTTTCTGCTGACCGGACTTAGAGCCACTGAATCTGGCATTGACGGCCGTGTCTTCGGCATTATCTCCATTATTGCGACGCTTGTGTCTGTTGCGCCGGGGCTTGCCGTTGCTATCTCTGGCGTCTGAAGTGCCAGGATTTCTTGATGTGCTGTTGCTATGGGCCAACCATCTATCCTTGCCCGCACAAAAGCGGGTCATGAGTGTCGTGAGGCCTACCATGGACTTCGGCTTCTCTTGGCCAAGGTGTCGGGCAAGCCACTCGTCACGGATGTTATCCTTAAAGTCCGCTAGGGCCTCGGCATCCGGATAGTCCACAATTTGGTTCTTTTTAGTTAAAGACCTAGTCCAGAATTTCCTGGCCGACTCTCTGGGCTGTTGGGTTATGTGACTTAAGTCATCAGCATCCGGTGGTCACACATAAGTGCCCTGGAAGTTGTCCAGGAATGCGTCTTCCAGGTTCTCCCAACTGCCAATGGAGTTTGCCGACAAACTATTCAGCCAATGCCGAGCCGGTCCCTTGAGTTTTAGTGTGAGGTACTTGATGGTATGTAGATCATCGCCATGGGCCATGTGAATGTGGAGAAGAAAATCTTCGATCCATACCGCGGGTTCTGTTGTCCCATCATATGGTTCGATGTTCACGGGCTTGAACCCTTCTGTGAATTCATGCTCCATTACTTCGTCAGTGAAGCATAGGGGGTGTGCGGCGCCTCTATGCCAGGCTACATCACGACGCAGTTCAGATGAGTCTGGTCTATTGTATTCGGCCCGGCCGGATTTGTGTTTAGTATATCTGGCGTGGCGGTCATCGCCACACGTTGGGACGCGCCCCCGCGATTCATAGATCGATCTTGACTATCCTGCTTTGCTTTCCAATTTGTCTTGCAGTTCATGAGTGTAGCCCCGGGCCTTCGTGTTTTTATTTGTTTGGCGACGGGGTGTGGGCTGGTGTTCGGGCTGATATGCCGCTTTATCTCGGCCACGAGGTGGTCGGTCAGCCGCATCCTGCACTGGTAGTGTAGGCTCTAGTGCCTCCTCCTCGAATTGAGGTAACAACCTGCGCCTCGGGTAGCTTTTGGTTGGGCGCTCGAGTCCGTATTCCTCGGCCGCCAGGACCTCAGCCCATCTATCAGTTAGCAGATCTTGATCAGCTTGAAGCTGCTGCTGTTTTTTCTTCAGGCTTTTTGCATTGGCTATAAGTCGGCGCTTGAAGCGCTCCTTCTCGACGAGATCCTCAGGCACGATAAATTTTTCGTCACCAAGGCTCACCTCGTCTTAGGAGAGGGGCATGTAATTGTCATCCTCCGAGTCTCCATCCATTGCCTGTTCATCAGGGCTGGCTTGCCCAACTTCTCATCCGGCTTGCTCGAAGCTTGGCTGGGCGGGATTGTTTTCGTCTTCGGCATCATCCAGAGTGCTATTGTCTCTTGTGCCGGTATCGCTATTTTTGCTATGGCGGGATTTAGAGCGGCGCCGCTGACATTGGCGCTTAGATTGCTTCTCAAGAGGGTCACCCTCTGTTGCATCCTTTTGATCCTCGCCATCGTTTTCTTTGGGTGTGCCCACCATATATATATCATATGATGAGGTGGTTGTCCAGCGCCCTATGGGCGGTGGCTCCTGTTCTTCTCCGGCATCGTCGTCCATACCGTCGATGTCTTCAGAGTCGAAGTCAAGCATGTCGGTTAAGTCATCTACAGTGGCTATTAAGTGGGTGGTGGGTGGGTAATGAATTCCTTCGTCGTCCGCTTCCCACTCAAGCCGGACATAGTTCGGCCAAGAGTCTCCTGACAAGGAGAGAGATTTTAATGAGTTTAGCACATCGCCCAAGGGTGAGTGCTGAAAGATATTCGGGGATCTAAACTCCATGATCGGTGCCCAGTCAGGTCTGATGGGCACGGATGCACGCGGTTCGGAGCCTATGGCCGGAGACGAGTCCGAGGGTCTGAAGACACAGACCTCCTTGGAAGTGAGATCTATGTTTGGCTCTATCGCCGCTGAGTGTGCGGCCTCCATGGCGGGGTTCATACACCCGTTCTCGGATGGCACGATCTGCTCCAGATTTAAAGCCGGGGCAGCTGCAGGTGTGATCTCCTAAACATTGTCCGATGGAAGATCTAGGTCATGCTCATCGTGATTGTAGGGTGCACCTATCATGGCCTCGAATCTGTCGAAGATCAAGTCTCCGCGAATGTTGGCAGTGTAGTTCATGCTTCCAAACCTGACCTGATGGCCAGGGGCGTAGCTATCGATCTGCTCCAGATGGCCAAGCGAGTTGGCCCGCAGTGCGAAGCCGCCGAATACGAAGATATGTCCGGCGATGAAAACCTCACCCTGGACCACATCGTTGTAGATGATTGAAGGAGCCATCAAGCCTTATGGTGACGACACAGTGGGAATCTCAATGAAAGCACCAATGTCGGTGTCAAAACTGGCGGATCTCGGGTAGGGGGTCCCGAACTGTGCGTCTAAGGCTAATGGTAATAGGAGGCGGGGGACACAATGTTTACCCAGGTTCGGGCCCTCTCTATGGAGGTAATACCCTACTTCCTGCTTGATTGATCTTGATGATATGAGTATTACAAGAGTTGATCTACCACGAGATCATAGAGGCTAACCCTAGAAGCTAGCCTATGACTCTGATTGTTCTTGTCCTACGGACTAAACCCTCCTGTTTATATAGACAGCAGAGGGGGATAGTGTTACACAGAGTCGGTTACAGAGAAGGGAATCTACATATCCGAATAGCGAAGCTTGCCTTCCACGCAAAGGAGAGTCCCACCCGGACACGGGACGAAGTCTTCAATCTTGTATCTTCATAGTCCAACAGTCCAGCATAAGCATATAGTTCGGCTGTCCAAGGACGCCCTAATCCAGGACTCCCTCAGTTGATGTGGACTCCTCCTTCGTGGTCCATGGAGAAGTGTGGTGACGTGGGCGTCATCCGGTTTTAAAGGAGTTGGCGCCTGGCAAAGATGAGGTGTGCGTCATCCAGTTTTAAAGGAGAGGGCTCCAGTGAGAAATGTCGCGCTACGATGGGAAACCAAGCGGGAAGGGGAGGGTCCGGCAGGAAAAGGAAGGGTGTGTCATGGGGGTGGGTATGTTTTGTTGGGCCCATGTTTTGGAGATAACATGATGGATAGGCCGGACATCCACATTTACCTCAAGGCGAGGGATCATGGCGGAGAGCAGGGCAGGTGGCGGATCAGCATGAACACGAGGGAAGGGATCAGGGCGAAGAGTGGGACGGTTAGCGGGGGACTCCTCCTTGGTGCTCCGTTGAGAAGTACGGTGTGAAGGAGAGAGGGCGACATGGAGAAGAGGAGGTGCGCCCAACAACAGACCTCATATTTTTGTGGAATGCATGACATTCAACTATATGGTACAACGTGGAAATGGCTCAGGAGAGACTGGATCTATCTTCTTGGCTTGGGAGGGGGTCACGGGCGATGCATACCTCTTACCCCTTGATGGGGTGGTGAATCGACACGAACAATGGGGAGGGGATCAGGGCGGAGAATGGGCGGGGATCAGGGCGAGGTCTGTTGTGACCTTAGCTCAAGAGGAATATAATGAGGACTAAGTGCCCTCTGAGTTCATCTCAGTCGCCTCAACCCGAGGTACAATTGATATAGCAACTGGAACTGGTCTACCAAACTGATGTGTCTTCATCGAGCCTACTTGGTTTAAAATTCCTCACTCTTACCTTATGTATTTTTGCTGCGGAAGAATTTGTGATCTACCTTCTAAAGAACTTGAATTAAAGACTTTCATCATGTTGTTTTCCATTTCTTTAGTTCATCTTCCTCATGCTTATATGCTTGTATGATTGCATGTTCTTCATCTGTATGTACTCCCTCCGTTCCTAAATATAAGAAATTGTAGATATTTCACAAGGTGGACTACATACGGAGCAAAATGAATGAATCTAAACTTAAAATACATCTATATACATCCGTATGCGGTTTATAGTGCAATATCTACAAAGACTTACATTTAGGAACAGAGGGAGTATCTTGTATGCATGCTTTCTGTTATTGTAATGATTTAGTTCCCTCGTGTTTCTATTTCTTAACTCTAATCTTCGTAAAATTCATCAGAGTTTGACGAATTTCTAAACATCTCCCATTCACCCCCCTTTGGGAGTAAAGTTGTGCTTTCAATTAGTATCAGAGCAAGGTACTCCCTTGTTCTGTGTGATTTTGGTTTAACCACCTAGAGTTTTAATTATGTCGACCGCAGGTATGATCAAGTTCTCCATTGCGTGACCCATCTTCGATGGCTCAGACTATCCCTACTGGAAGAACAAGATACACATGCATCTTGAGGCAATTAACAACGACCTTTGATTCCTCACTGAGAATGGCGTTCCCATCGTTGCTCCTAGCATCAATGCTGGAGACGTGAAGAGATTCAAGCAAATCGACTCTCAAGAGAAGAATATCATATGTGGGCATATGAACAAAGGATAGAATGGAAGAGTGCATTGGAAACATCATAGCTTTTCTGCGATAGACTCTCCAAGGTCAATGAAAGCGTTTCCGTTCAACGTGACTCTCGAGTTGATGCTCTTCGCAATCTCTTCATCCGCTTCGAGAGGCTCGACAACGGAAATGTTTAGTAAACCTTCGACCGCCTCTGTCGTGGAATTGTCACGTCAGATGTCCTAGTGAAAGGACTTAGTCGTGGAGCCATAGCAACTAGGAAGCTTAAAGGGGTTAATCGGGAGAAAGGACACGGGGTTTATACTGGTTCGTCCCCTTACGGTGAAGGTAAAAGCCTACGGTCCAGTTTTGAGTGGGATTGTTTGTCTTGATTACCAGGGAGCGAAATCGCTTGACCTAGCTCTCGATCTAATGTTACTTGCCCTGAACCGCCGACGGGTCGTCCCTTTATATACAGAGGTCGATGCCCCATGGCTCACAGAGTCCCGGCCGGCTCATAAACAGTGTCCGGCTCGGTCTCTAACTATTCTTGCCTTACAATACAAGTTATGTACATATGGCGGTTTATCTCTACAGGCCTTAAGTCGCCTTTGAGCTTTGGGCCCTTAACTGAACCGCCATCTTCAAGCTTTGTCTTGGGCTTCAAGAGTCTTCATAGGTATAACCCGCCCCCTCCTAGGCGGGTCATACCTAATAGTTATATCCCCAACATTAGGCCCCAGATTGATTTGAACTGGTTCATCTCAATCTTCAACACTTAAGAAAAATTCTTCTGCTCTTTGCTTGTATAAAAATTTTGTAACCCGCCATGACGTCATCCTTTGGATTTGTGGTAACCCGCCATGACGTCATCTGCCATTAATGCACGTTTTTTCCAACAAATCTCAACGGATCTTTATCTTAATGACCATCCCGAGAATCGAGGCGTCTTTGTAGCTGGATAACCATGTTTTTGGCCTCCTCGTTTTTCGCGCACACTTATCAGTCTTCCCTTACAAATAGACATGACCAGGTCTTTCCTCATTGTCCCCTTTCCGCATCTTCTTCCTCTCGCAACCCTACTGCCGCTCGAGCTCCGCCGCCACCGTAGAGCACCTCGTCTTCCTCAACCTCGGCCACTGCATCAACCTGAGTCGATCCAGAGAATGACGGTGACCCTCCGCAGTAGATCTACAACTGTAAGTCTTCTCCTTCCCGCACCTCAGATCCGCATTAGGGTTTGCAAGTTCCTCTGTGTTCTTTGTGGTTCATCACGGTTTCTTCGAAGTTCTTCCACCGCAGCCTCTTTTGATCAAAACTAATATGGAACTCATGTGGGAGTTGTTTTGAGTCCATTTTTGATACTAGCATATCCCTTTTTCCTGTAAAGAGGCTCCTTTAGAACTGATGAACTCACCTATACTAGTTTTTTAGGTCTAGAATATTTTTCTTTTCTGAACAGCCGTTGATCCAAAATAATAGCTGCAATCTATGAAACTTTTTGTGTAACACTTAGGCAAAAACTGTATTTTGCTAGATCCACCTAGTCATGGCGACTCTTATCACCGGCTTAAAATTGCAATGCTCAATTGATAATCTTAAGCACCCATGGCGGTTTAGATAACTTGACTGCTTATGGCGCCCATGGCGGCTTAAATAATCTGACATAATTAGCCATATACCATTAGGCCCCTATATAAGCCGTCATCTTGAATATGCACTGTAATATTTCTCTCCGGTTTAAATTTGAACCGAGAATTTACTCTTTGTTAGGCTTCCATCACAATGCCGCCCAAACCACCCACTTTATGCAATTGGGTCAAATCCATCATCATAGATAGTACGCTCGATGACTTTGTGAAGACCGGCTATATACCAAAGAAAGAAGTTATGTCATATCGGGTTGCTGATCCGATGGAGGAAAAGCCTCAGCCCAAATAGGGGGAGGTCATCGTGTTTACTAATCATATGAACCAAGGTTTCTCACCACCCGACTCAAAATTGTTCAGGGATGTCCTACACTTCTTTGACCTCCGTCCTCAAGACATCGGACCCAAGTCCGTGTCTAATATTTGCAATTTTCAAGTGTTCAGTGAGGTATATCTTGGAGAAGAGCCCAACTTACTACTCTTCAGAGAGTTATTTTACTTGAACCGCCAGAACGAATGTGCCAATGGAGCTAGCTTGGAACTTGGCAGTGTGTCAATCCAACATCGGAGAGACGTCACTTTTCCTTATGCCAATCCACCAAGTCATCCCAAAGACTGGAACCAGACATGGTTCTATTGCCAAGACACTTCTCCGGCTGATGAGAATCCTCTGCCTGGCTTTCATGCTCTGCGTCTTGAGTCCAATCATCCACTTCCTCACAAGATTACAGCCGCCGAGCGCCAGACGCTCGCCCCCACTATGGCTAAAATCAAGGTTCTTTTGGGGAACGGGCTAAATGGTATCGACTTGGTCCGGGTTTGGCTTTCCTGGCGGATCATTCCGTTGAGCCGCCGCCCTGGTCTGATGTGTACCTACACGGGCAAGAAAGATGACCCTCTGCAGCACAGCTCTGATGACTTATCGTACCACGTCGTTGATGACATGACAAAATCACTCATGAACGAAAGCCTAGCAGATTGTGGTAAGGTGGGCTTAAACCCCTTCTGCGAAGCTAACCCGGCTCCAGCGGTAAGCCGCCAACTTGAGTAAATTACCTATAACCTTGATATTTGTCTGTACTCAACCTTTGCTAATTTTCACAGGCTAATGATAAATTTTGGAAAGCAAAATATGATCACGAGGTTGCAAAGAGAGCCAGGGAGGCCAAGAGAGCCGCCAGAAAAGAAGCCGCCAAGAAGAAGGGAAAGAAGGCCAGCACCTCTGACTTGCTTCGACTAGAAGATACTTCTGAGTCGGAGGTAGCCCTTGACTCTCTTGGCTCCTTTTTTAACCACCTTTTTGACACTGATTATCATCAGGAGGACACGGGAACAAGTCATGGAAAGGATGAAGAGGTAACTATCATTTCCTCCGACTCTGAGCCTTTGCCAAGATAGAAAATCCAAAGAGTAACCCGGCAAGACCACTCCAGGGTAATGATGACTTGCTTAGCCTGTACTCATTTCAATTCTCTATACTTGTACTGATCTTTTGATCTTATGCAGCGGAAAAGCAAAGCCAAGCAAGAAGGTGAAGAAGAACAAACCGGCCGAAGAGCCGATCTTTAAAGAGCCGGAACTTGGGACGGCCGCGCCTGAGGCCTCTGCTCATCAGCTGCCACCTGAACCAGCTCATGACACGCCAATGCCGAGTGCTAACCCGCCTACCGAGCAAGCTGCCGATGGCTCTGAAAACCCTGAAGTTTCTTGCCCGGCCAAGACAGACGATTCCCAAGACACTAATGTTGAGATTACCAAGACCGACTATATTGAGCCGGGAAGACCTACTGTGTTGGCCAAGTGTTCTACCAAGGAGGAGCACCTGGAACGCCGCAAGGTCAGGTTTGATATTGCTGATTATACTCACATGAGTATTAGGGAAGTTTTCTCTGGCTATCTTAGCCAAGTACACAACAGCCGTGACGTCGAAGTTGACATGGTGAAGCAAATGCACTAGAAATTTGAGGTATAAACTCTTCCCTTCATTGAATTATCCTTGCTTATGCCAGCCCCCAAGTCTATTGATTATGATGAATATGTTGTAGACTTAGAAACAAACTTATGAACATTAGTGATATATTTGGGCAAAACATGTAAGAAATCCGGCTTACTCCGTAGTCCCCAAGGGCCAGTTTTAAGCAGCATGTTTGAGCCGGTCCTTCACATGCTTGTATAGAATAAAATACTTGGAAAATGTTAACAACAATATGCATTAGCCCCCAAGTGCCAAGTACTCTTGCTTACAAGGTGCTTGGACTTACTCTCATGAACCGCCACTTAGGTAAAATTCTTCGGTAGACATTAGCCCCCAAGTGCCAAGTGTTGTTGCTTGCAAAAGTCTTGGGACTTAATATTGTATGATACCAGTTATGATTTTGACCCAGTATTTGTACATGCCACCACCAATCAACTTCAATCAGAAGTATCTGAATTGAAGAACCGCCTGGAACCACAAGAGACGGAAACCCAAAAGGCCAACTCCAAGTTTGAATTCAGTGTATCTGAACAAGAGAAATGGAAAAAGACTTTGAAATGGAGAAAAAGGCCTGGGATGATGAAAAGATTGCTTTGATCAATCGAGCTGAGAAGGCAGAGGCGGCTCTTGAAGAGGCGACCATCGAATTATCCGGCTTAAAATACCATGTATCTCAGATGGTCTCAACAATCTTTGGTTAGTCGCCCTGCAAGTGTTAAATACTTGAATCTTTCTAATGATCATATAAATTGTCATTAACTCACCTGACATCGTTATGCAAGCCCCAGGAGTTCAAATCTTAACCAAGATATGCTGATAAAGCTGAAGGCGGTTTACACGCTGGTGGAACAACTTTACACCGGATCCCAGTGTGCCTTAGCCATAGTGGCCTTGTCAAATGAAGTTCCCACACTCTTGGTGGATGTACTAAGGAAGCTTTATGTGCTGCCCCAGCGATTCAATGAGCTAAGGCGATCATCTGCAAGAGCCGGAGCTGTGGCTGCCTTAAGCCAGGCCAAAGCTTGGTTGCCGGAGTTAGACCCGGCCGACATCGCCATTGGTTATCCAAGCCTTAAGGAGGATGTCACTCCCTTTGAACAGGAAGACTTCGCCACTTGTGTGAAGGAGATATGCCCCGTGGCCACCCTGATTGCTGATGAAGCGGATCTCACCAAGTACCAACCGGGTTATGACATGGAGAACTAGAGGATACCAAGGCCACATTATAAAGTGATCAGCTAGATTCCACCAATCCGTAAGCATACCTTCGCCCCTGAAGTTGACCCGGCGGGCTAATTGATGATGAAGCTGAATTTGAAGCTTTGAATGGCATTGACTGGTCATCATCAACCTTCCAGGACAGGGAACAGGGCGAAGAAGCGGAGAGGGCTGACCCGAAAGCTTCAGGTCAACAAGAGAATTGATCCGCCAGGCGGCTCATATCTGTGGTCTGCTGAAAAAACAATTTTAATCATTTGGACTCGGGGATTCATGTAATAGGGTAGAAATAACTTTATTTTGTCGTGCCATCATGCACGTTTTGGTGCTCAACACTGTTAAGCCGCCATATTATATTCACCCATATTATACTTATCAGTTGTTTTGTTATGCCAAAGAAAGCCTTTGAACTGTCCTGCACACAGAAAGAGATCACAAGAACCCTTGGCGGCTTATCGCAGGGCGGGTCCTAGTATCTTTATATATAACCATTAATATGGAAAAAAGGAGTCATAGATAAGCCTATTATGAATTATAGCTTGGAAACACAACTATAATATCATACATGTGATTTTGAGTTTGCACTGCCGGTTTATGTAACCTAAACAGTAAGGGTGATAACCCAATCCTTAGAAGCCAATACTTCTAAATGTACGATGATTATCATATGATGGTGACTTATCGTCCAAAGCCAAGCCGGGTTTAAATGTAAAGCACACTTAAACTTAGATCTGAACAAGAAAATCTCAAGACAAAATCCAAAAATTGTTTTCAAAAAACTTAAACCATATAAAAAAGAAAAAATTGAGGCTTCTGATTCGAATACGATTAGTAAACCGTTCCAAAGGGGTTAAGCTAGGATTCGAATATGATCATGTAGCCCCCAGTGGCTTTGGCGTTGCACCGATCAAGAGGGTACCGATAGCTATGTTCTCTTTGGTTCGAATACGACCTATGTTTGAACAGGAAGCCCCCTATGATCTTGAGAGTTTTTTAACGACTCTGATTCAAATACGATCAATGTCGGACCCAAAAGGGGTTAAGCTATGATTCGAATACGATCAAGAAGCCCCCGAGTGAGCTTGGCATTGTGTCGATCAAGAGGGTACCGACAACTATGTTCTCTTTGGTTTGAATACGACCTATGTTTGAACAGGAAGCCCCCTAATGATCATGAGGTTTAACGGCTAGATTCGAATACGATCATGAGCCGGACCAAGAGGGTTAAGCTAGATTCGAATACGATCAGCCCCCAATTGGTCATTTGAAATGACAATGATGAAGACATATGATCTTTGAGGATGAAAAGGACAGAGGTCATGCTTTATTACTTATCATAATATACACATCGTCAAAATATGTACATCATGAGAGCCGGTGGCTCAAGTGTAGTAAGGCCACAGATGAGCGATATTCCATGACCGGCGGGTCTCCTCCTCCGACTTACATGAGTCTTTGTGCTCTCGAACATCGATAAGGTAGTATGACCCGTTGTTTAAGTTCTTGCTGGCCACAAAGGGCCCTTGCCAAGGTGGGGATAACTTGTGTGCATTAGTTTGATCCTAGATGAGCCGGAGCACCAAATCACCTTCTTGAAAAGTTATGAACTTAACCCGGCGGCTGTGATAATGGCGCAGGTCCTGCTGGTAAATCACTGATCAAGCTGCTGCCAGGTCACGCTTTTCATCTAACAGGTCAAGTGCATTGTTAGCCTCAACATAAGCCGCCACGTGGGGCGAGTCATGACGGTTGTCACTAGGGAGAACTGCCTTGGCTCCGTAAACCATGAAGAAAGGCGTATAACCCGTAGACCTGTTAGGAGTAGTAGTGATGCTCCATATCACAAAGGGTAACTCCTCGACCTAACAACCCGGCGTCCGTTGCAAAGGGACCAATAGTCGGGGTTTGATGCCTTTCAAGATTTCCTGATTGGCTCTTTCAGCTTGACCATTGGATCGGGGATGAGCCACTGATGAAACATCAAGCCGAATATGCTCATGTTGACAAAACTCTTCCATGGCGCCTTTAGACAGATTAGTACCATTGTCAGTTATAATGCTGTGTGGAAAGCCGAAGCGAAATATCACCTTCTTCATGAATTGAACCGCCATGGCTACGTCACACTTACTAACTGGCTCTACCTCAACCCACTTTGTGAACTTGTCAACCGCCACCAAGAGGCGGGTCTTTTTATCTTTGGACCTTTTGAAAGGACCAACCATGTCAAGCCCACATACTGTAAATGGCCAAGTAATTGGAATCATTCTTAGCTCTTGATCCAGCACATGAACATGTCTCGAGAACTTCTGACAACCATCACATTTACTGACCAGATCCTCTGCATCAGCGTGAGCCGTCAGCCAATAAAATCCATGACGGAAAGCCTTGGCCACAAGGGACTCTGACTCGGCGTGATGGCCACAATCTCCTTCATGAATCTCATGAAGAATTTCTTGACCTTCCTCAGGAGAAACACAACGCTGAAACGCCCCAGTGACACTGCGATGATGCAACTCGCCATTGGCAATTGTCATTGACTTAGACCGCCGGGTTATCTGCCTAGCCAAGGTTTCATCCCCAGGCAACTCGCCCCGAGTCATGTAAGCCAAGTCCTCCAATTGTGCTTCCGGGTCAGGAACAACCAAGTCCTCCTTTGTAGGTAACTTGACAGAAGGGTTATGCCAAATATCCAAGAAAGTGTTATGCGGCACCGGCTTACGCTGAGACCCCAGTCGGCTTAAAGCATCAGCGTCCTCGTTCTTTCTGCGATCAATGTGCTCCACTTGGTAACCCTTGAAATGTCCAGCAATGGCATCAACATCACGGTGATAAGCCGCCATGAGAGGATCCTTGGAATCCCACTTGCTTGAGACTTGTTGAGCCACCAAATCTGAGTCGCCAAAGCACCTTACCCGGCTTAAACTCATCTCCTTAGCCATCCGAAGACCATGGAGCAAGGCCTCATACTCAGTTGCATTGTTAGTACAGGGAAACATCAACCGTAGCACATAACAAAATTTGTCACCTCGAGGGGAAGCTAAAACAACTCCAGCACCCGAGCCCTCCAATTGCCTGGACCCATCAAAGTGAATAGTCCAATATGTGTTGCCTGGCTTCTCTTCAGGCATCTGCAGTTCTGCCTAATCGTTGATGAAGTCCACCAGTGCTTGAGACTTGATAGCAGTGCATGGCACATACTTTAAACCATGAGGCCCAAGTTCAATGGCCCACTTGGCGACTCGTCCTGTGGCCTCTCTGTTTTGGATGATATCTCCTAAAGGAGCAGAACTGACCACAATGATGGGATGACCCAGAAAATATTGCTTAAGCTTCCGGCTAGCCATAAACACCCAATAAACGAGCTTCTGCCAATGTGGATACCTTTGCTTGGACTCAATAAGCACCTCACTAATGTAATAAACTGGCTGTTGAACCGGATGCTCCTTGCCAGCCTCCTTCCGCTCCACCACAATGGATACACTGACGGCACATGTGTTAGCAGCCACATATAACAATAATGGCTCCTTATCTATGGGAGCAGCAAGGACTAGCATCTCAGCTAGCTGTCTCTTCAAATCTTCAAAGGCAGCATTAGCATCATCACTCCAGACGAAGTCGTTTGTCTTCTTCATCATCTGATACAGCGGTATGGCCTTCTCACCTAACCTACTTATGAACCGGCTTAAAGCGACAATACGACCCGCCAAACGCTAAACATCATTGATACACGCCGGTTTAGCCAAAGAAGTGATTGCCTTGATCTTCTCCGGGTTAGCCTCAATGCCTCTGTTAGAAACCAGAAAACCCAAAAGCTTGCCTGCAGGCATACCAAAAAGACACTTGGTCGGGTAAGCATCATCTTGTAGACCTAGAGATTATCAAAGGTTTCCTTCAAATCATCTATCAAAGTCTCCTTCTCTCTAGACTTTACCACAATGTTGTCCACATAAGCATGAACATTACGCCCAATCTGATTGTGAAGACAATTCTGCACACATCGTTGATAAGTCGCCTGGGCACTCTTAAGCCCAAAAGACATAGACACATAGCAGAAGGCCCCAAATGGAGTAATAAAAGCCGTCTTCTCCTGGTCCTTAACTGCCATCTTGATCTGATGATAACCAGAATAAGCATCCAAAAAGCTCAAACGCTCACAACCCGTCGCATCAATGATTTGATCAATACAAGGGAGAGCAAAGGGATCCACCGGACAAGCCTTGTTTAAATCTGTGTAATCCACACACATATGCCAAGTGTCATTCTTCTTAAGCACCAGCACTGGGTTAGCCAACCACTCTAGATGAAAAACTTCAATGATGAACCCAACCGCCAAGAGCCGGGCCACTTCCTCACCAATGGCCTTATGCCTCTCTTCATTGAACCGTTGAAGAAACTATGTAACCGGCTTAAATTTTGGATCAATATTGAGAGTGTGCTCAGCGAGTTCTCTCGGTACACCCGGCATGTCAGAAGGCTTCCATGCAAAGATGTCCCAGTTCTCACGGATGAACTCGATGAGCGTGCTTTCCTATTTGGGATCCAGAGTGGCACTGATACTGAACTGCTTAGATGAGTCGCCTGGAACAAAATCAACAAGCTTGGTGTCATCGGCCGACTTAAACTTCATTACTGGCTCATGCTCTGTGGTTGGCTTCTTCAGAGATGTCATATTCGCCGGGTCAACATTGTCCTTGTAGAACTTCAACTCCTCTGTTGCACAAACAGATTCAGCGTACGTAGCATCGCCTTCCTCACATTCCAAGGCTATCTTCCGACTCCCATGCACTGTGATGGTGCCCTTTTGACCCGGCATCTTGAGCTGCAAATAAACATAACACGGCCGTGCCATGAACTTGGCATAAGCCGGCCATCCAAACAGGGCATGATACGGGCTCCTGATTTTGACCACCTCAAAGGTTAACTTCTCAGCCCTAAAATCATGCTCGTCTCCAAAGGCTACCTCCAGCTCAATCTTACCCACTGGATATGCCGACTTACCAGGGACCACTCCATGAAAAACAGTGTTGGAAGTCTTGAGATTTTTATCAGTCAAACCCATGCGACAAAAAGTATCATAATAGAGGATATTGATGCTACTGCCTCCATCCATGAGCACCTTAGGGAATTTATATCCACCAACCTAGGTGATCTTCCCTACTCCATAGAGTAGGTTGCTCGGACCATCTCAAATAACGAGGAACTGCCGGCTCAACAGTGTTCACAGCCCTCTTATGAAGCGTCTGGTCCCGTTTGCACAAACTGGTGGTAAACACATGATATTGTCCACTATTCAGCTGCTATGGATTACTCTGATATCCACCCTGCTGCTGCTACTGACCTCCCTGGCCAGATTGCTGATTATAACCACCTTGATTACCCTGAGAGTTTAGAAAATTGGAATTCGAACCGCCGTCCGGGCCATGAAAGCCACTGCCACCTGAGCCACCGCCCGGCCCATGATTACCGTCGAACATGTTGGAATTCTTGAAAGCTTTCATGATCGTACAGTCCTTCCATGGGTGAGTGGCCGGCTTCTGCGGAGTACCGTGCCTTGGACAGGGCTCATTCAGTAACTGCTCGAGCATGGGGCTTGACCCGCCGAACCGAGGAGGTGGTATCCCCTTACATCGTTGATTGTTGCCTTGAGCATTGGTGTTAGCCACAAACTCCAAGCTACCATCAGCCTTACGTTTATTATTGCCTCCTTGATTTGTCGGGTTATGCTGGGGACCCTTGGCATTGCCGTTCTTCTTTCCCTTCCCTGTCTTATCATCATCAGACTCGGGATCCTTGGTACTATCAGAGTCGGCGTATTTGACTAGAGACATCATCACCTGGCCCATGTCATTACAATCGCGCTTGAGCCGCCCCAACTTCATCTTCAGAGGCGCAAAACGGCAATTTTTCTCCAACATCAAGACTGCAGAGCCGGCATCCATCTTATCAGACGAATGTATTATGGCTTTGACCCGGCGCACCCAATGGGTCATGAATTCACCCTCCTCTTGCTTGCAATTAGTCCAATCCACAATTGACATGGGCTGCTTGCATGTATCTTTGAAGTTCTGAATGAACCATGCTTTTAACTCTGCCCATGAACCAATGGAATTAGGCGGCAGCCCCTTCAACCAAGTGCGGGCCATCCCATCCAACATCATGGTGAAGTACTTGGCCATCGCAGTGTCACTGACTTCCAGTAGCTCCATAGCCATCTCATAGCTTTCAATCCACGCCGCAGGCTGTAAGTCGGCCGTGTAAATAGGCACCTTTCAAGACCCCTTGAAAACCTTGGGCAAACGCTCGTTACGCAGAGCCGGCACCAGACAAGGGACACCTCCGATCCTAGTGGTCACGCCTGCCTCAATAGAAGTCGTCGGATAAACCGGAAAAGACTGGTGAGCCGCCCGCCGAGCCGCCTGCTCAGCTACCTGCTGAACCGCCCGCTTAGCCCCTTGGCATATTCTGTCCCGATCAACCAAGTTAAGAACTCCATCACGCGCTGGGTCATGCCCGCACGGTTGGTCACGGCGTCGGGCGTTGCTTGAAACGGCCGCTGAATCCATGTGCCTGCTATAACTCGGGCTCCAGCTTGGACAAGGGGTCGAATGAATCATGTCTCGGCTATACGAGTATGTGTCTTGTTGTGCCAAAGCCGTCTGAAGAAGCTCTCTGACCCTTCGAGTTTCAACTGCCATCGGAGAGTCACCCTCCACCGGGAGAGTCGCTAATCGTGATGCCGCAGCAATCATGTTCTCCAACAGGATAGAATAATGACCCGGTAGTGTTGGTACATACTGAGGTGGAGCAGAATTCATTCAGGGAGGTTCCATCATACATGGCTGAACCAGCGTTCCAGCCCCGGGCGTTGCAACCCGGCCTATATCTGGCGGGTTACTGGGCCCTGCACCGAGTGTTCGGAAAAGGTTTCGAGGATCATAAACCGGAGGTAGACGGGATTGAGTCTTCTGGTACCTCCTCCTCATGACCTCATTTGATGTGTTCTGATCCCTCGTGAGCTGGAAAGCCTGTGACTGAATCCGATGAGCTTGGGTGTCCAGAGCCGCCAGCTCTGCGGTCATCCTAACGTCTTCCGCCGCCAGGTCTTCCTTAGCCTACACTATATCCTGCTTTAACTGCACCACTTCCGCATCATATTGAGCTTGATCCGTCGAGTTGACCACGGTAGTTGGTAGAGCTGTCATCTCATCCATGAGGTCCATTAGCACCTGAGCCGGCAGGCGCACAGGGCCTCCTGCCCCGGCTGCCGCTGACCTGGAGGTTATCGCTACTGCAGCCATAGAGTTTTGAAAAGGTTGCATGCCAGCCATGAAGATCCCAACTCTGCTCGGCGGCTCAAGGAGGTCCGGAATACTACTGCCATCAGAAAAGCCCGCAAGCCCGCCGTCTTGCAATTGATACAATGAATCTGTCTCACCTGTGGACGACTCACCATCGGAGTAGATGGCCGTCTCACCGTTAGATGCGGATCCTCCAGAAAGATCCCCTCCGTGGATGCATCCCACGAAGGCATGCTTCATGGCAGGCTGAGCTTGGGCGTGTCTCGCACGCTGAGCCATCTCGACAAGGTCGGTGCAGATGTCCGGCTCAGGGCCCGGCTCGCCGATCTTGCCAATGAAGACGTGGATTCCGCCGAAGGGGGACCGGAAACCGTACTCAATTGAGCCGGCGTCGGGGGCCCAGCATGTGTCGTTGATGTAGAGCTTTCTGTGACGACTCTTGGTCATCGGTCCCATAGAGTATCCCTTGAGCCCTTTGAAGCTGCCCTTCAATAACTCAAATCCACCGTATGTTGGCCCCATGGTGGGCGCCAACTGTTGTGGAATTGTCACGTCAGATGTCCTAGTGAAAGGACTTAGTCGTGGAGCTATCACAACTAGGAAGCTTAAAGGGATTAATCGGGACAAAGGACACGGGGTTTATACTGTTTTGGCCCCTTACGGTGAAGGTAAAAGCCTACGGTCCAGTTTTGAGTGGGATTGTTTATGTCTCGATTACCAAGGAGCGAAATTGCTTGACTTAGCTCTCGATCTAATGTTACTTGCCCTGAACTGCCATCGGGTCGTCCCTTTATATACAGAGGTCGACGCCCCGCGGCTCACAGAGTCTTGGCCGGCTCATAAACAGTGTCCGGCTCGGTCTCTAACTATTCTTGCCTTACAATACAAGTTATGTACATATGGCGGTTTATCTCTACGGGCCTGAAGTCGCCTTTGGGCTTTGGGCCCTTAACTGAACCGCCATCTTCAAGCTTTGTCTTGGGCTTCAAGAGTCTTCATAGGTATAACTCGGCCCCTCCTGGGCAGGTCACACCTAATAGTTATATCCCCAGCAGCCTCACTGATATCTTCAATGATTTTTAGGCTCTCGGTGTTGCTCACATCACTAACCACGAGGCAGTGAAGAAATTTCTGAGGTCCCTTGACAGTTCCTTTGACACCTTGACCCTTATGATTCAAGAGCGTCCTGATTACAAGTCACTTGCACTAAAAAAAGACACATCCATGACATTTTGGGTCGATCAAAATTTTTTCTGTCATACTTATGACACTTCTATGACAATAACTGTGACAAAACCCGGTATCATCGTAAATGTGGTGGGATCCTACTTCTATGACAAAAAATCATGACAAAAAATGGGCTTTTCATCCTGGGCGGGCCGGAAACGCAGCTGCATGACATTTTGTGGGTCGTCCATGATGGAAAAAACCATGGTAGAAGCAAGGGCGAGGAAAATTTTGGGGAGTTCCCGGTTATGGTGGGTGGTCGGGGGCCGAGCGATGTGCGTTTTTCTCATATACGTACGCACATGGGTGCGAGGTGTTGGGCTCTAACTGAACCTGAGCGAGGCGTTCGCCTAACTGAAACCGAGCGATTGCGCTGCAGGCTACGCGTTACTGAACCCGAGCGATCGAGCGATTCCTTCGCTACTGCTGCTAACTGAAGCCTATCGATGTTGCCTCTGGATGAACGGTGAGCGTTGTTGGGGGGTTTGGATGAACAGTTTCTGATGGGGGTTGGATGAACAGGACCACGTGGTGTTGTCGTTGGATGAACAGGACCCCGATCGATCGAGCCTGTTGGGCGTGGATGAACAGGACCCCGTGGAGCGCTGGATGAACAGGACCCCGTGGAGGGGAGGTTGAACAGTAGCCGGTGGAGGGCTGGTTGAACAGTAGCCGGTGGAGGGCTAGTTGAATAGTAGCCGGTGGAGGGGTGGTTGAACAGGACCCCGTGGCGAGGGCAGGTTGAACAGTAGCCGGTGGAGGAGCGCACGGTGGAGGCTGGATGAACAGGAGCCCGTGGATGAACAGTCGCAGGTGGAGGCTGGAGGAGGTCGGTGGTGGATGAACAGTAGCCCGTGGAGGCTGGAGGAGGTCGACGATGGAGATGAACAGGACCCCCGTTTCGACCGTAGCGCTCCAACACAAGTCCGTTCCTCCATTTTGCGGTACGTCACACCACTCCCGATCAACAAGACCCCGTTTTGACCGTAGGAGGTCCAATAGAAGTCTGTTTCCTCTATTTTGCGGTACGCCAGACCCCTCTCGATGAACATGATCTTGTTTCGAACATGGACGGTCGAACACAAGGCCGTTTCCTCCGTTCTGTAGTACGCCAAGCCTCGTTTCCATCGGCTATTCCATCCAAGCCCTCACGATGAACACGACGACGCATTCTGTTCTGACCCAGCCGGTTGGCTCCCCATGAACACGATGACGATGCAGTTTCTCCTTTTCGACCCAGCCATGTACACAAGCCCTGGCCGTACATATGCGCGAGTAGGCGTTCGAGACCCCGCCCGTATGTACATACGTGGCCATATTTTCTTTCTTGCACCCTGGCTGTTGTATGTACGTTTACATGCTACGTGCGTGCCTCTACTACGACATGTGCCCTTCCTTACACGGCCACGGTTCATCGCTGCAGCCTGCAGACAAACCGATTGTATGTACGTACACGTTCGCGACCAGAATGACAACGCTACATACGCTGCGACCAGGTGGGTCCCGGCTGTCAGGCACTTCCTTGCGTGCAAAGATGTAGCTGGTGGGTCCCAGCAGTCAGGGGGTGACTTGTTTTTTCCTATAATATGGACGCACTTCCTTGCGTGCGAAGATGTAGCTGGTGGGTCCCAGCAGTCAGGGGGGAACGTTTTTTTCGTGAAATACAGTGGCCCATCCGGTGGGTCCCTGCTGTCAGGTGGAGGAATAATTATTTTGCGCGTAATAAGGAGCCAATTCCTTGCGGCTGTCATGGACCCAGCTGTCAGCCTCTCCACATACAGTACTCTTCTGATGGAAGTCGTTCCTTGACCACGTTGACCATGCCACACTGAGAGCACTAGGGCGGTGGACGACGGCGAGGCCTAGGAAGGGGACAACGCGGCGCCCGGGAAGACGCAACAGTGGATGCCCACGTGGAGAGGAGTACGAGGGTTCACTGGTTCGGTTGTGGTGTGAGGCTATCGTCGCCGCAGAATAACAGGGGGTGTGGGTCAGTAGAGGGATGGCCTGGCCAGCGGTGGGAGTAGTAGGGGGCGGTGAGGCCTCCGCGGCATCGCAGCCGGCCACGGGAGGCGGGAGCACGCGGCACGACCGCCGCTGGTTTGGGCGGCTGGAGCAAGAAGACCAGAGGTTGAAGAAGCACTACGATCATTGGATGGACATCGTACAGTCACTGGAGCTAGAATCGTTCATATTGACTAAGTTGACAAAGCCCTCCGTCCCCGTCAACTTAGTTGGCCCACAAGTCAGCCTCCCACTATGGTGGGTCCCAGCTAGCAGGGGGTATTTTTTTTGTGTAATAAGGAGGCACTTCCTTGCGTGCGAAGATATAGCTGGTGGGTCCGACCTGTCAGCGGGGGGAATGTTTTTTTCGTGAAATACAGAGGCCCTTCCGGTGGGTCCCAACTGTCAGGTGGAGGAATCATTATTTTGCGCGTAATAAGGAGGCATTTCCTTGCGTGCGGCCATGGACCCAGCTGTCAGCCTCTCCACGCACAGTCTACTTCCGATGGTGTCGTTCGTTGACCACGTTGACCACTCCGCGCCGAGCGCATGCAAGGTGGTGGACGACGGTGAGGACCCGGACAACAACGAGCCGGAGATGGGAAGACGCGGGAGTAGAGTCGCAGATGGAGAGGTGTACGAGGGTTAACTGGTTCTGGTGCGGTGTGGTTCGGCAGTCGGTGGAGAAGAAAATGAGGTGTGGCGGAGGGATGGCCTAGCTAGCGGTGGAGTAGCGCTTCACGGTGAAGCATGCTAAGCAGAGCTGCTAGCAGCAGAGGTGGGAGCAAGTGGTCCCGGTGGTGCTGGAGGAAGAAGACGAGAGATTGAAGATGGATGCCGGTCGTTTGATGTAAATCCAATGGCTAACGATGTCAGAATCATTTGTTAACTAAGTTGACAACGACTTGTGTTGGCTTCGACCTATTGGCCCACATTTCAGCCTCCAAAAATGTGGCACGTATTGAACCCATTTTTTCAGAATTTACAGTATTTTTTGGTAGAATTTACAGTCAATTTGATCTTTTTTTTAGAATTATAGTCCATTAGCTGGGCTGGGTGAACAAATAATGTAGCATCCATGCGGCCCATTTATTTTCTTCCTAAAAAATTACAGGCCATTTGGTGGGCTGATTCTAATTATAATGTTGGGTTGGGCAAAACAATGTTATCAAAAAAATAAACAGGGGCTGAGGATTTTGTTATAAATATATTTAAATAATAAGTGATTTATTATTACATTGGTCCTTAAATCTTACCAAGCTTTTGTACACAATCACCAGGATTTTCGTTGCCAAAAAATCCAAGATTTTATTGTTAAGAAATTATTTTTATAAGTTAATAAGATGTGGGATATTGTTTTCTTACATATGTAAGTATCTGTTAAATATGTGATGACAATAACAATAATATATAATAACATATAAAATAATTTAAATATACATAATATAGTTAGAAGGGAAACATAAGTTGGACCAGGCGTTCCTATTCTTATATAGAAGAATAGAACAGACCTCTGCATTTTCTACAAAAATTTACATAAATTGGGTTGTCGATGTTTCAGGAAAAATAAAACCTCGGATGGAAGGTCCATAGGTCGGTCGATACATGACGGCCCTCAAGAAAATACAAACTAGCATGTCGTGGGTTGCGCATGTTAAAAAATAAAGCCTAGACGGGGCAACCCAAAACCCAGCTGATACTTGCTGCCCTAGTGATAATAAATGATACCTGCCAGCTCCCCAGCTTCGTTGTGAATTTATCTCCTATAGTAACTACGTTGAAGCACCTAAAAAATGTAACTATGTTGACAAACCCGTGGGCCCCAACATCAGTATAGCATTAGGAGGAAGTATTTTTTCGATGAGGCACTTGCTTGTGTACGACCATAGACCTGGTGGGTCCCGACTGTCCGCCTCTCCACGTACAGTCCTTTCCAGATTCCTCTCATTTGTTCAGCATGTTCAAGTGACAGTACCCGACAGCTACTGAACTAGCCTAGTGTCCAAGTGACACTACCCAACATTTGTTCCGCCTGGGTTCAATTCCACGTGATGCAGGGAAAATATCTCCAATGTTTTTGCCTCTGCCTTTATTGACATGTGGGTCCCCATTGTCATCTACGCACACCATGTCTAACACTTGCCAAAACTTCGTCCCTCGCTTTCTTTGTTTTTCACATACTCGACATTGTGTGGGCATTTTGAAAATAGCATATCTTTTTGACTGTGCATCATATGAAGATGTGTTATGCATGAATGTTGTCAACATGATGTTAACTGGCTGGTAGTTCCATTTTCGACCATGAATAAAACTTCCAACATGATGTTAACACTGTTTGAAAAGGCCGTGTTAATATAAATGCTCTGCCTCTGAAAGTTGCAGTTTCTTATCTGAAACTGAACTTGCAGTTTCTTATCAGAAGCGGAAACCTGCAGTTTCTTCTCTGAGAATCACATTGTCTGCACTTTTATACTCCTATGAAACTACATTTTTAAGTGCTAAAAATAGATCTCTAGAATTCATAAAATACTTCATATGCTAAATACTGCAAATCTCAAATTCAAAAGACATTCATATCCGAAAGTACTCTCAAAATACACAACACAAAACACAATTCACAACCTGCAAATACTGATAGCCCTAAGATCCTCCTGACAATTCACAACCTGCCCGACTATTGGCCTGGGGGGGGGCAGTCCCCTCCTATTCCTTGGTGGTAGACAGCCGCCCCGTGAGACGATGTGAATGGCGAGGGAGAGGATGGCGCGGAAGCATCGTCGGGCCAACTGCTTTTCTCCTCTTGAAGTTGAGTTCGGTCGACGAAGACTCCACCGGCTCGCTCTGGCATGACACCCTCACAAATGGCACCCTGAAGATGCTCGATCCTTCAATCTCGGGTGGATGCTCCATCTGGGATCGATACTCCCACCACCGCTCCCTCACGGTCGGATTCGGTGAATCTGTTTGCTCCATGGCCCAGATGAGCAGCTCTGTGTACTCCCGCGCGTCTCCCTCCGGGAGTATCGCCGCCTTTTCGCTCTATTCCAGATATTTGGCCATGGATGTCCCCGTCGCTGCTAGTTGGTCCTTGTTATCAAACCAAGACTATATCTCCAACATCCTATCTAGCTTCACAGGGTCTCCGTCTGCAATCCTCACGTATCGGTTGTACTCCTCCATCGACCTACCCCTCCACAGCACCTTCACTCGCCGGTGGTGGTTTTTGAATGAAAGAGGATAGGAGGAGCGCTGGTTTTGGATTAGAACAGGAGAGGAGCGATGCTGGTTTTGGATTAGAACAGGAGAGGAGGGGCGGTGGTTTTGAAATGGAAGAGGATAGGAGCGGCGCTTGATTTAGATTGGAACAAGAGAGGAGCAGTGGTGGTTTAAGAGGAGAAGAGCGGAAGAGCGGCACTGGTCTTGGAAGTATTTTTTGTTTTGCGTATTTTGGGTCAAAGTTTGACCACGTATTGTATTTGACAAGCAAAATGTGAATTCCTGTCACCAAAAATTGTATCGTTTGGTTTGTATCTGAATGTACTTTCAAATTATATTATTTTTGCAACATATAACATATATTTTATTTGTGGAAATCATGGTCAATTATGACCCGGAATAAAGGGAGACTAGTTAATGTGGGGTCGCTTTCTTAATTGAAGGGTAAATTGATTTTGATTTTGATGCAGTTACAGCGCGCCGACCCTCTCGTCTAATCCTAAATCGCTGCCGCACGCTCCTCTCCCTCTTCTCCATTGCAAAACCACCTCCTATCCTCTCCATCATCTCCATTCCAAAAACACCGTCTCGCCTCTCCCTCTTCTCCATTGCAAAACCACCTCCTCTCCTCTCCATCATCTCCATTCCAAAACCACTGTCTCGCCTCTCCCTCTTCTCCATTGCAAAACCACCTCCTCTCCTCTCCATCATCTCCATTACAAAACCACCGTCTCGCCTCTCCCTCTTCTCTATTGCAAGACCACCATCTCTCCTCCCATCTTCCAAAGCTAGCACCAGACCACTAAGAAGGACATCTATGGAGAGGATGCAGCAGCGAATCAGGCAGATCGCCGGTGGCGACCAGGAAAAGTTAGCCAGGTTGAAGGAGATCCTTACTTGGTTTGACAATGAGTGGGATATTTCGAGGACGGTGAGGGCCATGTGGCGATGTATGCGAAAGAGCAAGACGGCGGCGATGAGGGCGGCGATGTACTCCTCGGCGGCAGTCACACCGCAGTCCTTTGAGTTCATCGAGTATCTCCTCTGGGTGATGGAGCAGACAGACTCTCCCAAGGCGAAAGTTAGGCGGAGGTGGTGGGTGTACAGGTCGAAGGTCGAGCACCCAGAGGATAACGAATCGATCGAGTATGGTGTGCCGTTCGAGAGGGTGCAGAGACAGTCGGAGCCACATGAGTATTCATTCTCCCACCGTAAGAGGAGGTCGTATGGTGTGATGTTGCTTCCCCACCATTCTCCACGGTTCCCTCGACGCTCGCCTCGTTTCAGCAGCGGTGGTAGGGTTTAAGGTAAGCTTCACACTAACCTAATCTTCCATCTGCTCATGCTTACAATCAGTGTGATAGCTAATGAAAATCATGCTTACAATCAGTCTCCGAGTACTACGCCAATCACCCTAAAATAGCTCTAGGCCTTTGGGTCAAAGTTGTGACACTGTGTACAAATAAAGAAAAATAGATTGGTGCTTCTTTCAGAAAAGAGTACTCCCTAGAAAACTGCCAATATAAGCTACTAGTATTTGGTTAGAGGATTTGTTGCCGAGAAAGATCCGTCCACAGAGAGCGCCACACATCCCACTGGTGGTGGTGGATGCCAATGCGTGCATGGAGCATGGTTGGTGTCGGTAATTTTTACTTGGCACACCTTGCACTCTGCATATATGTCGGTTCCATCCGTACATTTCTGCAGTTCCACCAAAATGCAACTGAATAACCCTGTTTGCATAGATAATTAAAAAGCACGATTACATTATAGTGGCACTAGTTTTTGAAACATACACTAATAAATAGAAGAAAATATTGCGATAGTATCATAGTATGCCATGCTGCGAGGGCGAGATGGGCCCTGCGATGCCTCATACGATACGCCTCATACTGGAAATCGTCCCAAGTCTCCCCGATACACCTTCTGTCGGTGATGAACATCAGTGTACATCGGTAGTATAAGGAGGGGCCTTGAGACATTCAAATCTCTACTTTGTGCAGATCAACTAAAATTAAGCACCCTAGTTTGCAGAAATGCTTAAACATTGACAATGGGACTAGTTGATGAAACATACATTAACAAAGAGAAGCACTTTCTTTATCTACATTGGAAATGAAATGATAGAGAGGACACTCGCTCTATTTTAACTATATTATTACTTCATTTTATCAGTGACACTAGGGTCGAGCAGGTGGCAAACAAGGTGTACCGTGTGTCGCAAGGATGGAGGCCGGGGGTGCTTAGACTGGGATGTTGAAGCTGGCTCTTTCAGTCCCTATCTTCCCCCTGATGTTTCTGTGGTTGCATTTGGGTTGTAATCCCCCTACTTGCCTAGCTTATGTGGCGAACTTGTTTCCTGCTAGTACTCAATCCGTTCTAGTAGTAGTTGCATAACTGCCCGTTTACACTGAGATTTGTCGGATAATGGTTCTCTATGGTTGGGTTTCTTTAATGAAATCAGAGGGAACCCCCTCTTTCAATATATAAAAAAATAGTGGCACTAGCAGTGCCAAAATATTGCTTCAAATTAATAGTGCCACTAGATTAAGGTGCAAAATAATAACATTACTGCTTTATCATGGCAGTGCCAAAATAGTAGCACAAGAGCAGGATCAACATGCAGTACATTTGGCAAACGGTCAGACCAAAAAGGAACATACCTCGTGATGGGAACCATATCTGCAGGCAACGCCATCATAGAAGGGATGACACCAGTCACCAACATGGATGATTCAATTCATGGGACCTTTTGGTGCAGTTCACCTAAAATGAAGCAATGTCCCATGAGCTAGCTTCTTCTTCTTCTTCTTCTTCTTTTAAGAAAAGGGCTCCAGCCCCGGTTCCATTTCCATCAGAAAACGAAACCCACAGAGCTTCTTATTCATTAGTTGCAATAAAATTGAGCAACATCAAGGTTGGTCGTGAAGCTCCTGGAATGTTAAACTATAATTTGGATATCATTTGTGCAGTTCAACTAAGATCAAGCGTGAAATGTATATCTCTGTTTGCACAAAAAAGGTGGAAAGGAGGGTGACTAACAAGTGATAAAACATGCATCAAATGAAAAGAAGCATTTCCTTATCTGAATGGCAATCCTACAAGGACAGTAGCAATTTCTAAAGCAGCAACATTGCTAGACATTGGTGTGGGCATTAGGATTAACTATGACAACCGTTAAGTACGACATTACTTCAATGGTGCCATTGCTTCATTTTACTAGCAACATTACATTAATAGCTCCTACGGAGTCGGTATTTGGGCACGGGAGAGTAGGCGGACCAGGACAGTTGCATTTCTAACAAAAAGAAGCAACTTATCTTAATGGGAAACTTAGCAGGACATGAAAAAAAAGTGCCATTAATTCATATTACTGGAGGCATTACATTGAAAACAACATTGGTTTAATGTGTCCTTACTTATAACAGTGTGACTACTACATTTTACCAGTGGCATTACATAAGAGTGGCTCGGGGCAACAAACATCAGAACAGGATGTCTGGGTTGGTCCCATTTTTGTTTGGTATAGCCACCTTATACTGTGTGAGGCTAGCAAATCTAGTGTTGGACTTACTCTGGTGACTTGTCCCCCAGTCCCCACTTTCTTTCCTTTTTCAACCAATAGATCGGGTTTACATTGAGTTTGTACTGCATTTCCCTTTATTTCCCTATTAGACCTAGAGACCAGTTGGATAGCCAGTCTTTGCTACTTTTTGCCCCCATTATTTCCTCTTTCGACCAAGTCCTAGATTCAGGTAACAAATCTTCCCCCACCCCACCCCCTTTCTTCCTTGTTTGAACCAAGTACTACTAGATTCGAGTGCATGAACTAGTTTTACCTCTTAACAGTAAAAAATTAGGTGGTTTTCGAACAGCTGATCGATCCTATCTACGAGGGAGCCTGAGAAATAGTAAAAGATACAAATGCAGCGACATCAGGAGCTCGAGAAGTAGAGCAAGGCCGGAGGAAGTTATACCTGAGGGTCATCGAGATGTTGCTAGGTGGGCGGCGGGAGGCCGGATCTGCCCACACTACAGCAACAAGGAAGAAGGGGTCAAAGGCCCTCCCTCGCTAGCGGTGCTTGGGAGAGAACGGCAAGGCATGCTGATCAGGACGTGCCAGCAGTGGGTAAGAGTTGTCGCCAAGGACGATCGTGTGAATGTTGCACCTTCTCACCTTCCCCGGTGGAGAGAATCCGACTGGATCTGTGACCAGCGGTGGGTAGAGAGAGAGTGTGTGGCCACCGTTCTCATGTTTAGATCTGGAGAGGACGAGACAGTGTGAAGAGAGCAACACTAGCAAGCAAGCGCGAAGGCTCCTCCCTATATAATGGAGTACTAGTTTTCTTTTGTCTACCAGAGTCGGCTTGACCTCGTCAATGACTGTCGAGAAGTCTTCATGCACGTGCCCGAAGGCTCAGTTGTTGTCATTTTGATCTAAAGCACCGGATTATAACATATAACATGAAAAAATGCCACATGACAAGAAATCATAACCTCACTGCCCAAAGGAGATAAGATGAATCCCGGCGGACAAACTAGACAAGGATCAAAGCTCAAATTAAAGATAAACTCGTAGAAAAGGAGTGCGTCGGTAGATGTCCTAATTAACATAGCCGGCTTGACCTAGATGGCAGCCGAGTAGTCTTCGTGCATGTGCCCCCAATGGCTAGCCCAACTCAGTTGTCGCTGTATAACCCTCGCGGTGATCCAAAGCACATGATGATACGTCTCCAACGTATCTATAATTTTTGATTGTTCCATGCTATTATATTACCCGTTTTGGATGTTTATGGGCTTTACTTTACACTTTTATATCATTTTGGGACTGACCTACTAACCGGAGACCCAACCTATTTTTTTTGCCTATTTCAGTGTTTCGAAGAAAAGGAATATCAAACGGAGTCCAAACGGAATGAAACCTTCGGGAGCATGATTTTTGGAACGAGTGTGATCTAGGATACGTGGAGCTGAAGTCAGGGAAGTTCCAAGGAGGCCACGAGGCAGGGGGCGCGCCCACCCCCTGGGCGCGCCCTCCACCCTCGTGGGCCCCTCATGGCTCCCATGACCGACTTCTTTTGCCTATATAAGTCCATATACCCTAAAACCTTCAAAAAAACAATAGATCAGGAGTTCCGCCGCCGCAAGCCTCTGTAGCCACCAAAAACCTCTTGGGAGCCCGTTCAGGCACCCTGCTAGAGGGGGATCCCTCACCGGTGGCCATCTTCATCATCCCGGCACTCTCCATGACGAGCAGGGAGTATTTCACTCTCGGGGCTGAGGGTATGTACCAGTAGCTATGTGTTTGATCTCTCTCTCTCTCTCGTGTTCTCTCTATGGCACGATCTTGATGTATCGCGAGCTTTGCTATTATAGTTGGATCTTATGATGTTTCTCCCCCTCTACTCTCTTGTGATGAATTGAGTTTTCCCCTTGAAGTTGTTTTGTCGGATTGAGTGTTTAAGGATTTGAGAACACTTGATGTATGTCTTGTCGTGCTTATCTGTGGCGACAATGGGATATTCACGTGATCCACTTGATGTATGTTTTGGTGATCAACTTGCGGGTTCACCTTGTGAACTTATGCATAGGGGTTGGCACACGTTTTCGTCTTGACTCTCTGGTAGAAACTTTGGGGCACTCTTTGAAGTTCTTTGTGTTGGTTGAATAGATGAATCTGAGATTGTGTGATGCATATCGTATAATCATGCCCACGGATACTTGTGGTGACATTGGAGTATCTAGGTGACATTAGGGTTTTGGTTGATTTGTGTCTTAAGGTGTTATCCTAGTACGAACTCTATGATAGATCGAACGGAAAGAATAGCTTCATGTTATTTTACTACACACTCTTGAATAGATAGAACAGAAAGGATAACTTTGAGGTGGTTTCGTACCCTACCATAATCTCTTTGTTTGTTCTCCGCTATTAGTGGCTTTGGAGTGACTCTTTGTTGCATGTTGAGGGATAGTTATATGATCCAATTACGTTATTATTGTTGAGAGATCTTGCACTAGTGAAAGTATGAACCTTAGGCCTTGTTTCTTAGCATTGCAATACCGTTTACGCTCACTTTTATCATTAGTTACCTTGCTGTTTTTATATTTTCAGATTACAAAAACCTATATCTACCATCCATATTGCACTTGTATCGCCATCTCTTCGCCGAACTAGTGCACCTATACAATTTACCATTGTATTGGGTGTGTTGGGGACACAAGAGACTCTTTGTTATTTGGTTGCAGGGTTGTTTGAGAGAGACCATCTTCATCCTACGCCTCCCATGGATTGATAAACCTTAGGTCATCCACTTGAGGGAAATTTGCTACTGTCCTACAAACCTCTGCACTTGGAGGCCCAACAACGTATACAAGAAGAAGGTTGTGTAGTAGACATCAAGCTCTTTTCTGGCACCGTTGCCGGGGAGGTGAGTGCTTGAAGGTATATCTTTAGATCTTGCAATCGAATCTTTTTGTTTCTTGTTTTATCACTAGTCTAGTTTGTAAAAGAAAACTACAAAAAAATGGAATTGAATTTGCCTCATACGCTTCATATTTTTAATATCTTTCGTAAGTATGATGGAAAGGAAAATTGTGCTCAATTGCTAGAAGAAGAATGCATTAAAATACTTGGTACTAAATCTTTGAATGATGAGCATGATTGCAATGTTGTTAGTATGAACTCTTTGAATATCCATAGTACTAATGATGATTGCACTTTTAATGAAGATTGCACTAGTTATGATGAAAATGTCTACTATAAGCATGTCGATTTTTGTGGAGTACATTGGGTTTGCAAGTACACACCAAATAGGGAAAATAGATATTGCAAGAGGAATAAGCATTTAGAATCTAAATGGTTGCAAGAAAGGCTTAATGTTAGTGCCAAAAATTTAAAATATCTCCGCCATACTTGTGAACTTTGCAATGAACATGGTCATTTAAATCTCTGATGCAAATGGTTTCTTGATCAAATGGTGTCCAAAAATTGTGATGATTTGATTTCCCTTGCACATCATAATCAACTTAGTTTGCTTTTGGGTTATGAAGAATTGAAACATGCAACTAAGCTTATTCCAGAATTTAACCTTAAGAAATTCCTTGATATTGATCTACAGGAGATTTATATGTACTGTGCGGTGAATTGCATTGAAACTCCTTATATTGCCAATTACATAAAGAAAAGAAAGCACATAGAAGATGAAGAGAATTCTAATGGAAGGTAAGAGCTTCCCAATATCCTCCTATTATTTCTTATGATGAATCAGGTAACGAGGAGGAGCTTTCTATTCAACCGATCTCATCAATAAGGAGCTCAAAAAAGAGGGATGAACCCACACATAATGTGAAGAAGAAAAATAAAAGAAGGAGCAACAAAGGTAAAAAAGGTATCCCTCCCAAATGATGTTGCTCCTACTACTCATTTTGATGATGATAATTGCTATACTATTGGTGCTATCCATACTATTAATGATGAGAGTGATTATGCTTATGATATGAAAAGGCCCAAGCTTGGGGAAGCTATGTTTGATGAGGATGACATATTTGAGAATATATTTGCTGCAATTAATGTTTGTCCCAAGCTTGGGGATGCTACGTTTCATGAAGATGATATTTTTAGCCTCCCAAGTTTTGATATGCAAAGTTGTTATGATGAAGCATGCCTCTTACCTATGATGATTATATTGATGAAAGTGGGTTTGGAAGAGTGTCAACTTTAGGAAGTAATGATCCCACTATTTTTGAGGATGTTGAATCTTATAATATTTATGAAAGTAGATTTGGAGAGGTCATGACTTTGTTTAGTGATGATTCCACTATCTTGGAAGAGGTTTCAATCGATTATGATGAGAACAAAGTTGCTACTTATGATGATTATTGTGATGAAACTTATTCTATAAAAAGTAGTGATGATTATATCTATAAAACTTGTCATGATTATGATTACCCTTTTTCTGAACATTACTCTTTTAATGTGGAAATAATCTATAGTATTCGAGTCCCTTATGATACTCCCACTATTCCGAATGAGAACAATTTTGCTTATGTGGAGAGTAGTAAATTTTCCATGCTTGTAGATCATGAAAAGAATGTTTTAGGTGCTGGTTATATTGTTGAATTTATTCATGATGCTACTGAAAATTATTATGAGGGAGGAACATATGCTTGTAGGAATTGCAATAATATCAAGTTTCCTCTCTATGTGCTTAAAGTTTTAAAGGTATGCTTGTTTTACCTTTCTATGCTAGTTGATTATTGTTCCCATAAGTTGTTTGCTCACAAAATCCCTATGCATAGGAAGTGGGTTAGGCTTAAATGTGCTAGTCATATGCTTCATGATGCTCCTGTTGTGTTTCAATTCTTATCTTTTATGCGAGCATCATTGTCATCATCATGCCTAGCTAGAAAGGCATTAAAGAGAAGCGCTTGTTGGGAGACAACCCAATATTTACCCTTACTGTTCTTGTGTGTCCACATTATTATGCTACTTTAGTAATCATGTTTTATAGCTTTTTTTCAACAAAGTGCCAAGTAAGACCTTTAGGATAGCTTACGGTGATAGTTGTGTTGATCCTGCTGAAAATCAGAAACTTTTGCACCCAGTAAATTAGTTTTTATAATTCACAGAAACGTGCTTCTGATATGATTCTTTTTTCTCTGGATTGGTACACAAATTCTCAGGTTTTCCTAATTTGGTAGGATTTTTGGAGTTACATAAGTATACGTTTGATACAGATTACTACAGACTGTTCTGTTTTTGACAGATTCTGTTTTCCATGTGTTGTTTGCTTATTTTGATGAATCTATGAGTAGTATCGGAGGATATGAACCATAGAGAAGTTTGAATACAGTAGATATTACACCATTATGAATTTAGAATGAGTTCACAACAGTACCTAAGTGGTGGTTTTATTTTCTTATACTAACGGAGCTTACGAGTTTTCTGTTAAGTTTGGTGTTGTGAAGTTTTCAAGTTTTGGGTAAAGATTCGATGGACTATGGAATAAGGAGTGGCAAGAACCTAAGCTTGGGGATGCCCAAGGCAAACCAAGGCAATATTCAAGGACAACCAAGAGCCTAAGCTTGGGGGTTCCCGGATGGCATCCCCTCTTTCGTCTTCGTTCATCGGTAACTTTACATGGAGCTATATTTTTATTCACCACATGATATGTGTTTTGCTTGGAGCGCCATTTTCTTTCGTTTTGTTTTGCTTGATGTTTGAATAAAATACCAAGATCTTAAATTCTTAAATATTAGAGAGTCTTCACATAGTTGCATAATTATTCGACTACTCTTTGATCTTCACTTATATCTTTCGGAGTAGTTTGTCATTGGCTCTAGTACTTCACTTATATCTTTTTTGAGCATGGCGGTGGTTATATTTAGAAAGTATTGATCTCTCATGCTTCACTTATATTATTTTGAGAGTCTTTTAGAACAAGATGGTAGTTGCTATGTTTATAAAATTGTTCCTAGAATGATGGGCATCCAAGTTGGGTATAATAAAAACTATCATAGAGAGTGAATTGGATGCTATGATCAATTTGATGCTTGATAATTGTTTTGAGATATAGAGGTGGTGATATGAGAGTCATTGTCGGTGTCAAAACCGGCGGATCTCGGGTAGGGGGTCCCGAACTGTGCGTCTAGGCGGATGGTAACAGGAGACGAGGGACACGATGTTTTTACCCAGGTTCGGGCCCTCTTGATGGAGGTAAAACCCTACGTCATGCTTGATTAATATTGATGATGTGGGTTACAAGAGTGGATCTACCACGAGATCAAGGAGGCTAAACCCTAGAAGCTAGACTATGGTATGATTGTCGTTCGTCCTATGGACTAAAGCCATCCGGTTTATATAAACACCGGAGAGGGCTAGGGTTACACAGAGTCGGTTACAATGGTAGGAGATCTACATATCCGTATCGCCAAGCTTGCCTTCCATGCCAAGGAAAGTCCCATCCTGACACGGGACGAAGTCTTCAATCTTGTATCTTCATAGTCTTGGAGTCCGGCCGATGATGGTAGTTCGGCTATCCGGACACCCCCTAGTCCAGGACTCCCTCAGTAGCCCCTGAACCAGGCTTCAATGACGACGAGTCCGGCGTGCATGTTGTCTTCGGCATTGCAAGGCGGGTTCCTCCTCCGAATAATTTATAGAAGATTGTGAACACCAGGATAGTGTCCGGCTCTGCAAAATAAATTCCACATACAACCGTAGAGAGAATAATATTACACAAGTTCAATCTACTGACGTATTTTGTGGCGTAACGTTACACCACTACCAAGCCTTCAAATTGTTTTCATTGTTCCATCTCAGCGCGTTTAGCGAGGCGGTTTCCTTGGCACGTCTTGTCGAAGCAGAGATCGTGTTCCCCTTATTCCGGGATTCCCATCAATACGGACGTGGGTAACCCAACCACGCCATTGATTACGGCGTTTGGGAGATAAGCGAGTTTTATCAGGCCGGTGGGGACGCATGTTTCCGTCCGCCCATATAAATGTATAAAGATCCAACCTTTTTACCTGCGCCTTCTTCCTCCTTGGCTTCCTCCGTCACGGAGGGGCATATCCAGAAGCTGCGCAGCACCGGATACTTGTCCAGCGACATCGCGCATCGGCTCCCCGATGAGGGAGAGCTCATCCCCACCCCTAGGCCCCATGAGAGGGTAGTATTCATTCCCCATTTCCTCCGCGGACTGGGCTTCCCACTTCATCCCTTTGTCCGGGGGCTCATGTTCTACTACGGCCTAGATTTCCATGATCTGGCCCCGAATTTTATCCTCAACATCTCAGCATTTATCGTCGTGTGCGAGGCCTTCCTCTGCATCCAGCCCCACTTCTACTTGTGGCTCAAGACCTTCAGTGTCAAGCCGAAGGTTGTGAAGGGCAGCCAAGCAGAGTGCGGAGGCGCCATGGTGGGCAGGATGTCCCACGTTACGTGGCTAGAGGGTACTTTCATGGAAAACATTAAGGGGTGGCAATCGGGGTGGTTCTACATCACCGAGCCGCATGACCCTGATTGGGCAGCGGCCCCCGAATTCAGATCCGGTATCCCTACACGGCTCACCTCCTGGAAAGAGAGTGGCCGGATCTGGGGGGATTCGGAGGAGCTGACCGGACTCCAAGCCTGTATCCAGAAGCTGGTGGACAAGAAGCTCAAGCTTGTCAACGTAGTCCAGGTCATGCTCATCTGTCGGATTCTCCCGTGCCAACGACGGGGCTTCAACATGTGGGAGTTCGATTCGGCGCAGCACCAGACTTTGAATGGGCTCTTCGACACTACGTATGAAGAGGTCTGGAAGGTGCTGTTCAAGGGCGCCGAGGCTCCCGCATCCGCTACTGAAGATCGCGGATTTAGCTCGCAGCGTCCAACTGACGAGGTAAGTGATATTGTCCTTTACGGGACACTTGTTATTCATAGTTTGACTCTATGCGGGATCTAAACTCCCTTTCCTTTGACAGGACTGGCTGAAGAAGGCCGCACAGGCTATCTATCCGGCCCCATTGCTAGAGGACCCAGCTAACGCCCGCCTAACGGGGCTGCTGGCTCCGGCACCCCACGTGGTGCCGGAGAAGAAGGCCAAGAAGAAGGCCACGGGGACTCGGAAGAGTTCCCGTTTTCAGGTGCTATCGGACGATGAATCTGAGGCCGACTCCTCCCACCAAGGCGAGGAGGAGAAGAAGAAAGCCTCTCCCCTAGCGGGGGGAGGGAAGAAAAGGAAGGCCTGCCCAACAAGGGAGGCCGAAGGGTCCAAGAGGGGAAAAACTCTTCCCCCGGACTGTTCCGCCAACGCCAGTGACGACGACGAGGACTGGCCTCCAAGGGCCAAGCCTCTGGCGAGATCGTAAGTATCCGGACTCCCGAATAACTTCAAGGTTTTCATTTTCCGCCACATTATGTCTTTCTAATGCCGCATACAACCCTGCAGTCCGCCTAAGGATGATCTCCCCACTTCGTCGAGCGGGTCCTTAGGGGCGTCGGATATGGATTCTCTTCCGACTGCCTCCACCCCCCGTGATGAGGATGATGCCGAGGTGGGATCCCAGGAAGGGACCCACCAGGAGGAGAGGGCCCCGGAGGTGTCACGGGATAACCTCCCGGACTTTGCACCGGACTCAGCCCCGGAACCCATAGTGGCTCCAGAGTACGGCGGGCGACCCCTTCAAAAGAAGGGCAAGACCGCGATGCCGGCTGCCTCCGTCCAACCGGAGGTGCCGGATAATTTGCTGGAGGCGCTCAACGGCGCCTCCATCAAAGAGGAACACCGCACTGTTATGAGTGCGGTGATTCAGAAGGTTGAGCTCGCCAAGAGCGAGTTGACCGAAGCCTGCGGCAGCCTTCTAACAGGCTTTGAGGTAAGAATTCCAATATATGTAAAATGGTACCGCATAGACAGTAGCCCCTGATGCTCGGTTCGGTGTTCGGAAAGAAAAGCCGGACTGAGGATCTTTAGAAAGATAAACGCAGGAGTCATGAAAATATGTCAATATGGGATTGCAGGCTGTGCTGCTGACCTCTGCCGCACTGACTGCGGAGGTCTAAACTTTGAAGGAAAACCTCGAGCGGTCCGAGAACGAGCTCGGCCATGCCAAGAAGCAGCTCGAGGAAAAAGAAGGTGAGTAATACCTTATGAAAATTGTACCTTACAGAAAAGGATTTGGTTGCAAGAAAAATGACAAGGATAACTGGGGTATTGCAGGGGCCACTAACGAGGTGGCGACCCTGAAGGAGGCGGTGACCGCGGCCGAACACAATGCAGCTGCGGAGCGCACCGAGCGAGAGAAACAGGAGGCGCGGGTGGCGGAGGTACAACAAGAGCTCCAGGATCTCGTGAGGAAACATGAGAGCCTGGAGCGTGACTCGAAGACTCGAGAGTCTGAGCTTGCAATGGCTCTTGAGAGTGCCAAAGCCGCTAAGGCCGAAGCCTACAAGGCCCTCCAGGAGATCGAGGCGGTAAAGAAAATAGCAGCGGGTAAGGCATTTTTCATGCAAAGTAAGCATGTGAGTGTTAATTACCTGTCGCTTACCCGAATTCGGAGCTCTCCAGGAGCGTTCACAGATCTTCCTCGCAGCGTGTCCGATGCTGCCGCATTCTACCGGGCCGAGGAGGGGAGCTCGACGGAGAAGGTCTTCTGGTCTCAGTATGCTGAGGCCGAACATCCGGTGCCCCTTAGCGGCCAGCTGAAGTAGCTGGTCGAGCTCCACAAGGCGGCCGAACAGGCCATGAAGGGCCTCATAGTTTAGTTGTGGCCTAAGGAGGCCATGCCTGGGAGCTACTTCGGCCTGGTGCGGCGGCTGGTGGATGCGTGCTCGTGGGTTGAAGTCATCAAGCACTCCGCCTGTATTGAAAGTGCGTGTCGGGCCCTTGCCCGCGCAAAGGTGCACTGGGGCAAGATGGATGCCCAGAAGCTTGTGACGGACCCCCCACCAGAGGGCAAGGAGCATCGCACGCCCGAGATGTATTATAGGAGTGTGCTGAAGGGCGCCCGCACTATTGCGGGTGAGTGCTCCAAAGATGTAATATTTGAGTATACTCGCATTTTGTTATCCTGTGCGCTGAAAACTTGGTTCATATGCGCTAAGCAACGCTTGTTAATTTAAAATATTACCTTCTGTGCGGCTGTTTATCAAATCTGAGAGATGGCAAGTCGTCGGCTTCAGCCCCCATGCCACGAGTGCTGGGGTGTTCGGGATAAACTCGAGTGCTCTTGTTCCCATTTTTGGGTCCATCTAGGGAGGCGCTCAACACAACGAACAAGGCAACCGGACTTATAATGCTTGAACACTCTCACTTAGCCATAGAATTCTATAATTTTAAATTTCGACGAAGCCCCTAGTTTTTGGAAGGTCGAATTTGGGGCGCTATCCACGCCTTGGCCGGACAGAATCCGGCTCCTCGCTCGAAGCGGCATAAGTCTTTAGGGACTCGCAAAGAACCTCTCGAACAGCGACCAGCTCTTGCCTCATCATGACGGTCAGTTTTAGCTTTCTCCACTGAGGCGTTAACCCAGCTCAACTGGGGCGCAATCGCAGTGGTTCTCCTAGTGCTACCTTAGCCGATAAAATGGAACGTAAGGTACCAAAACATGGGAGCCGGGAAAACCCAACTATTGACCCAAGAACATGATTCGGAGCCGATGCATATAATGCTATAAGTTCGGGGTGCCGCACTTGTGAAAGTGTTCGGACTTATCACACCATAACACGGGAAACATAAGCCCCTGGTGTATTTAGCCGTACCAAAACGTACGGATGCAACATGTCATAGATGAACATATGTGTAAGAAAGAAATGCAATTAGAAGCAAAAATGTGCTGCATTGCTTTATTCAATAAAAACTGCTGTAAGTGCAGGACGATACAAGTTGTGCGGTAAGCAAGGGATGGGATTGTTTAACATGTCCCCCTCCAGGGGTAGGCTACGGAATAATGCATAAAACAGATTTAATGCTCATGATGGAGACCACCTGGGTTTTCGTTGTAGCCTTTCTCCTTCCCTGGCTGTTGCATCGTGGGTTCGGCATGTCTGCTGCCGGACAGGGCCTCTGACGAATGGAGTCCTGTAGGTAAAAAATAAAAGGAAAAGAAAAAGAAACGACACACTTAAGAGCCCCTGGTGCGGTTGAGCCGCAGTCTGGGCTTATCGTGGTCGAGCCCCTTGCCCCATGCCCATGGTATCTTCAGAGCGTAATGGAGTACGCGAAGGGTCTGTCTTAATGTTTTACAGGGGCTGGGGTTGGGGCCGCACTGCTACGCGTGCTCGGAACGTGCCAGGTGGTCGTGTTATAGGTTACTATGGGCACGCTTAGCTGTGTCCGGCTGCTTAGCAGCCGGACTCGAGAATTTCCTTAAAAGGCTGCTTTGTACTTCTGCCGCGAGAGCCGGGAGCGTTCAGTGTTTCTGTTGACCGTGATGACTCCTCTAGGGCCTGGCATCTTGAGCTTGAGGTATGCGTAGTGCGGCACCGCGTTGAACTTTGCGAACGCGGTACGTCAGAGCAAGGCATGATAGCCGCTGCGGAACGGGACTATGTCGAAGATTAACTCCTCGCTTCGGAAGTTATCCGGGGATCCGAAGACCACTTCCAGTGTAACTGAGCCTGTACAATTGGCTTCTACACCTGGTATGACGCCTTTAAAGGTCGTCTTGGTAGGTTTAATCCTTGAGGGGTCTATGCCCATTTTGCGCACCGTGTCCTGATAAAGCAGGTTTAGGCTGCTGCCGCCGTCCATCAGGACTCTGGTGAGATGAAATCCATCGACGATTGGGTCTAGAACCAATGCGGCGAACCCACCATGGCGAATGTTGGTGGGGTGGTCCCTTCGGTCAAAGGTGATCGGGCAAGAGGACCATGGATTGAACTTCAGGGCAACTGGCTCCATCGCGTATACATCCCTGAGTGCACGCTTCCGCTCCCTTTTGGGTATGTGCGTGGCATATATCATGTTCACCGTCCGCACCTGTGGGGGGAAACCCTTCTGTCCTCTATTGTTCGGTGGTCGAGTCTCTTCCTCGTCATCGCTATGTAGCCCCTTGTCGCTGTTTTCGGCAATTAACTTGCCTGCCTGCTTGAACACCCAACAGTCCCTATTGGTGTGGTTAGATGGCTTTTCAGGGGTGCCATGTATCTGGCACAAGCGGTCGAGAATTCGGTCCAAATTGGATGGACCCTGAGTTGTTCTTTTGAATGGCTTTTTCCTTTGACCGGGTTTAGAGCCTCTGAATCCGGCATTGACTGCCGTATCCTCACTGTTATCGCCGTTAATGTGGCGTTTGTTTTTGTTGCGACGCGACCAGCCACTACGGTCCTTGATATCCGGACTGCCAGAATTTTTGTTGAGGTTGTTGCTGCGTGCTAGCCAGCTGTCCTCACCCACATAGAAGCGAGTCATGAGTGATGTAAGGGCTGCCATGGATTTCGGCTTTTCCTGTCCCAGGTGCCGGGAAAGCCACTCGTCGCGGATGTTATGCTTGAAGGCCGCGAGGGCCTCGGCATCCGGACAGTCGACGATTTGGTTTTTCTTGGTTAAGAACCGTGTCCAGAATTGTCTGGCCGATTCGTCTGGCTGCTGAATTATGTGGCTTAGGTCATCTGCATCTGGTGGTCGCACATACGTGCCTTGGAAGTTATCGAGGAATGCGGCTTCCAGGTCCTCCCAACTCCCGATTGACTCTGCTGGCAAGCTGTTAAGCCAGTGTAGGGCTGGTCCTTTAAGTTTGAGTGGGAGATATTTGATGGCGTGGAGATCGTCTCCGCGGGCCATGTGGATGTGGAGGAGATAGTCCTCGATCCAGACCGCGGGGTCTGTTGTGCCATCATAAGATTCAATATTGACGGGTTTAAACCCTTCTGGGATTTGATGATCCATTACCTCATCTATGAAGCACAGTGGGTGTGCAGCGCCTCTATACTGGGCGATATCACAACGGAGCTCAAAAGAGCTTTGTCTGTTGTGTTCAGCCCGGCCGGACTTACTGTGTCCGGGGTGACGGTGATCGTCACGTATCGTGGGGCGCCCACGTGATCCATTGATCGATCTTGATTGTCTTGCCTTATCCTCCAATATGTTGTGCAGGTCCGGAGTGTTCCCCTGTGGCCTTGTGCTTTTCGAGCGATGTCGGGGTACGGGTCTAGTGAAGGGCCTTGAGGCCTCTCTGTCGCGACCACGGGGTGGTCGATCAGCCGTATTGTCTCCTGGTGAAGCGGGATCATATGCCTCCACCTCTAATCGGGGGAGCAGCTTACGTTTGGGGTAGCTTTTGGAGGGGCGTTCGAGTTCATGCTCTTCGGCCGCGAGGACTTCGGTCCATCTGTCGGCTAGCAGATCTTGATCAGGTCTAAGCTGCTGCTGCTTTTTCTTGAGGTTGTTTGCCGTGGCCATAAGCCTGCGTTTGAAATGCTCCTGTTCGACGGGATCCTGAGGCACGACGAATTCGTCATCGTCGAGGCTTGCCTCATCTCCGGAGGGAGGCATATAGTCCTCTACCTCTTCTTCGGCCGCTCTCTCATGAGGGTTGGCATCCCCCTCCTCCTGTGCTGGATCTTGCTGGAGTGGGTTGTCTTCGGCGCTATCCGGTGTATTATTGTCTTCGGTGCCGGAATCCTCATTCTTGCTATGGCGGGATTTAGAGCGGCACCGCTGACGCCGGCGCTTGGGCTGTTTCTTGGAGGGGTCATCCTCCGCTATTCCTTCGCCGTTCCCATCCTTTGGGATATCCACCATGTATATGTCGTATGAAGAGGTGGCTTTCCAGTGCCCGGTGGGCGCTAGTTCTTGGTCGTCTCCGGCATCGTCGTCCATACCGTCGATGTCCTCAGAGTCGTAATCTAGCATGTCTGTTAGATCGTCGACAGTGGCTACCAAGTGGGTGGTGGGTGGGCTCTGAATTTCTTCGTCGTCCGCATCCCAGCCGTCCTGGCCGCAGTCCAGCCAGGCCTCTCCTGATAACGAGAGGTACTTTAGCGAACTCAAGATGTCGCCAAAAGGTGAGTGTTGAAAGATGTCCGCCGCGGTGAACTCCATGATTGGCGCCCAATCGGATTCGACTGGAGGGGGCGGGGGAGGTCCGGAGTCCAGCAAGGAGTCCGGCACCTTGAAGTCACGAGCTTCATGGGGGACAAGATCGGTGTTCGGCTCTATCGCCGTAGAGGTTGTAGCCCCCGAGGCGGTGTCTAGCCATCCATCCTTGGTCTGCGCAGCCGGCTCCGAGTCGAAGATCGGAGCGGGTTCGAGTGCGGCCTCCAGGGTACTGTCCGGCTGCAGAGCTAAATCATGCCCATCGTGACAGTACGACATGCTCGGCTGTGGCTCGAATCCGTCGAGGATCAAGTCCCCGCGGATGTTAGCCGTGAAGTTCAAACTTCCAAATCTGACCTGACGGCCAGGGGCGTAGCCTTCGATCTGGTCCAGCTGGCCAAGCGAATTGGCCCGCAGTGCGAAGCCGCCGAATACGAAGATCTGTCCGGGGAGGAAGGTCTCACCCTGGACTGCATCGTCGTTGATGATCGAAGAAGCCATCGAGACTATCGGTGACGACACAGAGGAACTCTCAATGAAAGCACCAATGTCGGTGTCAAAACCGGCGGATCTCGGGTAGGGGGTCCCGAACTGTGCGTCTAGGCGGATGGTAACAGGAGACGAGGGACACGATGTTTTTACCCAGGTTCGGGCCCTCTTGATGGAGGTAAAAACCTACGTCCTGCTTGATTAATATTGATGATGTGGGTTACAAGAGTGGATCTACCACGAGATCAAGGAGGCTAAACCCTAGAAGTTAGCCTATGGTATGATTGTCGTTTGTCCTATGGACTAAAGCCATCCGGTTTATATAGACACCGGAGAGGGCTAGGGTTACACAGAGTCGGTTACAATGGTAGGAGATCTACATATCTGTATCGCCAAGCTTGCCTTCCACGCCAAGGAAAGTCCCATTCGGACACGGGACGAAGTCTTCAATCTTGTATCTTCATAGTCTTGGAGTCCGGCCGATGATGGTAGTTCAGCTATCCGGACACCCCCTAGTCCGGGACTCCCTCAGTCATGCTAGTTGGGTGATTATGAATTTAAAAATACTTGTGTTGAAGTTTGTGATTCCCGTAGCATGCATGTATGGTGAACCGCTTTGTGATGAAGTTGGAGCACAATTTTATTTATTGATTGTCTTCCTTATGAGTGGCGGTCGGGGACGAGCGATGGTATTTTCCTACCAATCTATCCCCCTAGGAGCATGCGCGTAGTACTTTGTTTCCATGACTTGTAGATTTTGGCAATAAGTATATGAGTTCTTTATGACTAATGTTGAGTCCATGGATTATACGCACTCTCACCCTTCCATCATTGCTAGCCTCTCTTGTGCTGCGCAACTTTCACCGGTACCATACACCCACCATATACCTTCCTCAAAACAGCCACCATGCCTACCTATTATGGCATTCCTAGACATTCTGACATATATTGCCATGCAACTTTCCACCGTTCCGTTTATATGACACACGTCACCATTGTCATATTGCTCTTTGCATGATCATGTAGTTGACATCGTATTTGTGGCAAGTCCACCTTCATAATTTTTTCATACATGTCACTCCTGATTCATTGCATATCCCGGTACACCGCCGGAGGCATTCATATAGAGTCATATCTTGTTCTAAGTATTGAGTTGTAATCTTGAGTTGTACGTAAATAAAAGTGTGATGATCTTCATTATTAGAGCATTGTCCCAGTGAGGAAAGGATGATGGAGGCTATGATTCCCCCACAAGTCGGGATGAGACTTCAGACCTAAAAAAAGAGAAAGGCCAAATAAAAAAATATGGGAGAAAAAGAGAGAAGGGATAATGCTACTATCCTTTTTACCACACTTGTGCTTCAAAGTAGCACCATGATCTTCATGATAAAGAGTCTCCTATGTTGTCACTTTCATATACTAGTGGGAATTTTTCATTATAGAACTTGGCTTGTATATTCCAATGATGGGCTTCCTTAAAATGCCCTAGGTCTTCGTGAGCAAGCAAGTTGGATGCACACCCACTTAGTTTCTTTTGTTGAGCTTTCATACATTTATAGCTCTAGTGCATTTGTTGCATGGCAATCCCTACTCACTAACATTGATATCTATTAATGGGCATCTCCAGAACCCGTTGATACGCCTAGTTGATGTGAGACTATCTTCTCCTTTTTGTCTTCTCCACAACCACCATTATATTCCACATATAGTGCTATGTCCATGGCTCACGCTCATGTATTGCGTGAAAGTTGAAAAAGTTTGAGATTTCTAAAGTATGAAACAATTGCTTGGCTTGTCATCGGGGTTGTGCATGATTAAATACTTTGTTTTATGAAGATAGAGCAACAGCCAGACTATATGATTTTGTAGGGATAACTTTCTTTAGCCATGTTATTTTGAGAAGACATGATTGCTTGATAAGTATGCTTGAAGTATTATTATTTATTATGTCAATATGAACTTTTATTTTGAATCATTTGGATCTGAATATTCATGCCACAACAAAGAAAATTACATTGAGAATTATGCTAGGTAGCATTCCACATCAAAAAATCTGTTTTTATCTTTTACCTACTCGAGGACGAGCAGGAATTAAGCTTGGGGATGCTTGATACGTCTCCAACGTATCTATAATTTTTGATAGTTCCATGCTATTATATTACCCGTTTTGGATGTTTTTGGGCTTTACTTTACACTTTTATATCATTTTTGGGACTAACCTACTAACCGGAGGCCCAACCCGAATTGTTGTTTTTTTGCCTATTTCAGTGTTTCGAAGAAAAGGAATATCAAACGGAGTCCAAACGGAATGAAACCTTTGGGAGCGTGATATTTGGAACGAGCGTGATCCAGGAGACATGGAGCTGAAGTAAGGGAATTTCCAAGGAGGCCACGAGGCAGGGGGGCACGCCCACCCCCTGGGTGCGCCCTCCACCCTCGTGGGCCCCTCATGGCTCCCCTGACCGACTTCTTTTCCCTATATAAGTCCATATACCCTAAAACCTTCGGAAAAAACAATAGATCGGGAGTTCCGCCACCGGAAGCCTCTGTAGCCACCAAAAACCTCTCGGGAGCCCGTTCAGGCACCCTGCCGGAGGGGGATCCCTCACCGGTGGCCATCTTCATCATCCCGGCGCTCTCCATGACGAGGAGGGAGTATTTCACCCTCGGGGCTGAGGGTATGTACCAGTAGCTATGTGTTTGCTCTCTCTCTCTCGTGTTCTCTCTGTGGCACGATCTTGATGTATCGCGAGCTTTGCTATTATAGTTGGATCTTATGATGTTTCTCCCCCTCTACTCTCTTGTGATGAATTGAGTTTTCCCCTTGAAGTTGTTTTGTCGGATTGAGTCTTTAAGGATTTGAGAACACTTGATGTATGTCTTGCCGTGCTTATCTGTGGCGACAATGGGATATTCACGTGATCCACTTGATGTATGTTTTGGTGATCAACTTGCGGGTTCACCTTGTGAACTTATGCATAGGGGTTGGCACACGTTTTTGTCTTGACTCTCTGGTAGAAACTTTGGGGCACTCTTTGAAGTTCTTTGTGTTGGTTGAATAGATGAATCTGAGATTGTGTGATGCATATCGTATAATCATGCCCACGGATAATTGAGGTGACATTGGAGTATCTAGGTGACATTAGGGTTTTGGTTGATTTGTTTCTTAAGGTGTTATTCTAGTACGAACTCTATGATAGGTCGAACGGAAAGAATAGCTTCGTGTTATTTTACTACGGACTCTTGAATAAATCGATCAGAAAGGATAACTTTGAGGTGGATTCGTACCCTACAATAATCTCTTTGTTTGTTCTCCGCTATTAGTGACTTTTGAATGACTCTTTGTTGCATGTTGAGGGATAGTTATATGATCCAGTTATGTTATTATTGTTGAGAGAACTTGCACTAGTGAAAGTATGAACTTTAGGCCTTGTTTCCTAGCATTGGAATACCCTTTGTGCTCACTTTTATCATCAGTTACCTTGCTGTTTTTATAATTTCAGATTACAAAAACCTATATCTACCATCCATATTGCACTTGTATCACCATATCTTCGCCGAACTAGTGCACCTATACAATTTACCATTGTATTGGGTGTGTTGGGGACAGAAGAGACTCTTTGTTATTTGGTTGCAGGGTTGTTTGAGAGAGACCATCTTCATCCTACGCCTCCCACATATTGATAAACCTTAGGTCATCCACTTGAGGGAAATTTGGTACTGTCCTACAAACCTCTGCACTTGGAGGCGCAACAATGTCTACAAGAAGAAGGTTGTGTAGTAGACATCACATGACACCTAATTTTGCGAGATGACAAGAAACCATTTTTTAGATTTCTCACCAGAACTACAACCCTGTACAACACAGTCTGCACGATATGTAGACGATAGACAATCCAGGCGTGCCTGCTGGAGTCTGGTCACATGCATGGACGAACTGATCTTCCGTGTCTTGCAGGGATTGTCTAGGCACCAGCGTATGTACAACACTTCTCTAGTACTATCGCTCGTCTCTCTCTCTTCTATTAACTCACCCGACTTGCGGGGCCGGGAAGTGTGCCTATGGTCGGTTCTCAATTGCAGTCCCACATGTGTGTGCAAATGCAATATGACGCGTGTTCCATTCGGAGAGCGGCGTGCCAGACCGACCGACCATCTGGGGTGCGACGCGAACGCGACGGGCGTGTTGTATACTCCGTACATGTGTCCGCCATTTTCTTGAGGCTTTGCTCCATGGTGCAATCCATGGCTACAAAATTAGTATACTGTACTATTTAGAAGTCGAGGGCGGGGCTTTTCATGTGCGGTAGGCGGGGCAGTTCCGCCTAGTCGGTTCGACAGAGACGCAAGAAGATGAGGGAGTAGGCTGCTGCAAACGTAGGGCTATGTGATTTGACAGCGAGTTACTGCTGGACAGGTGGGGCCCCGTGATTTGACTTGCCATTATCATTTTAACTCCGGTGCTACGACCGGCGTGAGTCTCCCGATTCCTGACCACCTCCATACAGGTGCCTCTCCCAATGCTCCACCATGTAGAGACAGGCTCTTGCATGAGAGCCCACTCCACTTTTTCCTTGCCTCTTTCCTCCACATATGCAAAAATGCCATGTAAAGCGGGCTTATAGCCCACTATTGTAATTACTTGCTCCTACAGGTGCTAAGCTTGCCACATAGGCATAAAGTCTGATGTGGCAATTTAATTAAGAAGAGAGAGACTAGTTTGGTGACCCAAGGAAGAAACGGTGCTAAGTGCGTGTACCTAGGCGAAAAGACAATTTTGAGTCTAGCTAATTAAATGAAGCAAACTTAGCAACAAAAAACTAAGCACCTATGCATTGGGGACTTGATTGCTAAGCCATTTAATGCCCTTAGCACCTCATCTAAGCACCATTTCATTGGAAGAGGTAATTCCTTGGCAAATGCAATAAATACTACGAAGAAAGAGATAGAGAGAAGTAAAAAAATACTATTATAGCCAACCTTATAGCTAACCTTGTTGTAGTATGAGTGACTAAGTGATGACTATGTATGACATGCCAACATCAGATAGCCTAACGCACCGTGTTAAATCTCAAAGGGCGCGACCGCACGAGCGAGGCGACGGTCGTGGTAGGCGCGACCATGATACGGGCTGCTCGCAGCCCTTGGATCTGAGATCGAACAATCGCATGCTAAGTTGCTGAAAATTTGCAGAATAACCCTCCAGGATAGGATATTCACCCATAGGTCTAGAATCACCCCATGCAACCATTCGATCTCAGATCCAAGGGCTCTCAGAAGCCTGTATCATGGGAGAATGGAAAGCTTCGTATCACCTGTAATTTTCTCGACGCTTGACATGACATTGAAAGCCATTTAATTGGGCGTCGAGTACACATGACATCTAATTGGGAACTCATAGTACTGTGCATGAATCCATTTATCCACCAGGCAAGCCACTACCCTGCCGTTCGCACACCCCACTCAGCATTTTTACAACCAAAAAACCGCTGGCAGTTCGCTCCTACTCGTCCCCAGACGTCCTTTAACATAATAGCAATTCGCTCCTAGTCGTCCCGTCCTTTCACATTACGACAGTTCCACTAATCCTAACCCTCCTCCCAAATCCATGGAGTCCCAAATCTCCATGATCGGCAGTGAGTACAAGGTTAGAACCATCACCGGCGATGAGTTCAACGTCATCTACACCCGTTCTTCCACGGCGGTGAAAGGATGCCTTGCTCGCTTTAGACGCATGTTTGAAAACTCAAATGGTGAGTGGGTTGCTGGGCTAGATGTTGAGTACACCACAGTCCTAGGACAAGAGAAGGATCTAAGGGAGGAAGAGAAGAAGAAGCCCGTCGTGATCCAGGTTTGCGTGCATGACTTATGCTTGGTCTACCACATATACCATGCCGACGTTGAGTGCCAGGATTTTAAGAACTTCCTCAAGGATGGCCTAGTCAAATTCGTTATTGTGGACTTTACGAACGACAGAAGAGTCCTGGGTCGGATAGGCCTCGTTGTAGGAAACCCCTTCGACCTCCATAAGAATTGATTGTTGCCCTCCCGTGATCAGCCTTCAATGCTGACCCTGGCAGGATCCATGGTTCATCCTTTGTATAGTAAACTGGAGAAACCTCCGCACACGTTTCATCGTCATGCATGGCAGTGGAATGTACTAGATAATAACCACATCTAGTACGCTACAATGGATGGCTACCTTTCTTCCAATATCTACAAGGGTTGGATTAAGAGCAAGAGCCAAGTGTGCGGTGCAAGCAAAGAAGTATCGGCTAAGAGGAAAAGGGACAAGGACGAAGTTGAGGACGTGGACGAGGACTCCGAGTAAGGTGGCAGTGTCATTGCTCATGGTGGTCTAATGCAGTGTCTACTAGATTAGTTGCTTAGTTTAATTTCAGGTGTGCTTAGTTTAATTTGAGGGGGGTGTTGTGCTGAACCCCCAGCAGAACTATGTTATGTTTCTTCTCGTTATATTTTGTACATTTCATCTTTTAGTTGGTATAGTACTACCACTTGTTTCTTCACATTATATACGTACAATATATATGGCCAACATCATATAGCCAGCAGTTTAGTTGTCAAAGAATTTCAGGGTGCTTAGTTTTGTCAAAGAATTCCAGGGTGTTTAGTTTTATTTCAGTGTTGTGTTATGCTGGACACCATTATTGTGACTCAAATCTCATTTGCCATGTTATAATGACATAAATACCGATGGACCAACATGCCAGCTCTCCCTCTATCTCACTACAGTGAAATAAAGTGTGGGGCCTACTTGATCCCAACAGCATTCTTATTTTCCTATAAAATTATTCGCTTGGTTACTCTTGACAAGCGGAGCCACACTTATCATTGTGAGAATCGGCTTATTTTTGTCATTTAACATGGTCAACGGGTTTGACGTGAAAATAACAATGTCTAATGGCATTTTTGAGAAAACATCTAACTTAACGATGGCATTTTTTAGATATCTAATTGCATTTTTGAGCAGGCATCTAACGGATCGATGGCATTTTTGAGTAGTTATAACTTCTAATGGCAAAACTGAGTAGTGATACACAACTAGTGGCATAAATAATAAGAACCCAAGAATTAAATAGGTATGCTAATTCTTTATTTCTTTAATAGTACTATATGCATAATTTGGCGACGAGCGCTCTCTATATGTACCACCTTTTTTCTTTAATTTCATCTTGTTAGTTTTGCTCCATGGCGCAATCCATCGATACTACTATTGTGCAAAAGTATACATTTTTTAAAAGGCTAGAGGGCGGGGCAGTCTAGCTTGGTCGTTTTCACGAGAGGCGAGGGCCTTTGTGATTTGAAGGCTCATTACTACTGGAAGGCGGGGCCTTGTTATTTGACTGCTCGTATAAATGTGTCGACGACCTGAGGAGGAGCAAAGAACCATGTGGTATACTCAAGTTTTCCACTGGAGTAGTACTACGATGGAGGAGCACAAAACACGACAGCCTAGTGCCATATGGCGATAAAAAAGATCTAATTTGCTAGTCATCTCATTGTTAGTATTGTTCTATTCATGCCTCGCAGAGAACGTGACACATGCGGCGAAACACCCGAAGCAAAAGAAGAAACACAGGAGCAAAAGAAGAGGGAAGATTATCACCCCAAATGATCTAATTCGCCGCAGAGTCGTAATTGTTTCTTCATCGCCTCCACGACCTCCATCTCCTTGCGCGTCTCCTCCGCCGTCTTCTTCATTCTGTCCATGATGCGGGATTTCTCGACGCGAGGCTTCATCATCTGTTCCATGGCCACATTATGTACCTTGACAGCAGTCGGGTGCTCGATGCGGAGCTTCGCCAACTCCTCCTTCTGTTCCATGACGAGGGCCTGCAGCATCTTCATCGAGGAACTACTATTCTCATGCAGCTTCTTCTAGCCTGCGTTCTTCTCCTTCAGCAGGCCGATCTCATGGCAGAGCTTCGCCTTGTCCTCCTGAAGTTGTAGGATTTTGCCGGTCGCCTTCTTCTCTGAGGCAATGCTCTTCTTCAGTAGCATCACCAAGCCGGCGGTCAACTCCCCCTGCTTATTGAGCTCAACGGGCATGTCATCGAGGCTCTCCTTCAGCAGCTCCACCAAGCTATGGATGAACTCCTTCTGCTTATTGAGGTGCTTATTCAGCTGATCGGGCATGCCGTCGAGGGATAATGACTCCAGCGCCGCCAGCTCGGCATGTTCGCCTCCGCGGCTAGGGCGCTCCTGGGAGCCATCGCCTGCCCGTGAGAGATCTTTTGAGGTCTCTGCGTGGCGGCGAGCCCTCTCTTTTTTTCGCAGCCTTGGTTGCCTCTCCCTTGTTATGAGTAGTTCTCGACCTAAAGCTCTGCACACCGGCCATAGCAAGGACGGACGAAGAAGAAGGACTTATGAGGAGGAAAGGTAGAGTAATTTTCGGTTAGGTAGTTCCCCTTTTTATAACCTAAGCACTAGCACTAGTACTAATACCTGCATAGTGGGAACACATTCAGATTTGGTACGTACTAGTAGGTGTGAGCATGCTTGCACTTAATTGTAGCACTAGTACTTTTGAATGTGAAGGGAACAAGGTAAATATTAATTGATGGTTTTGGTTTTGAGGCCCGAAATGGCTCCCGATGAGTTTAGTGCAACACAAATTTCAAGTAGACTACACTACTCAAATGCATAAATATTATGTTACTGTCAAAAATTGGCACAAAATACGAAGGAGACCAATGGAAGTATAACTAGCAACCCATGATTTAACTACTCGCATGCGCGCAGTGGAGTAGTAATGTCTTTCTTCCGTCCTCACGTCCACTCGATTTGCATGCGCTGTATTAATTGACCATTAAAGAAGTGAAGGACTTTACACGCGTCAAATTATCACATGGGGTAGATCTTGGTACAAAATTGTGTCCGCCCGTGTACCTGCGTGTGCGTGCGAGGGAGTGAGTGAGTGTGTGGCGTTCGTGCATATATTCGCTTCATGCATGTACCGCCAGTGTGGCTTAGAGAGGACGAGTACATTCTTCTGGAACCAACAGCATGTCACTGTGATCAATCCACACAAGGAGGTCGCGACAATGCCTCCTGAACTGTAAGAGAGACACTGAGTAGCGTGCCATTGGAATTCTAATTTACGTGTTCTGCACATACTCGAAGTACTAGTAAGGTACACGTGCATTGCATGCATCAGATTTTGCAACCAAATTATGAATAAATACCACACTATAGCATGTAAGCTCTGAGTCATATATGCCTGATGTAGACCTTCGTTTAATTCTTATAGTTCATCTGATTCAAAATCAATTAGTTTTTATTAAAAAAAAGCTAGGGCCTCTTTGATTCGTAGGATTTCCAAAATGCGGGAATAGGAAAACATGGGATTAGAGTGAAATGTCATCTTGAATCCTACAGGATTGCATGAGTGTTTGATTGTGCATAGAAAAAACGCAGAATTCTTTCAAAGAGGTTTGAGTGGATGGGATGTTTCCTATGAAATCTAGTTCAAATGAATCATATGGAAAAATTCCTATGGTTGACAATCCTACGAATCAAACAACCAAGATAGGAAAAATTCCTAAGGATTAGAATCCTCCAAAATTCCTTTGAGAATCCTTTGAATCAAAGAAGCCCTTAATTGATTTTATGATTCATGGAATTGTGTGTTGTAAAGCATAAACTAAAAACAAATAATGGCAATTCAACTAGAAACAAAGTTTGGGCATGTCACATCCCTAGTTCCGGTATGCTCTGGGCTAGCTAGTCATGTGTTGCATCATGTTTAATTTGCATTTAAACTTGAAATAGGGATGACAAACCCTAGCACCAAATTAAATCAAATAGGGTCAACCATAAATATTTTCAATGAACCCAGAATGCTTTTCAGAAAAGTTCATCATTTTTGAATTGGTCTAGAACCTCTGCCAAAAATGGTGCACATTTTTCTAGGTCACTCTGGATTTTTGAATTAATCCATTAAGTATTTGCGTTTGGCATTTAATTCATATATATATATTTTAATTGCCCAAATAATACTGATAATGGTTGAGGGCTGCTAAAAAATATTTCAATAGTGCCCACAACTTATCTCAGTATTTTTAGGAAAGGTTTAGTATTTCTAGTAATTCAAAAACAACAGCAGAAATAGAAGACTAGAAACTAAACAGGAAAAAAACGAAGAGGTAGAAGACTTACCTGGCCTACCTGCTATAGTAGCTGGCCTGCTAGGCTCAGCCCACTACGTCGTGCGTCGTCTTCCTCCCGCCTACTGGCGTTGCGCGTGGCACGCGCACAGCCGAGCCGCGGCCACTGTCGGCGTCAAAACCGGCGGATCTCGGGTAGGGGGTCCCGAACTGTGCGTCTAAGGCTAATGGTAACAGGAGGCAGGGGACACGATGTTTTACCCAGGTTCGGGCCCTCTCGATGGAGGTAATACCCTACTTCCTGCTTGATTGATCTTGATGATATGAGAATTACAAGAGTTGATCTACCACGAGATCGTAGAGGCTAAACCCTAGGAGCTAGCCTATGATTATGATTGTTCTTGTCCTACGGACTAAACCCTCCGGTTTATATAGACATCGGAGGAGGCTAGGGTTACACAGAGTCGGTTACAGAGAAGGAGATCTAACATCCGAATCGTCAAGCTTGCCTTCCATGCAAAAGAGAGTCCCATCCGGACACGGGACGAAGTCTTGAATCATGTATCTTCATAGTCAATAGTTCGGCCAAAGCATATAGTCCGGCTGTCCGGATACCCCCTAATTCGGGACTCCCTCAGTAGCCCCCGAACTAGGCTTCAATGACGCTGAGTCCGGCGCGCAGATTGTCTTCGGCATTGCAAGGCGGGTTCTTCTCCAAATCCAGAGTACCTGTTGTAGCGAACAGTGTCTGGCTTCCCATCAATGTTGTATCCCTCGGCTTCTGTGCTTCAATAATGGCCATCTCCATGTGTCGAGGGAATACGAGGAGCCGGAGCATTTTTACATTTGCCACCCTGACCCTGCAGACAAACCGTCTAAGTGAAGAGACGGGGATCCTCAGATCCAAATCTCACCTTCTTCCCTCAAGCAAGCATTCAACAGAGCGCATCCGGAAAAAACCATTGCATCATGGCCGGTCGCCGCAGCTCCTCTTCTTGCTCCCTTAGCTCTAAGCCAGGTGATTGGGAAAAATGTTCTGTCCCCCACAGCCGTTTAGTAGAGTTGCAGGCCCAAGGGTTTCTTCCACCTGCGTACATGGTCCCCGTCCGAGCCGGACTAGCCACCTATAATGGCGGGGCGCAAGCAGAGAGATCTCCTAACCCATCTCGGGGGGAGCGGGTATGCCTCGTCCCATATTTGCTAAGAGGCGACGGGTTTCCAATCCACCCATTCCTCCGCGGGCTTCTGGGGTTCTACGGCTTCTAGTTGCATAACTTTACCCGCGCCTCTGTGCTGCACATCGCAGGATATGTTGCCCTCTGTGAATTATTCCTGGGCTGCGAGGCTCACTTCGAGTTATGGAAGAAGTTATTCTGCCTCGTCCCTTGTAATCAGGGGGATCTATATGTCAAGTGGGCGGAGCCGAAATATGTTGCGTCGCCCAGACCGGATACCTGTCCGGCACTCCAAAGAAGGCATCCGAAGACTGGCCCTTGGAGTGGTTTTATGTAGATGACGTTCCCCTTCTGGACCCAATCCGGACGGGCCTTCCTGAGTTTCATAACGCTCCGCTGAAGAAACGCCAAAGTTCGCACCCTCGGAGCCCCCAAGAGGAAGATGCCAGAGAAGTCCACTTCCTGATGGGCAGGATAAAGACACTGGCCCAATCAGGACTGACAATAGTCGAAGTTATATCAATATGCATAATGCGGGGGGTGCAGCCACTTCAATATCGGGGGAAGCCCATGTGGCACTTCAACGAGGAAGATGATGCCACCCGCTGTGGTCGTAAAGGTTCAGACTCCGTCACTGCTCTGGCGAGAATACTGTCCGATTTATATAAAGGAGAAGAAGAGGAGTTCCTCCGTATCAAACCGCGGGATGGATTTTCCATGTACAACTCCCCAAGCTGGGTAAGCCGTTACTCTTTACTCAACTCTATCCATTCGTGCGCCCTTCATCATAATCATTTACCTTGATATTTCTAGGCAGTAACTAAGAAAGGTCGTGAAAGAGTTCAACAACCCCTCTCCGCAGCCAGAGGATCCTGGCCGGGCCCTCGACCCCGGACTTGAAGAAGATCTGGATATATCTGTGGAGCTTGTCGACGGGACATTTTATCAGGCAAGCTGCGACGACACCTTGGTGGCTATTATCACCGATTATCCCGGATTGCTCCCTGCGTCACGTGTAAGCAAAGCTGAAGCCTTAACCTCTGAAGAGGATTCCTTCTTTATACCATGCCTTATGCACACATATCGTATTTTTATAGAGACCATCGGAATGCGGCACCGAGCCCCTGAGGGCTCATTAGCAAAGGGCATCCGGGCCAGGCAGGCTCAAGAGGAAGGCGGTTAGGGTAGAAATGCCATCGCAGAGGTATAGTTAAAATCTGCTCTGTGATTATCATTTTTGAAATGTAACAGCGTCCATCGTGTCCTGGCAGAAAGAGTAGTCGCCAGACTATATCCGGAGATCCTACTAGTCACGCCTCCACCAGCCGGATTCCAGAACCGGCTTCAAGAGAGGAGGCCAATGTGGGGCCGACACCGAATTGTCCTCCGACAGAGGATGCGGATAGGCTCTCCGCCACAAATTCTGAAGTAGAGAGCGCCATGAATCACCGGCGCCGACGGGCCATACTCCGCAATGGTATCTTTTCCGAAGAGGCATTCAATGCCTTCAATTCAAGAGACGCATACATCCGAGCTGCCCAAGATGGACTCGTCCGAGCGATGGACCAGTATGCAAAGGATATACGGGTAAGAAAATTTGATAAGCATCTATATCAGTAGGCCCTGAGACTTGAAAGTGCCAATATCCGGCTCGGCGACGGACCAGCTTGCGGACTCCGTGAAGGAGAACAGGAGGGTTCGTCGCGACATTTATTATAAGTGCTTAAACGAACTGCAGTACAGTTCGGTGAGGAAGCGTATTAAAAGAGTTTATGTTTGTAGGTATGCTGACAGGCCGTCCTGAAGAGGAGATTCCCGGGTCCGCAGGCGATTTGCTGCAAGATCTCTCACAACTGCACGGACGAGCTCGGCAGGTGATGCAGGGTATGGCCTAGGCCTTGTGGCCATCCTCTTCCCTGCCAGGAGGCATGGGGGAGCTCGTGGATATGCTCAAAGGAGCACAACGGCGCTTCCGGTTATGGAAGGTATCAGCCTGCCGACAAGGTGCAAGGGAAGCCTGGGCCATGGTGAAGACGTGATACGCCAAGGCTGACCCGAACCATATGGCCGAAGTCGGACAGGTGGGGCCAGATGGGAAAGAGATTCTCGTAAGTCTAGTGTATGACCAAATAGCGTTAGCTGCAAAGTATTCCCAACAGGATTGTTGGCTTGACAACCTGTTGGATGGTATAGAGGAAGAATATAGCCAGTCCAAGTGACTATGTAATTCAATGGACATATGTAGTCCCAAGCCGGATTAAAAATCATTTGTCATGGAGGACCTTTTCGCTTCAGCCCCGGGACCCGACAGTCCGGGGTGTATCCGAATACCCGCTCAGTTATGTAAAATCGGGGTATGCGTGGAAACCAGGCGTAGGGGTCATAAGTGCTTGAACAGACAAGTACCCAACTAGTTATGTTATATTACATGGGTAGTAAGAAACATCTTCCAGAGAGAATAGTTCCGTTAGGGGTTCCTTTCCCTGGGTACACATGCATCGATGTGCATGTCCGAACTGCGAATAGAAGCACAGGATACAAAACATCTGGGGATTCATGTTGTAATAAATGAAAAAATATCTTTTGTTCACCGACCGAATATTCCCTTAAGAACGCTAGCTTTCGGCTTCACCCAGTCTGAGGTACACATCCGGCTGAACCGGTAGTAACAATCACAGAGGTGCTCCCCTTATGCCCTAGCCGAATTAATGGGAACGTAGGGCATAAACACAAGAGCCAAGCAACCCAGCATGGCCAAATCTTAAGTCATATCGATGCATATAATGGTGATGAAAAGGCACATATCGAAAAAGGATGCATATGTGGTGGGCAGGAAGCCATGAAAGTAATTATATTTAGCTTTCGTATAGGAAGCCCCCAGGTATGGTGAGCACACATAGTGCGGCCGAAGGGATCCAAGCATCCGCAACTGAGTTCGGCACTAGGCGTAGAATCTCCAGAGTCTGGCCGCATTCCATGGGTTCGGCTCGAGTCTGTTATCGGATGCATTATGCAGACGGTATGCTCCTTCGGTGAGAAATTTATCAATGATGAAGGGACCCTCCCACTTGGGTTTGAGCTTGTCCTTCTTCTCCGATAGGCGTAGAAAAAGTTTGCCAACGTTATAAGTTTTGTCCCGCACTTCTCTGCTTTGATACCTTCAAGCCTGCTGCTGATAGAATGCGGAACAGGCTTTTGTGACGTCGCGCTCCTCCTCCATGGCATCTAAGTTGTCCCGCCGATCTAGCTCGCCTTCCTTCTCTTCGTACATGCGCATGCGAGGTAAGTCATGGATTATGTCGCAGGGTAGTACTGCTTCTGCGCCGTACACCATAAAAAATGGTGTATATCTGGTGGTACGATTCGGCGTGGTCCGCAGCCCCCAGAGTACGGAGTCGAGCTCCTCGACCCAGTGCGTGTCCGACTCTTTCAAGGATCGCACTAGTCTGGTTTTGATGCCACTCATTATGAGACCATTTGCACGTTCGACTTGGCCGTTTGTTTGGGGATGATAGACGGAGGCGTAATCGAGCTTAATTCCCATGTTGCCGCACCAAGTTTTCACTTCATTGGCTGTGAAGTTTGAGCCATTGTCAGTGATGATGCTGTGGGGGACACCATAACGGTGTACAACCCCTGATATGAAGTCTATCACTGGTCCGGATTCAGCCGTTTTAACTGGTTTGGCTTCTATCCATTTGGTGAACTTGTCCACCATGACCAATAAGTATATTTTCTTATGGCTTCCCCCTTTAAGAGGTCCGACCGTATCCAGCCCCCAGACCGTGAAGGGCCAAGTTATGGGGATTGTTTGGAGAGTGGTAGGGGGCATATGGCTCTGATTGACGAAGAGCTGGCAACCAACGCAATGTTGGACAAGGTCCTGTGCATCTGCCCGGGCTGTCAGCTAATAAAAACCTGTACAGAAGGCTTTGCTGACAAGAGCCTGAGCCGTAACGTGGTACCCGCCGAGTCCGGCATGGATTTCAGCCAAGAGTTGTCGCCCTTCCTCTTCAGAGATACATCTTTGGAGCACTCCGATGGCACTTTTCTTATAGAGCTCTCCCTCATGGACTTTGCAGGCCTTGTAACGCCGCACAATACAACGTGCTTCATTTTGGTCCACGGGGAGCTCTTGCCTATTTAGGTAGGCCAAGAAGGGCTCGGTCTACGAGGCGATGACAGCCATGATTTCGTGGGCCGAAGGTGTTATTTTGATGGGGGAGCCCCTGATTACGTCAGATGGTTCGAAAGCTGGGGTTGTATTAGGAGCCGGACTGGTGTTGCCGGACTCCCCTTCCCATACCACGGATGGCGTGAACCGCCTTTCCAAGAATATTTTAGGTGGGACGGGGTCGCGTTTAGTGCCAATGCAGGCGAGGATATCCGCCGCTTGATTGTTTTCTCGGACCACATGGTGGAATTCGAGCCCCTCGAACCGAGCTGACATTTTGAGGACGGCATTACGGTAGGCCGCCATTTTGGGATCCTTGGCATCAAAATCTCCGTTTATTTGTGATATTGCGAGGTTCGAGTCCTCGCGCACTTCTAGGCATTGAATGCCCATAGAGACTGCCATCCGAAGACCATGCAATAGAGCCTCGTATTCGGCTGCGTTGTTGGAGTCTGTGTATAATATTTGGAGTACGTATCGGACCGTGTCTCCGGTGGGGGATGTCAGGACTACACCCGCTCCCAATCCGACCAGCATTTTAGAGCCGTCGAAGTGCATGATCCAACTGGAGTACTCGCCGTACTCTTTAGGGAGTTCGGCTTCTGTCCATTCGGCGACAAAGTCAGCCAGTACTTGCGACTTAATGGCCCGCCGTGGTTTGTATGTTATGTCGAATGGAAGGAGCTCGATAGTCCATTTAGCAATCCGTCCCATGGCATCGCGGTTGTTTATTATGTCATTGAGTGGCACTTCGGAGGCCACCATAATCGGACACTCTTGAAAGTAGTGTCGTAGCTTCCGGGATGCCATGAAGACCGTGTATGCTATCTTTTGATAGTGTGGGTATCAGGATTTGCATGGAGTGAGGACAGTGGACACATAATATACCGGCTTTTGGAGCGGGAACTTGTATCCGTCTGCTTCTTGTTCGACGACGAGCACTGCGCTTACAACCTGATGTGTTGCAGATATGTATAATAGCATAGTTGAGCTTGATGTCGTATGTTCGGAGGTTGTCAAACATGAGTCTCAAGTCATCTATTAAAGTTTCGACGTGTCTTGTTTTTATGACCACGTCGTCCACGTATGCCTCCACTGTTTTGCGGATTTGCTTCTCTAGGCATGTCTGAATCATACGTTGATAGGTTGCACCGGCATTTTTGAGCCCGAAAGGCATAGTGTTGAAACAGAAGGGGCCATATGGTGTTATGAAGGCCGTTGCGGCTTGGTCGGATTCCGCCATCTTTATTTGATGGTATCCAGAGTATGCGTCGAGGAAACATAGTGAGTCGTGTCCTGCAGTGGCGTCGATGATTTGGTCAATGCGAGGGAGGGGGAAGGGATCCTTGGGGCAGGCCTTGTTGAGGTCTTTGAAATTGACACATAGGCGCCATGATTTGTCCTTCTTTGGTACCATTACCAGGTTTGCTAGCCAATCCGGATATTTTATATCTCTAATGAATCTGGCCTCAAGTAGCTTGGCTAGCTCTCCTCTCATGGCTTGCCGCTTAGGCTCTGAGAAGCGCCTAAGAGTCTGCTTGACTGGCTTGTATCCTCTCAGTATATTGAGGCTGTGTTCGGCCAACCTGCGTGGGATGCCCGGCATGTCTGAAGGATGCCAGGTGAAAATGTCCCAATTCTCACTGCTTGACTGGCTTGTATCCTCTCAGTATATTGAGGCTGTGTTCGGCCAACCTGCGTGGGATGCCCGGCATGTCTGAAGGATGCCAGGTGAAAATGTCCCAATTCTCACGTAGGAAGTCTCGCAGTGTCGCGTCCATTGTGGGGCTCAACTGTGTCCCGATGGAATCTGTCTTTGTGGGGTCCATTGGGTGGACCTGGAATTTGACTATCTCATCCGCGGGCTTGAAAGAGGTGGACTTGGGTCGCTTGTCGAGTATCACGTCGTCTCTGTCCACTGTCTCATGCGGCGTTGTTAGTTCTTCGGCCGCTAGGGCTTTGGATAATGCTTCTAGGGCTAGTGCGGCAGTGTTATTTTTGGCGCGGAGTGCCACGTCCGGATCACTGGCTAGAGTGATGATTCCATTGGATCCGGGCATTTTGAGCTTCATGTACCCGTAATGGGGTATAGCTTGAAAGCTCGTGAATGCGTCCCGCCCCAAAAGGGCGTGGTATCCGGTGCTGAACGGGGCCACTTGGAACGTGATTTCTTCGGACCTATAATTCTCCGGCGTGCCGAATACCACATCCAGTGTGATTTTTCCCGCACACCGTGCCTCCCGACTAGGGATGATTCCCCTGAAGGTCGTGCTGCTTTGCTCAATGCGGCTTTTGTCAATTTCCATCTTGTTGAGGGTTTCTTCATAGATCAGGTTTAATCTGCTTCCGCCGTCCACGAGTACTTTAGTGAGCCGGAAGCCATCCATGATTGGGCTAAGGACCAAAGCGGCTGGTGCCTGGACTGTTTGGAATTGAGGTTCGTCACTAGCACTGAAGGTTATAGCAGTGTCGCTCCACAGATTTATTTTTTCCACTTGGCAGACTTCAGCGAAACTTCGATGAGCTCGCTTGTGCCTATTATTTGAGGCGAAAGTCTAAAAGACTATCAGCACCGCATTGCTGTCTTCGGCGGGATGTTGCTCTGCTTTATGGTTTACAAGAAGATCCTTGCCGCCTTTTGCTACCTGTCGGAGTATCCAACATGCTCTAAGGCTATGCGTTGGCGTGGTATCTGGCATGCTGTGAATTTTGCATGGCCCATTGAGCCATTGTTCCTATACGGTTCCACGCCCTGGAGCGGGCTTTGGTTTTTTGGGAATTGGATCGGGTAACTTACGAGAGTTTACCCTTTTAGTTCGGACGAAGGGTTTAGTGAGAGCCGGATTATCCCAGAAGTCTGTTTGGGTTTTCCAGGCGCTTTCCATCGCACAGTACTTCTATACTATGGCTGCTAAGTCAGTAAAGTGTACTATGTCACGGCGACTTATAGCATTGAGGATCCCTTTGTTCGTGCAATTTTTGCAGAAAAGTGAGATTACATCTTCCTCGCGACAGTCCTTGACCCTGTTTATCACAAGGAGGAATCTGGCCCAGTAGCGATGTACTGTCTCTTGGGGCTCTTGTCTGATATGGGAAAGATGGCATAAGTCTGGGTGGGTGGGCGTAGTTAAGTCTGAATTCTAACCTGATCTGACACCCAGGTGTCGGATTTCGGGTTCCGGCTGACCCTCTAGGTTCGAACTCTCGGGTGCACGCGGAGATAGCACCTCCTACCTACCTGTGTCTCGTCGGCTCGCAAGGATCTAAACTACACGAAGAACAACACAAGGGACACGAGGTTTATACTAGTTCGGGCCACCATTGTGGTGTAATACCCTACTCTAGTTTGTGGTGTGGTGGATTGCCTCAAGGGCTGATGATGAACAATACAAGGAAGAACTGCCTCGCGAGGGGTGTTCTTGCATTGGTGGTTCTGGCTAGGGTTCAGCTACTCGATCCTCAGATGCCTCTATACTATGGTGGCTAGCCCTATTTATAGAGCGGCGCCCTGGGCCTCTTCCCAAATATTGAGCGGGAAGGGCGCCAACAATTGGCCATTTTGAAGGGGAACATCTAGTACACTTATCCAGACTAAAGTCGGTCCTCGCCTGCCAAAGACTCTGGCGGTGACGCCGGCATGGGCTCCACGATGACCTCCATCCTGCCGTTCTGCTGGTCTTGGTCTTGTTGCACCGAAATGGTTGCCTTTGCTTGATACTCTTGCCTGCGCTTGCTCCCTTTGCACCAAAGAGGAAACAAGGACTCTGTGCAGAGGCGCCCGCCTAGCACCCGCCTGGCTTGGGTCGTCATGGCTTGCGTCATGGGCACCTCGTGAGGTACCCCGCCTTGATCTCTCCGCCTCCTCATGAGCCAGCCTGATGAGGTCGTGCCCGAGGAAGCTTCCTGTCATCCGCCCCACGAGGCTTGGCCCCTCGCGAGGGTCTTGAGCTTGTGTTGATGAAGATGGGCCGTACTGGGCCACTCCTTGAGCCACGTCGCAGGCCGCAGGCAGGAAAGTCTGGGTACCCCCGTTCCCAGAACGCCGACAGTAGCCCCCGGGCCCAAGGCGCGCCTGGACTTGGCTTAGCCGAGAAGCAAAGGGGCAAGTGCGAAGCGCCATGGGCCCCAACAGCCTGCGGCCTTGAGCGCCGCATGGCGGTTGATTGGACGTGGGCATCCCTGTTCCCCACGCCTCCTTATTTTGCGCCCGGCTAGGCGGACCCGCGGTTGTACACAGTCATCCCTCTTCTCGTCACTTGTGCGTCCCCTGCTCTTCTTCCTCCAGAGCTCTAATCTCCGCTTCCAATCCAATCTCGAACCTTCCCTTCCTGTCATCATGGCGCCAACGAAGAAAGGGAAGGGAAAGAATCCGGTGTCCTCGCCCCGTTTGCTGCCGCCGACGGTTCCCACCGTTGACCAGTCGATCATACTCAATCTGGAAGCTTTGGGCAAGGTCAGTTCCGCCCTTGCCACCGCCTTCAACGAGTGTGGGAGTACGACGGTCTGGCCCGCGTCCCACTTGTCTATTGACAGAATAGCCATCGAGGTTCGGTACTTCGCCAACGCACTGTGGGCGGGGCTGGTTCCTCCTTTTTCCGATTTCTTCAACGCTGTGCTTTCCCATTACCAGATTCACATGATGCATTTGGGTTCTGAATCCATTAATCTCCTTGACGTCTTCGCTTTTGTCTGCGAGGCGATGTTGGGCATCCCTCCTTCGGTTGCCTTGCTGCGCCACTTCTTCTCTTTGCGCCTCAGTGATCCCTCCCAATGTTCAGGATGCGTGAGCTTCTTTGCCGCACCAGAGGCAGCAGCCTCGGGGATTGACTTTAGCCTTCCTCCGCCCGCGACTGGGTTCCAAAAGCGTGGCTGTATGTGGATGTCGGAGTACCCAGCCCCCTGTTCTCGGAGCCAACCTTGCCTGTTGTCCCCAACTCGGGATGGGGTCATAAGGCGCTCACGAGCCCCCGGCTCGCCTTCGTCTCGCGTCGCTTCACGAGTTTGAGGGCGCTTGGTGTGACGGCACCCAAGGTGGTGAAAGAGTTCCTCCAGCGCCGCATTGCCCCTCTCCAGCGCCATTGCCGCCGGATGTGGGCCTTCGGAGGTCACGAAGACCGCATGAGACTCCAGAAGGAGGATCTAGCGCCTAAAGTGCTGAGAAAGGTTCTCGTGATTCTGATCGGGGATCCTTCCCCTGGCAGCGTCCGGCAAGGGGGTGCCTTGCTGTATCTTTGCTCAAGCAGGGATGATTTCGTGAGGCAGATGCCCAGCTTCGATGAATGGGGGTTGCGCCCAGCAGGCCTCGTGGGACCTCGCGAGAACCCAGTTGCGGTGGTTGCCCTCCCGGTCGCCCGTGGCGGTCCTTCCTCGAGTAGTGGAGCTGGGAGGCAAGGGTCGCCGGGGGCTGAGGGGGCTGTCGTCGGGATAACTACGCCGCGCGGAACCCCCGAGGTGGTGGCTCCCGAGGCTGGCCCAACAGCGACCGAAGGCATTGAGCTGCACCCTGCGGCTTCCGTAGTTGGGGCCCCTGAGGCCCCGGCCACCCTCAATGGGGCGGCGTCTGGCGGCATGTGCCAGGGCGACATCCCCGACGTCGGTCACCTTGGTGCTTCTTCCTCTCCGCAGACTGATCCTTGCGCCGAGCTCCTGGGCCGCTTCCGCGTGGACTTCGAGGCTCTCCGAAAGAGAAGGGAGGCCTTGGGTGGCGATAATTACCCCTGCCGCCCGCTGAAGCGCAGGAAGTACTTCGCCATCGACGAGTAAGCCCTCCTCCTCCTTAGTCCTTTAGTTTCCCGTTGCTTCATCTGACCATTGCTCTGCAGGGCCCTCCCTGCTGAGTTCACGGAGACGGCTGAGGAGCCATCTCCCCAAGCCCCGCCCTCTCCACCGACTCCAAGCGTTCCGGGCTCGAGCGCTACCCCGGTGGTGAGGTCGGTTGGAGAGGTGAGCCATCTTGCGGTGTGTCCTGATCCTGTGTTCCTCGCACCCCTCCTTCGTGAGCCCATCCGGGGCATAGCCTACTTGCCCCGGGCCTTGGTTGTGGACGGCGACTAGCTGGGGTCTTCATCGCATTCTTCCTGGGAAGGCGAACGGGCTCAGGGCCAAGCTTCTAGCGGGGTGCACCCGGTCATCACGATGGCGCCAGCCCCCAGCCCCCTGCCCAGAGGGGGTATGCTGGTTCGTGGCCCTCCGCGTAAGCCGGGGGCGGAGGACGACATGGAAGACATGCTTGAGTGCACCCGGGAGCGCCGCGCCCTTCGCCAAGGGTTTCTCCAGAGGGCGTCCGACGCAGTGAGCCAGCTTGGTGTAGAGCTTGCCGTTGAGGACACGCGTCTTGAGGCCGAGGGCATGCGCCTTGCTGAAGAGAGGCGCAAGCTGAAGGTGGTCGTTGCCCTTGCGCGCTACCGACGCGACCTCGACGATGCGAAGGCCGAGGCATCGCTGGTGGCTATTCGGGAAGCCTGCTCCCAGGCCACCGAGGAGGCCCGGGAGGCTGACCGGCGGCGCGAGGTCGCAGAGGAGCGGGCGCGGGAGCTCCAGGCCCGGAGTAACTCCCTGGAGCAGCAGGTGGAGCAGCAAGTGGAGCTGCACGAGGCGGCCCTTGCGTCGATGAAGGGGGCGTCGGTCGACCAGGCAGAGCTCCAGAAACGTGAGGAGGCACTGATGCTGGAGGCCGCCAAGCATGCTCGTGACCTTGAGCGACTGGAGACGAGAGAGCGTCTGGTGGTGCAGGCGGAGGATGATGTCGCCGCGCGGGAAGCCCGAGTCCTAGAGGAGGTTGAGCATCGGGTGGCGGAGGCGCGCTCGAACTCGGGCGTGCATACGAGGAGAGGCTGGAGCTGACCAGGGTCAAAGCAGAAGGCAGGACCATCACCCTGAGGGCCAGGCTGGATGAAGCGACACGGCACGCTGATGCTGCCGGGGCCGCCCTTTGCATGGCACAAGGGGAGCTGGCCTCCTCTCGCGCCGAGGTGCTTCTTCTCCAGCAGAGAGTTGATGCGGCTGAGGCTGTTGCGCAGCGGAACGAGGACGAGATTCGCCAGCGGAAGACCTTGGAGCACATGCATGGCCCCATGCTCCTCACGCTCCGGGAGAGAGCCAACACGGCCCTGGGCAACATCTGCAAGGCAGCCGTTGGGCAGCCCCATGTTGTTAACTATGCCGGCAACCTTCAGTTCTTCACTGATGTGGTGACACAGCTAGAGACTCGATCGGGCAGGGCCGATAGGTTGGTGGAGGAGAGGAGTCGTGCCCTGCTCGGGCGTGCCTTTTCTCGCGTCTTCAGTCATCTTCAGAACATGGATCCCCATTTTGACTTTGATGCCGCCATCGCCCCAGTACCCATGGCCGTCCGGGACTACCTGGCACACTGGGTGGAAGACAACGTAGACGCCCTCGTCAGGGCCTTCACCGCTGATAACGACGGGGTGGTCGTGGTTGCTGATGAGGGCAGCGTGGTGAACAGCCCGGACGCTGCCGACGGCAATGCAGAGAGTGATGGCGAGGCCAGTGATGCCAGCGACGCTTCAGGTGGCGCCCTTGAGGATGCATTGGGGGATTTATCCGATTGACCGGGTGCTGCTCCTGGTTTTATCCTGCACAGAGAGAGCTCGGGCTTGGCCCTGAGGGTAGTAAGAGCATTTTGGGGAGGGGGAGCCCCTCATGTAAAAAACTTGCGGTTAGCGTAATTGTAGACATGACATTGCCTATATGACTGCGCCGAGCGATTGACCTCGCGATGAGTCAGTTTGCTTGTTTACCCTTGACCCGCCTGGGCCCTGAGCGAGCCCGTGGGAGGGCCGTACTGTCCTGAGTGCCTTCCGAATGAATCCATTGAACCTGTAGCGAAAGCCTCCTGAGAAGGCGCGGTGGTGGCAGTCCGGGCTGCGCGCATGCTGGGCCTGGCCCGACTCGCGACGGGAGGCAGCTGAAGCTGGATGGGTGCAAAGCGGCAGCCAGAACACGAGAGATTGCTCGAACAAGACTAAACACCCCTTCCCCAAACACACGCAAGTATCAAGCTCAAATACAAGTTAAATTCAAACAGGGGAGAAAACGACAAAAGGGCAAAAAAGAAAGCAGAAAGGCCGCGTCCGGCACCTAGTCTAGTCTTCGACGTCTTCTCACCAGCGCGGAGCTAAGTGCTGCCACTAGGCGTGGGCGGGAGCCCCCGAGGCCCGAGGGCGGCTCTCCGGAGACTCCGGGGCATGTACAGCCCCACTCATTATTACGTGAGAGTGTCACGGGGCGGCAAGCTTCACAGGCACTGGGCCTTCTTCACAGGTACCGGCCTTGCTTCATATCGCCAAACGAGGGCCCCGCCTTGTGCCACACTCTATTGCCATCAACGATGGCTGGAGACCGAGGATGCCGCCGATGGGATAGAGCAGTCGCCAGCGGTTCCCCCGACGACCACGGGACCTCTGCCGGGGCAGGCCCTAAGGCACCTCCCTGGCAGAGGGCCTACCTCCTGAGGATGCCTTGCTCCGAACGCCGCGGTGGTGATGCTGGATCTCGGCCCCTTTCCTGCTGCCCCCGGTGCCCTCCTCCTAAGGGGTAGGAGGCTGCTGGATTAGGGCAGCCATCCGCCGAGACAACCTGTACCTCCTGTGATCCATGGTTCGCATATGCCTGCTCCTGAGGAATTAATGGTACCCGGTAGTCGCTGCCTCCAGCGCGGTCGATGGGGCTTTCCCGAGGCTCCTGAAAGAGCTCAGCTTCTGGTGTTTCTTCCCCCCAGCTTGGGCTGAGGAACGAGCCGTGGTCTTCCTCCTGCGCGTGCCCTTGGTCCATCATGTGGGGCACGTACGCTTCCGGGGCCGCCGCCCCGAATGCTTCGCTGTAGTGCCCCATGTGCCACGCAGTCCTGCTTGATGTGCCAACCTGGGGGTGGTAGTGCGGTGGTCTACTGAGACCGTGGGCTGTGGCGAGTCCTCCTTTGCTGGCCGGAGGCAGAGGCGGCGCCGTTGTTAGCCCGGTGCTGATGGCCAGGTTGGCGTTGGGGTAGCCTTGGAATCCGCTCGGGGCTGCGCGGGCACGTGCAGGGCCCCCGTGCGGTCCGCCTTGGACCTGAGGCTGCGGCTGGGTGCAGAAGGGGTGAGCCCCCGAGGCGGCGAAGCCCAGGAGCTCTACCACCCTCTCCAGCAGCACGTCGCGGCCGGCCTCCAACAGCCTGCATTGCAGCAACTCTCGGGCCACCATGAGCGCGGCCCTTGAGTTCGCCTGCTCTCGCCGGGTGTATGTTGTCGTGGCCACGGCGTGGCTTGAGGCCCTCGCCGCTGACTGCACCTGCCGCGGCGTGAGAGCTGACGTTGCCTGACCGCGTCGCCCGCGGCCCGCAGTGCCCTGCGGACCGCGGGCTGCCTGGTGCACAGGGTTGAGGTCGCCCTGGGCGATCGACTCTGTGCGGGCGGGCTAGGCCGCCTAGGGATCGGGATTGCCCGGTGGGTCGCCGGACATGATGATGACGATGCGACGGGACATGAGGTGGCAGGAGAGGGATTCCGGCGCACCCTATCTGGCGCACCAAATGTCGGATTTCGGGTTCCGGCAGACCCTCTAGGTTCGAAGTCTGGGGTGCACGCGGAGATCGCACCTCCTACCTACCTGTGTCTCGTCGCCTCGCAAGGATCTAAACTACACGAAGAACAACACAAGGGACACGAGGTTTATACTAGTTCGGGCCACCATTGTGGTGTAATACCCTACTCTAGTTTGTGGTGTGGTGGATTGCCTCAGGGGCTGATGATGAACAATACAAGGAAGAACTGCCTCGCGAGGGGTGTTCTTGCGTTGGTTGTTCTGGCTAGGGTTCAACTGCTCGATCCTCTGATGCCTCTATACTATGGTGGCTAGCCCTATTTATAGAGCGAGGCCCTAGGCCTCTTCCCAAATATTGAGCAGGAAGGGCGCCAACAATTGGCCATTTTGAAGGGGAACATCTAGTACACATATCCAGACTAAAGTTGGTCCTCGCCTGCCAAAGACTCTGGCGGTGACGCCGGCTTGGGCTCCACGATGACCTCCATCCAGCCGTTCTGCTGGTCTTGGTCTTGTTGCACCGAAATGGTTGCCTTTGCTTGATACTCTTGCCTGCGCTTGCTCCCTTTGCACCAAAGAGGAAACAAGGACTCTGCACAGGTCGGCGCCCGCCTGGCGCCTGCCTGGCTTGGGTCGTCATGGCGTCTGTCACGGGCACCTCATGAGGTACCCCGCCTTGATCTCTCCACCTCGTCGCGAGCCAGCCTCATGAGGCCGTGCCCGAGGAAGCTTCCTGTCGTCCGCCCCGCGAGGCTTGGCCCCTCGCGAGAGTCTTGAGCTTGTGTTGATGAAGATGGGCCGTACTGGGCCACTCCTTGAGCCACGCCGCAGGCCGCGGGCAGGCAAGTCTGGGTACCCCCGTTCCCAGAACGCCGACACCAGGGGCAGAGGAGCTTCCGGGCTTGGCATCTCGGACTCCGGGATGTTGCCCAATTTTTCTGTCCCGTTGCCCAATTCTAAGTTCGGGGTGTGGGTCATGTCCTCCCGCGAACGGGTATCCAGCTCAGAGATCTCGGTAATCCGGACATAGTTCGTCCTCAAAGTAGAGGGATAATCCATGTGTGGCTCTTCCACTACTGCTATCTCATGAGTGACCGGTGGGGATTTAATATCCCTTTGGTCGGGTTTAAACCCAATCCAAACATAGTCTGTAGCGACTCCCAGAGCGGCGATGCGATCCAAGAGCTCATTAAGGGAGGAGAGCTCCATTGGATCCATCTGTTCGGCGAGTTCCAAATTGACGTGGAGGCTGTTTTTGATGACCCGAGAAGTCATCATCGGTGCGGCAGCCGATCGGGCGGTCATGACGAAGCCGCCTAGTCAGAGAGTTTGGCCTAGCGCCAGGGCTCCCCCAGAGGTGATGTTGTCCTTGACAATGAGACGAGCCATCAAGCCTTGTAGCGACGACACAGAGGAACTCTCAATGAAAGCACCAATGTCGGTGTCAAAACCGGCGGATCTCGGGTAAGGGGTCCCGAACTGTGCGTCTAAGGCTAATGGTAACAGGAGGCAGGGGACACTATGTTTTACCCAGGTTCGGGCCCTCTCGATGGAGGTAATACCCTACTTCCTGCTTGATTGATCTTGATGATATGAGTATTACAAGAGTTAATCTACCACGAGATTGTAGAGGCTAAACCCTAGGAGCTAGCCTATGATTATGATTGTTCTTGTCCTACGGACTAAACCCTCTGGTTTATATAGACACCGGAGGAGGCTAGGGTTACACAGAGTCGGTTACAGAGAAGGAGATCTAACATACGAATCATCAAGCTTGCCTTCCACGCAAAGGAGAGTCCCATCCGGACACGGGACTAAGTCTAGAATCTTGTATCTTCATAGTCCAACAGTCCGGCCAAAGCATATAGTTCGGCTGTCCGGATACCCCCTAATCTAGGACTCCCTCAGCCACCTCCTGCTAGCCACGCAGCTGCTCCCCCTCGCCCTGGACGACACCACGCCACCCTGCAGAACCCCCTCTGCCCCTCCATCGTCCTCACGTCTCATCTGCCTCTCTTCCCCGCTCTTCTCGCTCGCGTCCGAGAGCGCCGACGAACACCACCGCGTCCACCGGGCTCCCCCCCCGTCCCTCTACCTGCTCCAATGGATCCGCCTCGACCACCTCTTCCTCCTTGCCAAGCAATGCACCGCAGGAAGCTATGCATCGCCTCCACGCCATCGTCTTCAACCTCGGGCGCCATCGATCGTCGTTGCTGATTCGTCGTCCACAGCCCGTCCCCGAGCTCGCCAGCTGCACCACTAGAACCACAGTGAGCTCATGCCCGTTTTCCCCCTGTTCTTCTCGCCGTTCGTGTGCCGTAGCCAGGTTAACCATCGAGGCCGAAAGCTTCTCACCGCTAGCCATGGCGTAGTCGTGGTCACAGCAGCAGCGGCTCGCGTTTGAGAACGCTCGCGTGCTCCGCATGTTCCCAGGAGGCTGCAACTCCCACCAGCTCCTCCTCCCGCGCACCCTAGCGTCGAGGGAGACCTAGCCCGATCTCCGGCCGCCACCAAACCTCGTCGCCGGCCACTTTCCGACCACCCCGCGACCTCCCACCTGCTCCGTTGGACGCGCGCGAGTGAGGGGCTCCTCCTAGTGCCCTTCTTTCGCCTAGCCGCCTCCTATAGCATTGTCCCGTGTGGACTCCGTCGTGCGGGAAGGTCGCCGGTGGCCTAACTCCGGTCGTGCTGACGTGGCAGCGTCATTAGCAGCTAATGGCGCCACTAATTGATCCCACACCCACTCATATGTGGGCCCGACCGCCTAATTAACCCTGGTTTGGTTTTGTTTAGATTAAACTAACCCCACAGGCCCCACGGGTTAGTTTGACCTCGCCACGTCACCTGTTGACCCGACCCCACCTGTCTGTGACCCAGACATCACTGTGTCACTGACCAATGGACCCCACTAGTCAGGTTTGACGTGGACCGGGTCAATTGACCTGCTAACGTCACCTAACACAATGCTGATGCAGTATTTGATTTTTGGATTTAAAAAATAATTCAAAATTTCTAGAAAATAGTTAAAACTTCTAAAAATCATAGAAAATAATATGTAACTCAGATTTAAAAGATTTATATATGAAAAATGATCAAAAAAATCCAAAGAATCTGTTTATAGCATTTTCATGCATGTTTGAACAACTTACAGCCATTGTTTATGGCAATTTTAATAAATGACATTTTAAATGTCCCATGTGGAGTTTGAATTTGAACCTAGTGTTCAAACCAACTCCATTAAAATCATTGCTGGTTGCATGAGCTCAAATCACAGCATATTGCCATGTCACATTCATGCATCATATTGTTGCATTGCATTGATTGTGTTCCTTCTCTGTTTGCCGGTGTTGTTCCCTCTCGATAGACTGTTCCGACGATGAGTTCGATGACATCGATGAAGAGCTATACTATCTTCAAAAGTGCCAGGCAAGCAAGACCCCCGTGTTCATTCCGATACAATCCCACTCTCTCGCTCCTGCTCTCTTTTACTGCATTAGGACAACAACGATTCAACTGTTACATGCTGCGGCAGTTGAACCCGTTCCTCTGCATGACCTGTCATGGCCATAGTAAATAGATGAAACCCACTAGCATGAGTAGGAGTTATTTGAGCCCTGATGTGCCTACTCATTCATGTTTGTTTATCATGCCTGCTACTGCTTAGAGTTGAGTCAGGTCTAATTCATCGGGGATGAATTGGAAAGTTGTGAACATGTCCTACTGTTGAGAGCTAAGTGTGTGAATACGATTTGGCAAAGGTAGCGGTGAGAGGCCATGTAGGAGTACATGGTGGGTTGTCTCATTGAAGCCGTCTTCAGGAACTGAGTTCTGTGTTTGTGATCCATGAACAGTTACTACCACACATTGGGCTCCGGGCACTCCAAGCTCTCTCGACTTATTAATCAACTCGATCTCTGTCCAGGAGTTGCAACTAGTTTCTGGTGTTGGTAGGTTGTGTTAGTAGTCTACCAAGTGGAACCCGGTACAGGTGGGCTTGGGTCAGACTAGGCACCGTGGCCGGGTATGCCAAGCGCCGCCCGTTTGGTGGGCTTGGAACCCTGTACACATCATTTGGGGCCGTGAGCGACACCCCGGCCGGATATCCTTGCGGATGGAACCCAAATAGGTGATAAACCTGGACTAGAGACTTGTGTGGTTAGTCAGGTCATGGCCGACACCCTCGCCAGGCTTCCACTTGAAGGTTGCCGAGATACATGACGTGTACATGGCGGTAAGTGGCGAGAGCGTGTGTGAAGAAGTACACCCCTGCAGGATTAATATGATCTATTCGAATAGCCGCGTCCGCACAAAAGGACCTCTAGGTTGCCTATACAGTTCATAGACAAGTGAAAGTGGATACTCTAAAATACGCAAGATAAGCGTGAGTGCTATGGATGGTGTTCTCATAGGGAGATGGGAGCAGATCCGTAGTGGTGTATTTATATGGTGAATATGTGGACTCATGTGCGCCACCTCAAAAGAGTTACTTGCGGTCGTAGTTCAGGATAGCCACTGAGTCAAAGCCGGCTTGCTGCAGTTAAACCCCACCACCCCCTTTGTTGATAATAATGCATATGTAGATAGTTCTGATGTAAGTCTTGCTGGGTACATTTGTACTCACGTTTGCCTATTTTATGTTTTGTAGAGAGACTTCAGTCTCACTAGTAGTTCCACGTGGACTTTGACGTTTAGCTTGTTACCTCAGCTACGATCTTGTCCCCTCGGCAGGATCTGGTAGATAGTCAGGCTTCTCAGCCTTTTCCATTTGTAGTTGTCTGTACTCAGACATGTTAAGCTTCTACATGTGCTTTGACTTGTATGCTTTGAATGTTGGGTCATGGGACCCATGTTTGTAATATATATCTCCCTACTCAGAGCCTATTGAATAAAATAGTTGAGTTGTAGAGTCTTGTTGTGATGCCATGTTGTATTTGCACATATCGAGCATATTGTGTGTATGTTATTGAAATGCTTGGTATGTGTGGGATCTAACTATCTAGTTGTTTGTCCTTGGTAGCCTCTCTTACTGGGAAATGTCTCCTAGTGCTTCCACTGATCCATGGTAGCTTGCTACTGCTCCAGAACACTTAGGCTGGCCGACATGTGTCCTTCGTTCTTATGCCTGTCCCTTCGGGGAAATGCCACACGGTGTCTATCGGAGTCCTGTTAGCCCAGCTGCTATAGCCCGGATTCACTCGCTGATGACTGGCACGTTCGTTGTTGGGTCATGTATGCATGTCCCTGTAAGTTAGTGACACTTTGGGTTTACGACTAGCCATGTCAGCCCAGGGTCCTTCTCATATGGATGCTAGCAACACTATCATATATGTGAGCCAAAAGGCACAAATGGTCCCGGGCCTGGTAAGGCGACACCTGTGGGGATACCGTGCGTGAGGCCGCAAAGTGATATGAGGTGTTACATGCTAGATCGGTGTGGCATTGGATCAGGGTCCTGACAGCTTTGGTATCAGAGTCTGACTGCCTGTAGGATTAGCAAGCCAAACTGGTCGAAGTTGAGTCTAGAAATTCTTTAGTTATATAAGGGAATTGGTTGTGGGATGGAACGTAAGGCTCTTTTTACTCCTTATACCTTATGCCCTTCTGATCTAAGTCATCTTATCTTTCCTACGGGGTTAAGAACTAGGCTTTCTCTTCTGTTTATCAAGATCTGTGTTGCTAATCCGTAGACTTATAAGATTGTTTGATTTAAGCCTTAGTTCAGTTTCTACCACTTCCGTGTATTCATAACTGGCCTCAGATTCTTGATATTGTGCTTCTGAGTGGTTATGCCACCATTTTTGCAGGATGTCTCAAATCCTTTTCAGATTTTACAGCCGTTATGCTGTCCGAGTCATCCCAGGTTTCTAAATAGTCTAATGCATTTGCAAATCCCTTCTTTCCATTTCCGAAGTTCCTTTGTGCCAGATCAACCACACTAACTAGTGTGTTGAGGTACTGCCTCGGCATTTATGTTGGAGTTATTATTATGACCCTAGGTGTCTAGAGTATCACCTAGTAATCTGTTCATGTTATGTGTCATAGTGTGATGATTCTAGCCATTATTCTCGAAAGCATCCCGTGATGCCACTTAGTTAGTAGGCATTCCACTCCTGGGTTTTTGAACCCGATATTTCTCTACTTAATTCATGTTGTTAGTGTTTGCTAGTTCATTTATGTTATTAGTAACCTTTGTGATAGTCCTTGAGGTTCATGGTATTTCTTCCTTCCAAATACCATGAACCATTTATGGCAGAAGTTCCTCGTTGAACCGAAAGATCACAACCAGAGTGCTCTTGATGAGTTTTTAATTCTATGATGTGACTCTGTCAGTCCTACCTTTCTGCATGGGTTATCCGGAAGAAATGTTGAACTTTGCTCGACATACTAATCCATGCATCCACAACTCAGAAAGTTATATGTTCCTTTGAGTTGTCCTTCTTCATCTGTAGTCCGACCATCATCTATCAATTAGTAGTCAAGAGTATGTGAGCATCCGTGTTCATCGATGACTTTTATTCTTGTGGTCTGTCAAGCCATTCCATTCCGGGATGACTAGGAGAAACAAACTCCAGTACCTCGTCCATCTCGGGGATTGGGTCAAAGCAGTTGTATTCCGCAGATCAAAATGCAATCAAGCTTTTGATTCTATTCTACCCCGGAGTATTACCCCCTTTATGTCAGGGTTTTCACGAGACTTGCACCAGCTCTTATGAATTCTTGACACAGTGGTACTTCTCGCCATCATTACTCATTCCTTGGTTCCCTGTTGTTGCAACCGGAGTGCCGACAAGTGAATCATGATGTGTGAAATCTATACTCCTAGCAACTCTGTTGCTTGGTAGTTAAATGGACGATAACCTCATTCCTAGCGTGTTGATTATTGAATCACCACCCTAAGGTTGATTGTGCTACCTAGTCCTTATTTCCGGTGCACTCTTCGGTCGATGAGTTAGGATATAGTCAATCCCTCGCTCATTTGATCATATCGTCTTGCCCTGAAAAGCAAGATTGTTCTCGAGCTTAGTAACATATCGGTGGTTCGTGATTTTCTGAATATCTTCTCGGATGTATCACCAGGTCGTCACCTGACTGCTATGTTGAGTTCGTGATCAAGTTGGTTTATCCCTGTAAACCACCCCTTCTCCAATAGTCTGTGTTGGATACCCCTGAGCTAGTTGGTTAAGCTGAACGACAACTTGGAGAGTTGGAAGATAAAAGATTTGTCCGACTTAGTTCATTCCAAAGGGATATCTCTTTGTATATGTGTGTTGAATAAAGATGATATCTCCATCAATTGGTCCTCCTGATCAGTTGTTGGATCTATTGCCTTGTCAAAACTTTGACTTGAGTATGGGCTATCATCAAGTCAAATCAGAACCAACAATGTTCGTAAAGTTGTCTCACTCGTGGTTGATCCCTCGAGCATACACCATTACATCTTTTGGTCTGACCAATGCTATTACCGTGGTCACATAATGGTGGAAGTCTAGTGATATGGAAATTCCGATGAGTTGCTATTGAGCCCATCAGCAGCATTTTGTCTCCTCCATGATTCATGTTGAACATCAAGCTAGTGTTGGAAACTTTTGTAAGCATTATCTTCGTGTTCCATTCATGAAGCCTATGTTTGGATGAAAGAAGTGACTTCCTCTAATTCATGTGCATTAGGTGCAAGTTGCCGCCGTGAATTCGAGAAAGCTTATTTTGTTTTGCTTCCTCTGAAATCATCCCAAGTCAGTCATGCATATGTGCGAAGTATTCTGTGGTTTGGAGACTTGCAACCTTCATTCTACAAGTATCCCTAGCACACCAAGCCACTAATTGAGTTGTTTAGGGAGAAGAAGTTCCTTCTTAAGAGCATGCCTTATGCAAGGACTTTGATATCCTCGATGATGGTTCCACACCTAAACTCGATAGTGTTTTATTATAAGACTACTATGTGGACATTCTTGTCTTGGACAACATGCTCACATGTATGTAGCAGAACCAGCTCATGTTTTGGAGCTTGAAGCAAAGTTCATCTCCCGAGAATCTTGCAACTTCATCTCGCCGATTTGTGTTGCAAACTTACTTTTCCAGACATGTTGTCTAAAATATTCCGTTACCAACCAGATCTGAATCTCAGGCAGATATGATGGTTGGAACTTTTCCAAGATCTACGATGTAGGTCCCGGCAAGGTTGATGTTTTGGCCGACACACCTAGCCAGAAGATCTATTATTGTAGTATCTTGAATGAGCAATTTGTCCATCTTCTCTATGAGGATTTCATGTGACTTTTTCTAGAAGTTGTTCCTTATGGATGTTTGTGCTTCCGGAGTCCGACCTATACATGATGGCCATGTTAATGCTTTTAAATATGATCGTGGTAGCTAGAACATCAAGGAGAACATTAGAAGTGGAGTGCTAAATGTCTCTCGGTCGATCATCTAGATTTTGTTTCCTTGGCATTGTCAAGATAAAATCTGAGAATGTGTTGTCTTCCTTTGCACCTGCATCCTCCATTGTTATTCATCATGGTAGTATGAGGTGTCCCCAGGATCTTGGTATAGATGTTGGTAAAACCTTGATGAATATGGAAATGCTCAAGTTCTTGAAAGCACGCTCAGTCACTAGGTTATACCCTTGGTATCAACTGGAATGTGCCTTCCATTTGCCGAGTTGTTCTATAACCGTAGTTTCCTTTCCAAATTGAGTATGCCTCTCTTTTGAATTCTTTCAAACAATCAATTGTGAATTGCCTCAGGCTGGTATGAAGAGTTTCAATGACCTATGTATCAAAAGTAATTTTCTTTGCCACCTAAGGGAATAGCTTTACGAGTCACCTCCCCTAAGGTGCTCCAACATGGAATCATGGCAATTATTTCATCGCTGTCTTGAAATCATGCACCATTCTTTTCAGCATGGAATTTTTGCCTACCCAGTAGAACCTTGTCATCTACCTCTTTCCATCACTCCTAATGTTTGTCTTGTGTCTCAGCTCAAGAGACGTTATTTTGTCTCACTCCATGAGTTGATCCTGAGTTGCTCGATCTTTGAGAAGATTGATTCTTCTAGAGTTTTTCCCTCTTCTCGTTGTCATGTTGGATGGAGTTCTCAGATCAAGACGTTGAGACAAAGATGATGATCAAATCAACGTTCTTATGAAGTACAACCTGGATCGTGAAGATTGTGCTAGCTTTATGTCCCCTCTGTCTTCTTACCTCACGTCTTGAATCTCGAGACGAGATTCTTGTTTAGTGGTGGTGAGTTGTCACATCCCTAGTTCTGGTATGCTCTGGGCTAGCTAGTCATGTGGTGCATCATGTTTAATTTGCATTTAAACTTGAAATGGGGATGAGAAACCCTAGCACCAAATTAAATCAAATAGGGTCAACCATAAATATTTTCAATGAACCCAGAATGCTTTTCAGAAAAGTTCATCATTTTTGAATTGGTCTAGAACCTCTACCAAAAATGGTGCATGTTTTTCTAGGTCACTCTGGAACTTTGAATTAATCCATTAAGTATTTTCATTTGGGCATTTAATTCATATATAGATATATATTAATTGCCCAAATAATACTGATAATGGTTGAGGGCTGCTGAAAGATATTTCAACAGTGCCCACAACTTATCTTAGTATTTTTAGGAAAGCTTTGGTATTTCCAGTAATTCAAAAACAACAGCAGAAATAGAAGACTAGAAACTAAACAGGAAAAAAACGAAGAGGCAGAAGACTTACCTGGCCTACCTGCTACAGTAGCTGGCCTGCTAGGCCCAGCCCACCCTGTCGCGCGATGTCTTCCTCGCGCCTACTAGCGTTGCGCATGGCGCGCGCACAGCCGAGCCGCGGCCACCTCCTGCTAGCCACGCAGCTGCTCGCCCTCGCCCTGGAACCCCCTCGACCCCTCCCTCATCCTCACGTCTCCTCTGCCTCTCTTCCCCGCTCTTCTCGCTCGCGTCCGAGAGCGCCGACGAGCACCACCGCGTCCACCGGGCTCCCCCCGTCCCTCTGCCCGCTCCAACGGATCCGCCTCGACCACCTCTTCCTCCTCGCCAAGCAACACACCGTGGGAAGCTCTGCATCGCCTCCACGCCATCATCTTCAACCTCAGGCGCCGTCGATCACCGTCGCTGATTCGTCGTCCACAGCCCGTCCCCGAGCTCGCCAGTTGCACCACCAGAACCATAGTGAGCTCATGCTCGTTTTCCCCCTGTTCTTCTTGCCATTTGTGTGCCGTAGCCGGGTTAACCATCGAGGCCGAAAGCTTCTCACTGTCGGCCATGGTGTAGCCGTGGTCACAGCCGTAGTGGCTCGTGTTAGAAAACACTCGTGTGCTCCGCATGTTCCCAGGAGGCCGCAGCTCCCACCAGCTCCTCCTCCCGCGCACCCTAGTGTCGAGCCCGACCTAGCCCGATTTCCGGCCGCTGCCAAACCTCTCTGCCGGCCACTTTCCGACCACCCCGCAACCTCCCACCTGCTTCGTTGGATGCACGTGAGTGAGGGTCTCCACCCGGTGCCCTTCTCTCGCCCAGCAGCCTCCTATAGCACTGTCCCATTTGGACTCCGTCGCGCGGGAAGGTCGCCGGCGGCCTAACTCCGGCCATGCCGACGTGGCAGCGTCATTAGCAGCTAATGGAGCCACTAATTGATCCCATGCCCACTGACATATGGGCCCCACCGCCTAATTAACCCTGGTTTGGTTTTGTTTAGATTAAACTAACCCCGCAGGTCAGTTTGACCTCACCACGTCACCTGTTGACCTGACCCCACCTGTTTGTGACCCAGACAGCACTATGTCACTGACCAGTGGACCCCACAAGTCAGGTTTAACATGGACCGGGTCAGTTGACCTGCTGACGTCACCCTAATGCAATGCTGACGCAGTATTTGATTTCTGGATTTAAAATAATTCAGAAATTCTAGAAAATAGTTAAAACTTCTTAAAATCATAGAAAATAATCTATAGCTCAGATTTAAAAGATTTATATATGAAAAATGATTAGAAAAATCCAAAGAATCTGTTTATGGAATTTTCATGCATGTTTGAACAAATTACAGCCACTGTTTATGACAATTTTAATAAATGGCATTTTAAATGTCCCATGTGGAGTTTGAATTTGAACCAAGTGTTCAAACCAACTCCATTCAAATCATTGCTAGTTGCATGAGCTCAAATCACAGCATATTGCCATGTCACATTCATGCATCATATTGTTGCATTGCATTGATTGTGTTCCTTCTTTGTTTGCCGGTGTTGTTCCCTCTCGATAGACGTATTCCGATGATGAGTTCAATGACACCGATGAAGAGCTATACTATCTTCAAAAGTGTCAGGCAAGCAAAGTGACCACTTCCGCAAAGTGACCCCAAAAGAGCCGAACACTTCCGCGATCAAAGTGACCACAAAGTGGAGAAGCTTTTTTGGTCGCAGTTCCACAATCCAGAGCACCCACTTTCAGTATCCGATCATTTGGCCGCATGGGCGGAGCTGAATAGGTTATCCGGACTCGCCATGAATCATGTCGTGAGTTATCTGTGGCCGAAAAGGCCCGAGCCGAAGAGTTATTTTAGCTTGGTGCAGCAGTTCCTCGGTGCGGTGCCACATATTAATGCAATGAAGAGGTCGGTGTGCATAAAGGGTGCACAGATGGCTCTTGCCCGTGTCAAGACATACTGGGTGGATATGAAGGCCAGTGCTGTTGCATCCCAAGATTCGGACGGAAGTCGAGTACCTGCCGAGCACTATTTTCAGGAAGTTCTGCAGGGCGCTCTTTTAATAGAGACGCAGTGCTCGAAGGATGTTATGTTTGAATAACATGTATCATTGTAAAACAATGTTTCGATGGAATATAAAAGCTTTTTATACTTGTGCTTTCAAGAATTAGAATACCTCCTGTGCGGCCGTTAATGTATATGTGTTTATAACCTGAAAGATGGCAGTCTTCAGCTTCAGCCCCCACGCATAGAATGCGGGGGTGTTTGCAGAAGGCACATTTTCACACTTGATCCAACATCTTGGTCCTATAAAGGAGGTGATAGCGCAGCGAACTAGGCAACCGGACTATAATGGTTTATCACTTTCACTTAGCCATAGGAGTTTTACAGTGGGGCTACTATATAGCCCCTAGGGGCACTGCGCTCACCCGAATTCGGGGCGTGTGTGTGCCTGACCGGGAAACGGCCCTTCGTTAATGAGGAGGAATCCTAAAGATTCCGGCGGGTCATCGAGTGGTTGACCAGTCTCAGGCTATATCATGACAGTCAGTTTTCGGCTTTCTCTACTAAGGTGCTCGCCTGGCCGAACCGGGGCACAATCGCAGTAGTTCTCCTGGTGCCGCCTTAGCCGATAGAGCGGAACGTAAGGAAGCAAAACACAGGAGCCGGGCAAACCCAACATTTTACCAAAGACATGATTCCGAGCTGATGCATATAAGGCCAAACTCGCGACGCCGAACACTCCCTAAGGTATTCGGTCTTTATGGAAACGGGCTGAACAACGCCCTTGGTAAGAAGCCCCTGGTGTCTGGGTACGATTAAAATTCTGACGTGGCCAAATGCCAAGACGCCAGCCTCCTCCTCGGTTATAAAAAGAAACCAGGGGATGTTATCAACAAGAGACAGTAAAAAAGGTTTACGCAGGGTCTTAATCTGAAAAGAATCCTTGGAACGGGTCCCTACTGCACGTCTGCGCCTGTGTCTCCATTGTGTCATATCCTGGACGGGTGTAGCACGGTGCTCATCTGTAAAAGAGAGGAACTTAGTTGAAAACAATCGTACGAAAATTTATGTTATATGAAATAAACAAAGTAAAATTCGGGAAATGGGTAGGATTGAGCTTGATTGTCTCTTGTTGTATACGCGCGGAGCCCCTTGTACGGGGGTATGCGGCTAATAAGCCTTTGTATGTTTACGCCGGACTCGTCTAGCCATGTCCGGGGTCTGAACGACCTGTTTAGGTGCTTTAACTAGTAAAGCTGGTTTAGTGTGTGGCTGTCAAGGCAGCCGCACAGTATTCCGCGCTCGAGGAACACTCGATATTTCCCTTTAATGAGATGATGCCTCGCGTACCGGGCATTTTAAGCGTAAGGGATGCATAATGCGGTATTGCGTTAAAGCGGGCGAAAGCTTTGCGCCCCAGTAGTGCTTGATAGCTACTTGTAAATGGGGCGATGTGAAAGGTTAGCTTTTCGCGGCGGAAGTTGTCGGGGAAGCCGAACATAACTTCTAGCCGGAGAGAACCCGTACAATGGGTATCTGGGCCTGGCGTTACCCCTTGAAAGGAAGTGTTGCCATGGCGAATTTTTGTTGGGTTTATCCCCATTTTGCGGATTGTGTCCTGGTATAGCAGGTTTAGATCACTGCCGCTGTCCATTAGGACTTGTGTAAAGTGGAGTCTGTCAATTATCAGATCTAATACCAAGGCAGTCCAGCCTGCGTTCTGGATACTTCTAGAGTAATCCTGATGGTCGAAGGTGATTGGTTGTAACAACCAGTGGCGGGACTCCTCTGGGACAGGCTGTATGGCGCGTATCTCTATAGGCGCCACTCTGTATTTCCCTTTTGTCACGTGAAGTGAGTTTACTGTTTTGACTTCTTGTGGGAACTTCTTTTGTTCTCCGGTGCCCTGCTTGTGGGGTTTGTCATCGTCCTCGCTTGGTATTGTGAGCCCCTTGTGTTCGGTGTTAAGTTTGCCGGATTGCTTGAAGACCCAACAATCTCTGTGGGTATGGTTTGCGGGCTTCCCGGGAGTACTATGGATTTGACATGTTTTGTCCAAGATGTTGTTTAGGTTATATAGCTCGTCCCTTCTATCCTTGAGGGGCACCTTTTTCTGATTCTGCCGAGAGCTTTTGAATCCGGCGTTGACTACCGCGCTCTTCAGGCTGTTTCCCTTGGTTCGGCGCTGGTCCTTGCTACGTCGTGGTTTCTCGTTTCCATCCCTGACTTCGGATGTACTTGGGTCGCTGGTGCTGCTTCTTGCCAGCCAGCTATCCTCTCCTGCGCAAAAGCGGGTCATGAGGCTTGTTAGTGCAGCCATTGTTCTTGGCTTTTCTTGGCCGAGGTGTCTGGCGAGCCATTCGTCTCGATTGCTATGTTTGAAAGCTGCTAAGGCTTCGGCGTCCGAACAGTCGACTATCTGGTTCTTTTTAGTAAGAAATCTGTTCCAGAGTTTCCGGGCTGACTCTCCGGGTTGTTGAGTTATATGACTTAGATCGTCTGCATCCGGAGGTCTGACATAGGCCCCTTGAAAATTTCCCCGAAAAGCATCCTCGAGCTCTTCCCAACTTCCGATGGTGTTTTCGGGAAGGCTTTTAAGCCAATGCCGGGCTGGGCCTTTGAGCTTGAGGGGTAAATATTTTATGGCATGGACGTCATCTCCTCTAGCCATGTGGATGTGGAGGATATAGTCCTCAATCCAGACTCCAGGGTCTGTTGTTCCGTCGTATGCCTCTATGTTTACGGGCTTGAATCCCGCTGGAAATTCATGGTCCAGCACCTCATTGGTGAAACATAGGGGGTGTGCGGCACCCCTATATTTGGGTGTGCCGTGATGTTCGGATACTTGTTGCGTTGCATTGCTTACTAGAGCTTGCTTTCTTGGCCCGTAGATAGATCTGGCTGGGCCGTCTTTTTGATGTGAATCCTTGCGCGGATCGCGTGCCGGCTTGAGTGTGGCGCCCCTTGCTGCTCTATGTTGGCCATGGCGTTGTTTATCCGACCGGGTGTCTTCTTTAGTTTTTGATTGCGGGGGCTCTAAGGCCTCCTCATCAAATTTTGGCAGTAATTTCCGCTTCGGATAGCTCTTTGTGTGACGACTGTCGCCGTACTTGTTTGCGGTGTTAAGTACTTTGCCCCATCTAATTCTGAGTGCATCTTCCGGTGTTTTGAGCTTCCGCTTCTACTTTTTTAGGCTACGCGCAGTGGCGACGAGCCTTTTGTGGAGGTTCTTCTGCTCCGGCAACTTGTCCGGTGTGAGGTCGTCTGGACTATTATCTTCACCAGGGACGGGTTGTTCGGTTTGTTTACCCAAATTGCCCTGTTTGGACGGTTGCTCGATGGCATGTTCGTCGTCCTCCAGTTCACCCTGCTCGTTGGCTGGGTCTCTGTCGAGGTGGGGTTTGGCGCGGCGCTTACGCCGCCACTTTGATTGATTTTCAAGGGAACGATCCCTCGTTGCGTCCCTTTGTTCCTCGTCGTCGCTTCTTTTAGGTGTGTCCACCATGTATACATTGTGAGATGAGGTGGTTATCCAGTGCCCTATAGGCGTTGATTCCTGTTCGTCTCCTGCATCGTCATCCATACCGTCGATGTCTTCAGAGTCGAAATCGAGCATGTTGGTTAAATCATCGACAGTGGCTACAAAGTGGGTGGTGGGTGGGCTTTGAATTTCTTCGTCGTTCGCATCCCAACCTTGCTGACCATAGTACGGCCAGGGCTCTCATGATAAAGAGAGAGACATTAGTGAATTCAGAATGTTGCCAAAGGGTGAGTGCTGAAAGATGTCTGCAGCGGCGAACTCCATGATCGGCGCCCAATCGGGTTCGATCGGCAGGGGAGCGGAAGGTTCGGAATCCGGAAAGGAGACCAGCACCTTGGAGTCACGAGCTTCGCAAAGGACAAGGCTAGTGTTTGGCTCGATCGCCGTAGAGATTGCAGCCCCCGAGGCAGTGTCTAGCCACCCGTCCTCGATTGGCGCAGTCAGCTCCGAACTAAGGGTCGGAGCGGACACTGGGGCGGCCTCCTGGGCACTGTTTGGTGGCAGAGCTCGATCATGCCCACCGTGACAGTGCGGCACGCTCGGCTGTGGCTCGAATCCATCGAAGATCAAGTCTCTGCGGATGTCAGCCGTGTAGTTCAAACTTCCAAATCTGACCTGATGGCCAGGGGCGTAGTTTTCGATCTGCTCCAGATGGCCAAGTGAATTGGCCCGTAGTGCAAAGCCGCCGAATACGAAGATCTATCCGGGGAGAAAAGTCTCCCCCTGGACCGCGTCGTTGTTGATGATCGGAGGAGCCATCGGGCCTAAAGATGACGACACAGAGGAACTCTCAATGAAAGCACCAATGTCGGTGTCAAAACCGGCGGATCTCGGGTAGGGGGTCCCGAACTGTGCATCTAGGCGGATGGTAACAAGAGACAAGGGACACCATGTTTTTACCCAGGTTCGGGCCCTCTCGATGGAGGTAAAACCCTACTCCTGCTTGATTAATATTGATGATATGGGTAGTACAAGAGTAGATCTACCACGAGATCAGAGAGGCTAAACCCTAGAAGCTAGCCTATGGTATGATTGTTTTTCGTCCTACGGACTAAAGCCCTCCAGTTTATATAGACACCGGAGAGGGCTAGGGTTACACAGAGTCGGTTACAATGGGAGGAGATCTACATATCCGTATCACCAAGCTTGCCTTCCACGCCAAGGAAAGTCCCATCCGGACATGGGACGAAGTCTTCAATCTTGTATCTTCATAGTCCAGGAGTCCGGCCAAAGGTTATAGTCCGTTCATCCGGACACCCCCTAATCCGGGACTCCCTCAGGGGGGCTCGTCGGAGAGGTACCCCACTATCTGTCTTAGGGTTCATGGTGGGAGCGGTGGTCGCCGGTGGTGGTGGGGCGGTGGCGTGGGGATCGCCGGAGAAAAAGCTTGGCACGGGGGAGGGCCTTAGAGGGATGGCCGGGGCAGCGGTGGACCGGCGTGGGGAGTGTTTTCAGGGGGGCGGGGCGGCGCACTGCCGGCCGCGGGCGGCGGGGGCCGGCTGTTTGGCCGGTGGTGGCTGGCGGCTAGGGGGTGGAGGTTGAAGATGAACTGCGGGCCCTTGATTTTGTATCCAACGGCTGCAAAATCAACTGACCAGAGATGAAAGAGTCAGTCGACTGACGTGTAGCCTCACCTCTAGTGTGTTCAGTTTCGACAGTAAAATTCAGTTTCGACACTTCAGTTTCAACAGTTAAGTTCAGTTTTGACAATTAAATTCAGTTTCGACAGTTAAGTTTAGAGATGAGCGGCTGATGTATTTTACATCTAGCACTTTGTGGTTATGTATTTTACATCATCTAGTGGAGATTCTATTAGAATTCCACTCAGTTTAACATTGTCTCTCTTGTCTTGCTTCAGCCTCGGCGTCGTACAACTCATCGGAGCTGCTCCAACAACGAAACCCTCCATCACAGTGGAGCAGTACCTCGGGCTCCATCTCCAGACGCCTAAGATCTTCTTCCCCTCCTCCGATAGCCAAGTCAACCGGAGCATCCTCACCGGCCAACATAATCACGCTGAGATCGACATGGCTTCGCCAAAGAGGTTGTACACTTGTTACATCTCTTTTTACTCTACATGTTATATATATTGTCCACTGAGCACACGTAGTAACGTGAAATACGATTATTATCCTACTATATGACAAGTAGTGAGGTACCAGGCAACTTAGCTATCCGTGATGGATTCTCTTGAATGCCATCATTATTTATCTCTGCGCGTTTGAGCTGTGCATTTGTCGATGGGCCTGGGAGTTGAGCTAGTAGGGCAGTGGTCTGGGTCCAAAGTAATAGAAGTAGCACAAAAACATTTTTTAGTGTAGACTTTTCCTTGCTCAAGCCTGCCTACTAGAATCGCCAGTGCTTGAAAGGAAAAGTGAATGAAAAACATAGGAATTGGAAAGTTTCCTATGGTACTACTATTCATGAATTTGGTTCAAAGTAATGGAGCAAAGGAAAACTGTAGGATTTGTTCCTTTAGTGTCTCCTTGAAATAAAAACCATAGGAATTTTAATTTCCACTTGTCCTTCTTTTCAAATTCCTATTCATGAAGCACAAGATTAAGAGATAGTAGCATAATAGCATTATAACCGTACATTTTCTTGTTGTTTGACTTAATCTCACCATGCTTCTTTGCATCCTGTGATCTTCCAATTCTTGTGAATCAAACACCCAGATTGGCAAGAATCTGTCTTTTTAAATTCTCTGTTTTGCATGTGCATTCCTATCCTATTCATGTCTATTTCCTATCCCTGCATTGTTGGAATCCTCAAATTCAAACAAGCCCTTACACAATTACTTCTGTTACAGATATGTGTTAAAGAAAACCTTGTGTGGTTTGTCCTGCTCCTACGGCGCTTTGTTCCACCCCAGCTCAGCTGCTCCAACGACGGAAGGGTTCACCACAACAGGGATCCGCTCTCTAGACTGTCTTTCGCCACCTCAGATCTTCTTCCCCGCTGCCGGCAGCCACGACAACTGCATTATCATCATCAATTGAACAGATGACCTTGAGGACTACACGGGTCCGCAAGAGAGGTCGCACTCTTTCGTGTCTACTTACGTTATGCATCGCTTAATATGATGACATGCTACTTGATCATCGTGTTCACCTATTAGACTCCGAGTCGGGTCCAAACTAATGCTGAAACTTGAGTTTTTAAATGGTTGTGGGGTACATATTGGGGCAGCAATCAGTACTATTTGTCTATTGTCTGGTTAATCTCAGGTGTCTACTATGAGTTTCATGTTGGGTGCAAATAAACATTAAAGAAGCCATTATCTGTATTTTTAAATAAAGTTATTATCTGCTTGCTATCATTGGTTTTGGGTCTATCCACAGTTTGCTACCATCACTCTGGATTTGTGCATGCACTCCTTACATAATCTCACTATGTTTTATTCCTATGCATGTCAGTTATTGTACACAATGGAACTGAACAAGTAGAGCAAAAGAGACGAGCCTTGCGTGGCAATCAAATTTCATGAAGACGTCGCTCCATGGTGGGCGTAAAGGCAGCCCCCCTCCACCCATTTCGGATCGTAATCAAGAGGAAGATAACTGTTCTGAGGGGGATTCAGAAGGAGAAGACCACTCCTATTTACCCCATGAGGTCTTCGCTCTAACTTAGCATGCTGATGTTGGTAATATCATGCATATGGTGCCTTGCATTGCTTACTGTATACATCAAAGATGTCATCTTCTTAGTTTAGACATGCTTTGTGTCAATGCCATCTGTTTAGTTTCTTTATCATATATGTGAATCATGCAATGCCATCTTGTTTAGCCAGGCATCATATATGTGAATTTTGCAATGCCACCCTGGTTAGCCAGTCATCTTATATGTGAATTATATCATGCCATAATTTTTTTATTACATGTTAAATTTTTAAACAATTTTAGTACATTCAATTACTCTTCCTGTGCATCAGCCATTCGGCACAGTCATGGAAAAATCTGGAGTGGAAACAAGGTCTTCAGAGCAGACAATGCTATCTGACGAAGCGCATGTCTTGCTGGTTACGGATAGCTCCTCAGAGGAGGATTCGGAGACAGATGACCAGTCCTATCCCCCCCCCCCCGAGGTGCATGCTCTAACTTGGCAGGGTTATTGATAACCCACAAGTGTAGGGTATCAATTGTAGCCTCTTTCGATAAGTAAGAGTGTCGAACCCAACGAGGAGCTAAAGGTAGAACAAATATTCCCTCAAGTTCTATCGACCACCGATATAACTCTACGCACGCTTAACGTTTGCTTTACCTAAAACAAGTATGAAACTAGAAGGACTTTGTAGGTGTTGTTGGATAGGTTTGCGAGATAATAAAGAACGCGTAAATATAAACTAGGGGCTGTTTAGATAAAGAAGCAATAAAGTAAATATAGTGAGTGTGGAAAAGTGGTGATAGGACTTGTGAAATTGTCCCTAAGCAATTGACTACTTTACTAGACCGATAGCAAGTTTTATGTGGGAGAGGCATAAGCTAACATACTTTCTCTTCTTGGATCATATGCACTTATGATTGGAACTCTAGTAATCATTCGCAACTACTAAAGATCATTAAGGTAAAACCCAACCATAGCATTAAAGCATCAAGTCCCCTTTATCCCATACGCCACAACCCCCTTACTCGGGTTTATGCTTCTATCACTCAAGCAACCCACTATAAGCGAATCATGAACGTATACAGCGGGAATCCCTCACGCTTGCGCGACACGGAGGGCACAATAGGACAGCAACATAACCACAAGCAAATTAAACCAATCATAGCAATTCATCAATCATCGGTAGGACAACGAAAATCTACTCAGACATCATAGGATGGCAACACATCATTGGATAATAATATGAAGCATAAAGCACCATGTTCAAGTAGAGGGTACAGCGGGTTGCGGGAGAGTGGACCGCTGAATATAGATGGGGGAAGGTGATGGAGATGTTGGTGAAGATGGCGGAGGTGTTGGTGTAGACCGCGGTGATGATGATGGCCCCCGGCGGTGTTCCGACGCCACCGGAAGCAAGGAGGAGAGAGCCCCCCTTATTCTTCTTCTTCCTTGACCTCCTCCCTAGATGGGATAAGGGTTTTCCCTCTGGTCCTTGGCTCCCATGGCATGGGAGGGCCGAGAGCCCCTCCGAGATTGGATCTATCTCTCTGTCTCTCTCTGTTTCTGCGTTCTCATATTCTGCTCTGGCACTGTTTCTTTTACATCCAAGATCCGGTAACTCCGATTGGATTGAAACCTTCGCCTAGATATTTTTCCAAAAATTAGCTTTCTTGCACCAAAATAAGAGTAGCAACCGCCTTACGAGGGGCCTACGAGGGTGGGGGCGCGCCCACCTGGAATGGTGGCGTGGGCCACCTCGGGCATCGTCTCGCGTTGATTCTTCCTCCCAAAAATCAAAAATATTCCAAAATAATTCTTCGTCCATTTTTATCCCGTTTGGACTCCGTTTGATATGGGGTTTCTGCGAAACATAAAACATGCAACAAACAGGAACTGGCACTGGGCACTGGATCAATATTTTAGTCCCAAAAATAATATAAAAAGTTGCCAAAAGTATATGAAAGGTGAGTAATATTGGCATGGAACAATAAAAAATTATAGATACGACGGAGATGTATCAGCATCCCCAAGCTTAATTCCTGCTCGTCCTCGAGTAGGTAAATGATAAAAAAGATAATTTTTGATGTGGAATGCTACCTAGCATAATCTTGATCATATATCTAATCATGGCATGGATATTAAGACACGAGTGATTCAAATCAATAGTCTATCATTTGACATAAAAACAATAATACTTCGAGCATGCTAATAAAGCAACTATGTCTTATCAAAATAACATAGCCAAAGAAAGCTTATCCCTACAAAATCATACAGTTTGGCCATGCTTCATTTTTGTCACACAAAATGCTCCCATCATGCACAACCCTGGTTTTAGCCAAGCAATTGGTTCATACTTTTTAACGCGCTTCAGCCTTTTCAATCCTCACGCAATACATGAGCGCAAGCCATGGACATAGCACTATGGGTGGAGTAGATTATGATGATGGAGGTTGTGTGGAGAAGACAAAAAGGGAGAAAGTCTCACATCGACGCGGCTAATCAACGGGCTATGGAGATGCCCATCAATTGATGTCAATGCAAGGAGTAGGGATTGCCATGCAACGAATGCACTAAGAGCTATAAGTGTATGAAAGCTCAAACTGGAAACTAAGGGCCAGTTCTTTTGGGTGATTCTCCCAAAATCACCCCCCTCCACAGCTTCTCCCAAAATCGTCACTCTATATTTTTTTACTATCCTAGATAATTAGACTTTAACTAAATAGGATTGTAAAAAAAATTGGAGTGGCAATTCTGGGAAAAGCTGGGGAGGGGGCGATTCTGGGAGAATCGTCCAAAAGAACTGGGCCTAAGTGGGTGTGCATCCAACTTGCTTGCTCATGAAGACCTCGGGCATTTGAGGAAGCCCATCACCGGAATATACAAGCCAAGTTCTATAATGAAAATTCCCACTAGTATATGAAAGTGATAACTCAAGAGACTCTCTATATGAAGAACATGGTGCTATTTTGAAGCACAAGTGTGGTAAAAGGATAGTAACATTGCCCCTTCTCTCTTTTTATATCATTTTTTATTCCTTTTTTTATTTTATTTTATTTATTTTTTTGGTGGGCTTCTTTGGCCTCTTTTTTTATTTGGGCTTCTTTGGCCTCTTTTATTTTTCATAAAGTCCGGAGTCTCATCCCAACTTGTGGGGGAATCATAGTCTCCATCATCCTTTCCTCACTAGGGCAATGCTCTAATAATGATGATCATCACAGTTTATTTACTTACTAGCAAGAGGCCCATGCTTTGCATGGAACATCAAGATGCATTTATACGAGCTATTTATCTCGTGGGAGACGAAGATGAACGAGGGAAGTCCTTATCTGCAAATGTGGAGAGGGGTGCGGGTATCTTTTTGCAAAATTGTCATAGTTTGCTTTCTATCCGTCAGATATAGATCAGACAGTCCATATTGCAGGATGGCAGGCACACCATCATCACCAACTCGGTTTTTTATAAGAGTAAAGATACAACTCGATATCTAGAACAAACATATGACTCTATATGAATGCCTCCGGCGGTGTACAGGGATGTGCAATGATCTAGCATAGCAATGACATCAAAAAATGGACAAGCCATGAAAACATCATGCTAGCTATCTTACGATCATGCAAAGCAATATGACAATGAATGCTCAAGTCATGTATATGATGATGATGGAAGTTGCATGGAAATATATCTCGGAATGGCTATGGAAATGTCGTGATAGGTAGGTATGGTGGCTGTTTTGAGGAAGATATAAGGAGGATTATGTGTGATTGAGCGTATCATATCACGGGGTTTAGATGCACCGGCGAAGTTTGAACCAACTCTCAAGGTGAGAAAGGGCAATGCACGGTACCGTAGAGGCTAGCAATGATGGAAGGGTGAGAGTGCGTATAATCCATGGACTCGCATTAGTCATAAAGAACTCATATACTTATTGCAAAAGTTTATTAGCCCTCGAAGCAAAGTACTACTACGCGTGCTCCTAGGGGGGAGGTTGGTAGGAGTTAACCATCTCCCCCCCCCCCTGACCTCCACTCGTAAGGAAGGCAATCAAAGGACACCCCATGCATCAAATTTGTCACACAACGGTTACCATACATGCATCCTATGGGACTTGCAAACCTCAACACAAGTATTTCTCAATTTCACAATTACCCCACTAGCACGACTCTAATATCACCACCTTTATATCGCAAAACTATTGCAAGGAATCAAACATATCATATTCAGTGATCCACAAGTTTTATGTAGGATTTTATGACTAACCATGTGAATGACCAATTCTTGTCATCTCTCTAAATAGATATAAGTGACGCAAGAGAGTTCAATTCTTTCTACAAAAGATATGCCCATGCTCTAACAAATATAAGTGAAGCAAAAGAGCATTCTACAAATGGCGGTTTTCAATGTGAAGAGAAACAGGCAATCCAAACTTCAAATGATCTAAGTGAAGCACATGAAGCATTCTATAAAGCCATACTCAAAAGATATAAGTGAAGTGCAATGAAAATTCTATAAATCAACCAAGGACTATCTCATACCAGCATGGTGCATAAAAGAAAAATGAAAACTAAATGCAAAAGACGCTCCAAGACTTGCACATATTGCATGAACGAAACGAATCCGAAAACATATCGATACTTGTTGAAGAAAGAGGGGATGCCTTCCGGGGCATCCCCAAGCTTAGACGCTTGAATCTCCTTGAATATTTACTTGGGGTGCCTTGGGAATCCTCAAGCTTGAGCTCTTGCCTCTCTTCCTTTTCCTCATATAGAGACCTCCTCGATTAGACACTTCATCCACACAAACTTTAACAGAAAACTCGGTAAGATCCGTTAGTATAATAAAGCAAATCACTACTCTAATACTATTGCAAACCAATTCATATTTTGTTTTTTCATTGTTTCTACTATAATATAGCTTTTCCATGGCTTAATCCACTGATAGAAATTGATAGTTTCATCAAAACAAGCAAACTATGCATCAAAAACAGAATCTATCAAAAACAGAACAGTCTGTAGAAATATGAGCATTCACCATACTTCTGGTACCCCACAAATTCTACCAAAATTAGGAAAAATAAACAAGTTGTGTAGCAAGACAGTGCAAAAAAATCAGAACCTTTTGACATTCCAGTAACAAAAGTAAAATCGCGCACTACAGCCAAAGTTTCTGTCCTACACCGCACAAACCAACAAGCATTGTAAACATCCTAAAGGCAAACATTGGCACATTATTTCTATAATACAATGGAATTGTACAAGGGGATTTTTTTGATGAAAAGTTTATGTAATTAAGATTCACAAAGTTTCCGTGAGCATGAACAAAGTTCAAGGAGCTCTCCCACTTCAACAATGCTTGTCTCTCTCACTTTCACTTTCCTATTTGAAAAGTTTTGGGTTCCCCTCTTTATTTTTTTGTTTTTAAACTATATAAAAGCACTCAACAGAAATAAATGACTCTCTAAAACTTCTGGGTTGTCTCCCTGGCAGTGCTTTCTTTAAAGCCATTAAGCTAGGCATATAGTGCTCAAGTAATGAATCCACCCGGATCCCAAGGTATATCAAAGCCAATTTTAATTAATAATGATTTGTGATTTAGTAGTGAGCACAAAGTAACATATATCATGTAACAACAAAGTCTAACTCTCTTCCTATGCATCGGCATGTCATAAAAGAACAATTCATGCACACATGGTAAAGGCCAATGCATAGTATAAATAGTTTCTTGCAATTTTATTATATTGGAAACATAGAGAGGTGGAGATATAGTTCCTCTCTCATAATAATTGCAAGTAGGAGCAGCAAGCACATGCATATTATATCTATCAAAATCATCATGTGCAATTGAAAAAGGCAACCCATCAATATAATCCTTAATAAGCACAAACTTCTTCGATATAGTGTAGTTTGGAGAATTCAAAAAATAATAGGACTATCATGCGTCGATGAAATAGCAACAATTTCATGTTTAACATAAGGAACTATAGAAAGTTCATCTCCATAAGCATCATTCATATTGGCATCTTGGCCACAAGCATAGCAAGCATCATCAAAAAGGGATATTTCAAGAGAATCAACGGGATCATAACAATCATCATAGCAATCATCCTTCGGTAAGCACGAAGGGGAATTAAGCAATGTATGAGTTGAAGAGTTGTTCTCATTAGAAGGTGGGCACAGGTAGCTAATCTGCTCTTCCTCCTTTTGTTCTTCGCTCTCCTCATCATCTTTTTCATCCAATGAGCTCACAGTTTCATCAATTTCTTCTTCCATTGCTTCCTGCAAAATATTAGTCTCTTCTTGGATAGCGGAGACTTCTCAATAAATGCATCAATATTGGAATTGTATTCATAATTCTCATAACAATATTTAAGTATAGCAAAATTTTCAGGTCTATAAACTGAATCATCAAAATCATCAAACTCTTTAAACACAGACTCAATCTCATAAGCACCCATAAAAGCAACAAATTCTTCTATTTGTTCCACATCATAGTAATCATATATACCATTAGCATAAGAATCTAAGGTTTTATTATCATTAAATTCGCATGAAAAGGGAAGGTGTGGAGCCTTCATCCTAGAGCAACAAGTATAATCATATCTCAAGCATAGCTGCCTAACACACCAATACAACATATAAATTTGATCCCATAATAGTTTCCCTTTTTGTGTCAAGCGATAATCCCTAAATAATTCACGTTGATCCAATGTGTCTCCCATAACATAATTGAATGGGGTTTTCTCAGGATTATCAAAGTAGTACATAATTTCTTTCACATAACGAGCATCGAGGGTTTTAGGAGGTTCCCCATCTCCATGAGTAGCAAGTACACCTAATTGTTTTTGGTATTTCGTGTTCAATATCCATAACTAAAGATATAAAACAACTAAGAACAGCAAATAAAAATTACTTAGTGATAAAGCAAACAAGCACACACGAGAATATTCACCCCGTGCTATGACTCCCCGGCAACGGCGCCAGAAAAAGGTCTTGATAACCCACAAGTGCAGGGGATTAATTGTAGCCTCTTTCGATAAGTAAGAGTGTTGAACCCAACGAGGAGCTAAAGGTAGAACAAATATTCCCTCAAGTTTTATCGACCACCGATACAACTCTACGCACGCTTAACGTTCGCTTTACCTAAAACAAGTATGAAACTAGGACTTTGTAGGTGTTGTTGCATAGGTTTGCAAGATAATAAAGAACATGTAAATATAAACTAGGGGATGTTTAGATAAAGAAGCAATAAATTAAATATAGCGAGTGTGGAAAAGTGGTGGTAGGAGTTGTGAAATTGTCCCTGAGCAATTGACTACTTTACTAGACCGATATCAAGTTTTATGTGGGAGAGGCATAAGCTAACACACTTTCTCTTCTTGGATCATATGCACTTATGATTGGAACTCTAGAAAGCATCCGCAACTACTAAAGATCATTAAGGTAAAACCCAACCATAGCATTAAAGCATCAAGTCCCCTTTATCCCATACGCCACAACCCCCTTACTCGGGTTTATGTTTCTGTCACTCAAGCAACCCACTATAAGCAAATCATGAACGTATTGCAACACCCTACAGTGGGAATCCCTCACGCTTGCGCGACACGGAGGGCACAATAGGACAGCAACATAACCACAAGAAAATTAAACCAATCATAGCAATTCATCAATCACCGGTAGGACAATGAAAATCTACTCAGACATCATAGGATGGCAACACATCATTGGATAATAATATGAAGCATAAAGCACCATGTTCAAGTAGAGGGTACAACGAGTTGCGGGAGAGTGGACCGCTGAATATAGATTGGGGAAGGTGATGGAGATGTTGGTGAAGATGGCGGAGGTGTTAGTGTAGATCACGGTGATGATGATGGCCCCCGGAGGCGTTCCGACGCCACCGAAAGCAAGGGGGGGAGAGCCCCCCTTCTTCTTCTTCTTCCTTGACCTCCTCCCTAGATGGGAGAAGGGTTTCCCCTTTGGTCCTTGGCTCCCATGGTATGGAAGGGGCGAGAGCCCCTTCGAGATTGGATTTATCTCTCTGTCTCTCTCTGTTTCTGTGTTCTCAGATTCTGCCCTGGCACCGTTTCTTTTATATCCTAAGATTTGTAACTCCGACTGGATTGAAACCTTCTCCTAGATATTTTTTCAAAAATTATCTTTCTTGCGCCAAAAGAATTGCAGCAACTGCCTTACGAGGGGCCCACGAGGGTGGGGGCGCGCCCACCTGGAGTAGTGGCATGGGCCACCCTCGTGGCCAGCTTGGGCACCGTCTCGCGTTGATTCTTCCTCCCAAAAATCACAAATATTCCAAAATAATTCTTCATCTGTTTTTATCCAGTTTGGACTCCGTTTGATATGGGGTTTCTGCAAAACATAAAACACGCAACAAACAGGAACTGGCACTGGGCACTAGATCAATATGTTAGTCCCAAAAATAATATAAAAAGTTGCCAAAAGTATATGAAAGTTGAGTAATATTGGCATAGAACAATGAAAAATTATAGATACGACGGAGACGTATCAGTTATGTTGCTCATATCGTGCGTATGGTATCTTGCATTGCTATGTCATTTGCTTAGTTTAGACATGCTTTGTGTGAATGCCATCTTTTTAGTGTCTAATTACCATATATGTGAATTATGCAATGCCATCTTGTTGCAAGACATTATATATGTGAATTATGCAATGTTATCTTGTTGCAAGGCATTATATATGTGAATTATGCAATGCCATGCTGTTTAGCCAAGCGTCATATATGTGAATTATATCATGTCGTCTTTTTTCGTATTTTTCATTGCTTTTGTCAACAATGTTTGTATATTCAACTGCTCTTCCTATGCATCAGCCATTTGAATTGGTGATGGAGAAATCTAGAGTGAAAACAAGGTCTTCAGAGCAGACAATGCTACCTGCTGAAGCAGATATCTTGCTGGCTACAGATAGATCTTCAGAGGAGGATTTAGAGGCAGATGACCAGTCCTATTATCCCCCTAAGGTGTATGCTCAAACTTGGCAGGGTTATATTACTCATATCATGCATATGTTGTATTGCAATGCTTAGTTTTCATATCATATACACAATATTGAATGCCATCTCTTTAGTTGACACATCATATATGTGATTGCCCTCTGCTCACTTCCTTAGTATATAAATCATATATTTGAATTATATCATGCCATGATGTTTACATAGACAGCATGTATCTGAATTATGGCATGCCAACCCATTTTCTAAAGACATAATATAGTTATATCATCTCATCTTGTTTACATAGTCATCATATTTTGAATTGTGTCATCCTATCCATGAATTATATCATGCCATCATGTTTCCATCAACGGCATGTTTGTGATTTATGGCATGCCAACCACTTTAATAGACACATCATATAGTTATATCATGTTATCCTTTTTACATAGTCATCATATTTTGAAGTATGTCATTCTATCCTGTTTAGTTAGCCATCATACATGTGAAATTGTGTCATGCTATCCTGTTTAATTAGCCATCATATAAGTGAAATTGTGTCTTGCTATTCTGTTTGGTTAGACAACATAAATGTGAATTATTTCATGCCCTGGTTTCTTCCCTACTATCCATTGCACCTATCTATCTTACAATGTCTATACATTCAATTATTTTTCTTGTTTATCAGCCATTTCAATTGGAGGGGGTGATGGCAGTATCTGTGGGAGTAAAAACACGGTCTTCAGAAAAGATAGTGCTACCTATCGATGCAGATAGAACCACAGTTGTACTTGCCCAAGGATCAGCCCCACCACACATAACCCAGACTCATGCAGATTGTACCCCTACCCAGTTGGACAGAGAACCAACTACACAGCTTCTAACCCCAACACCAACAGATAGTAACCCAGTTCCCGTTGACACAGCACTATCTCCACCATAGAGCACCCAAACACGAGCAGTTAGTAAGGCAACTACAGTGCCCAAAGCACGAGGACCACCACTTCGAACCCCAAGTCAACGCTTAAAGCAGCAAAAGAATTGTTCTCAGGTCAGGTTCCATAGCTATGGTTCATACTACTTTGCTCTTGCATCACTGTATTTACTCATACCAACTAATTTCAAATTTGAAGGATGCAATTGAAACTCCAATGGCGCAACAGGTATGTTTTAAACCTGTTTCTTTAACGTGTTTGCTGTTGTAACTTGCTCTATCTTGATTTCAGTTTCAATTGAATAAACAGTTATGTTCTCATGCCATGCACATTACAAGTGTTGTTACTGCTGTGTAGTTTCCCACACTTATATTCTGTCTATACTGCTTAATTTGTCTTAAATAGATATGATTCGAACTATATCTATCTTGATTTGGCAACATACTAGAATGATATAGACCATATAGTGACCATACTACATAGATATATGTTTGTTTCATGTTGTTATCCTGTCCACCTTACTATTGAAATGGTTTACCAAAATGAGTTTCATATACTACATTGTAAACCTGTGATGTGTTTGTTTGTTTCTCTTTTAGAATGTGGATAAAATATTGGAGAAGATTACCCCATTATGCAATGGTAAAGGCAGTAATGGAGATAAGGTTCAAGATAGTCAGACATCCCTGTTGGTCTCCAAGAAAGCTGATAAAAACTATATTCAAGACACTCATACAACCCCAAAGTCCTGTCTTGATGTAGTGTTCGAGTTACTGGCTACTACTGCTGGCACCAGCTCTTCGAACTCACTGCCTCAATCAGTTCGGCTTCTTCAGTCTCAACTTCAAGTTGAAATACATTGATCAGATGTCATGCGACAGGAAGCCGAAGGACTGAGGAAGTCCCTGCAGAATTCAGATGCATACTGATGTCTACTACACAACCTTCTTCTTGTAGACGTTGTTGGGCCTCCAAGTGCAGAGGTTTGTAGGACTGTAGCAAATTTCCCTCAAGTGGATGACCTAAGGTTTATCAATCCGTGGGAGGCGTAGGATGAAGATGGTCTCTCTCAAACAACCCTGCAACCAAATAACAAAGAGTCTCTTGTGTCCCCAACACACCCAATACAATGGTAAATTGTATAGGTGCACTAATTCGGCGAAGAGATGGTGATACAAGTGCAATATGGATGGTAGATATAGGTTTTCGTAATCTGAAATTATAAAAACAGCAAGGTAACTAATGATAAAAGTGAGCACAAACGGTATTGCAATGCTAGGAAACAAGGCATAACGTTCATACTTTCACTAGTGCAAGTTCTCTCAACAATAATAACATAACTGGATCATATAACTATCCCTCAACATGCAACAAAGAGTCACTCCAAAGTCACTAATAGCGGAGAACAAACGAAGAGATTATTGGAGGGTACGAAACCACCTCAAAGTTATCCTTTCTGATCGATCTGTTCAAGAGTCCGTAGTAAAACAACACAAAGCTATTCTTTCCGTTCAATCTATCATAGAGTTCATACTAGAATAACACCTTAAGACACAAATCAACCAAAACCCTAATGTCACCTATATACTCCAATGTCACCTCAAGTATCTGTGGGCATGATTATACGATATGCATCACACAATCTTAGATTCATCTATTCAACAAACACAAAGTACTTCAAAGAGTGCCCCAAAGTTTCTACCGGAGAGTCAAGACAAAAACGTGTGCCAACCCCTATGCATAAGTTCATTGAACCCGCAAGTTGATCACCAAAACATACATCAAGTAGATCATGTGAATATCCCATTGTCACCACAGATAAGCACAACAAGACATACATCAAGTGTTCTCAAATCCTTAAAGACTCAATCCGATAAGACAACTTGAAGGAGAAAACTCAATTCATCACAAGAGAGTAGAGGGGGAGAAACATCATAAGATCCAACTATAATAGCAAAGCTCGTGATACATCAAGATCGTATCACCTCAAGAACACGAGAGAGAGAGAGAGAGAGAGATCAAACACATAGCTACTAGTACATACCCTCAGCCCCGAGGGTGAACTACTCCCTCCTTGTCATGGAGAGCGCCGGGATGATGAAGATGGCCACCGGTGAGGGATCCCCCCCCCTCCAGCAGGGTGCCAGAACAGGGTCCCGATTGGTTTTTGGTGGCTCCAGAGGCTTGAGGCGGCGGAACTCGCGATCTATTGTGCTCCTCGATGTTTTTAGGGTATATGGATATATATAGGTAAAAGAAGTCGGTCAGGGGAGCCACGAGGGGCCCACGAGGGTGGGGGGCGCGCCCAGGGGGGTAGGGCGCGCCCTGCACCCTCGTGGCCTCCTCGAAGCTTCCCTGACATCTACTCCAAGTCTCCTGGATTGCGTTCGTTCCAAAAATAACTCTCCCAAGGGTTTCATTCCGTTTGTACTCCATTTGATATTCCTTTTCTTCAAAACACTAAAATAGGCAAGAAAATAGCAATTTGGGTTGGGCCTCCGGTTAATAGGTTAGTCCCAAAAATGATATAAAAGTGTATAGTAAAGCCCATAAACATCCAAAACGGCAAATACAATAGCATGGAACAATAAAAAATTCCCACTAGTATATGAAAGTGACAACATAGGAGACTCTCTATCATGAAGATCATGGTGCTACTTTGAAGCACAAGTGTGGTAAAAGGATAGTAGCATTGTCCCTTCTCTCTTTTTCTCTCATTTTTTTGGGCCTTTCTCTTTTTTTTTATGGCCTTTATTTTTTTTATTTTTTTTTCATAAAGTCCGAAGTCTCATCCCGACTTGTGGGGAAATCATAGTCTCCATCATCCTTTTCTCACATGGGACAATGCTCTAATAATGAAGATCATCGCACTTTTATTTACTTATAACTCAAGAATTACAACTCAATACTTAGAACAAAATATGACTCTATGTGGATGCCTCCGGCGGTGTACCGGGATATGCAATGAATCAAGAGTGACATGTATAAAAGATTAATCAAGGTGGCTTTGCCACAAATACGATGTCAACTACATGATCATGCAAAAGAATATGACAATGATGGAGCGTGTCATAATAAGCTGAACGTTGGAAAGTTGCATGGAAATATATCTCGGAATGTTTATGGAAATACCATAATAGGTAGGTATGGTGGCTGTTTTGAGGAAGGTATATGGTGGGTGTATGGTACCGGCGAAAGTTGCGCGGCACAAGAGAGGCTAGCAATGGTGGAAGGGTGAGATGCGTATAATCCATGGACTCAACATTAGTCATAAAGAACTCATATACTTATTGCAAAAATCTACAAGTTATTGAAACAAGGTACTACACACGTGCTCCTAAGGGGGTAGATTGGTAGGAAAATACCATCGCTCGTCCCCGACCGCCACTCATAAGGAAGACAATCAATAAATAAATCATGTTCCAACTTCATCACATAACGGTTCACCATACGTGCATGCTATGGGAATCACAAACTTCAACACAAGTATTCCTCAAATTCACAACTACTCAACTAGCATGACTCTAATATCACCATCCTCATATCTCAAAACAAATATCAAGTATCAATTTTCTCATAGTATTCAATGCACTTTCTATGATAGTTTTTATTATACCCAACTTGGATGCCCAGCATATTAGGACCAATTTTATAACCACAGAAAATACCATGCTGTTCTAAAAGACTCTCAAAATAATATAAGTGAAGCATGAGAGATCAACAATTTCTACAAAATAAAACCACCGTCGTGCTCCAAAAGATATAAGTGAAGCACTGGAGCAAATGACAAACTACTCTGAAAGATATAAGTGAAGTCAATGAGTAATCGAATAATTATGCAACTATGTGAAGACTCTCTAACATTTAAGAATTTCAGGTCTTGGTATTTTAATCAAACAGCTAGCAAAATGAAACAAAATGACATTTCAAGGATAGCACACAAGCAAAAACTTAGGTTCAACCGATACTAACCGATAATTGTTGAAGAAGAAAGGTGGGATGCCTATCGGGGCATCCCCAAGCTTGGATGCTTGAGACTTCTTGAATTATTATCTTGGGCTGCCTTGGGCATCCCCAAGCTTGACCTTTTTGTCTCCTTAATTCCTTTTATATCACGGCTTCCCTACATCTTAAAAACTTCATCCACACAAAACTCAACAAGAACTCGTGAGATAAGTTAGTATAAATCAACACAATAACCTTATCATTCTCTACTGCAACAAATCACTAAAATTACTATTCATCATTGCATACTAAATGCCTCTGCATATTTAATACTCCTATCCTCAAATAGAATCATTAAACAAGCAAACATATGCAAACAATGCAAACATAACAGCAATCTGCCAAAACAGTGCAGTCTGTAAAGAATGCAAGATTCATCATACTTACCTAACTCCAAAAATTATGAGAAAAATACTACACTGTAGAAAATTTATCAGAGCTCAATGTGCAAAAAGTTTCAACAATTTATCATTTTCTGACTTTTCTAGGAAATTTTTGCAACAGCGGTAAACTTTCTGTTTTGAAACAGCAACATGTATACTTGCAAAATAAGCATGGTAAAGGCTATCCTTGACATTTTTATTGAAAATATAGATCAAGCAAATACTAACAAAAGAAAATGATGCTCCAAGCAAAACACATATCATGTGGTGAATAAAAATATAGCTCCAAGTAAAGTTACCGATGAATGAAGACGAAAGAGGGGATGCCGTCCGGGGCATCCCTGATACGTCTCCGTCGTATCTACTTTTCCAAACACTTTTGCCCTTGCTTTGGACTCTAACTTGTATGATTTGAATGGAACTAACCCGGACTGACGTTGTTTTCAGCAGAATTGCCATGGTGTTGTTTTATGTGCAGAAAATAAAAGTTCTCAGAATGCCCTGAAACTCCACGGAACACCTTAGAAAAAACAATAAAAAATCCTCGCCAAAGATGAAGACCAGGGGGGGCACACCCTGTCCACGAGGGTGGGGGGCGCCCCCCCCCCCTGAGCGCACCCCCCTACCTCGTGGGCCCCCTGGTGGCCCTCCGATGCCAACTCCAACTCCATATATTGGCTTTCAGGGAGAAAAAAATCAGAGAGAAGAAATCATCGCGTTTTACGATATGGAGCCGCCACCAAGCAATAATCTCTCGGGAGGGCTGATCTGGAGTCCGTTCGGGGCTCCGGAGAGGGGGATTCATCGCCGTCATCATCATCAACCATCCTCCATCACCAATTTCATGATGCTCACCGTCGTGCGTGAGTAATTCCATCGTAGGCTTGCTGGACGGTGATGGGTTGGATGAGATTTATCATGTAATCGAGTTAGTTTTGTTAGGGTTTGATTCCTAGTATCCACTATGTTCTAAGATTGATGTTGCTATGACTTTGCTATGCTTAATGCTTGTCACTAGGGCCCGAGTGCCATGATTTCAGATCTGAACCTATTATGTTTTCATGAATATATGTGAGTTCTTGATCCTATCTTGCAAGTCTATAGTCACCTACTATGTGTTATGATCCGGGAACCCCGAAGTGACAATAATCGGGACCACTCCCGTTGATAACCATAGTTTGAGGAGTTCATGTATTCACTATGTGCTAATGCTTTGTTCCGGTTCTCTATTAAAAGGAGGCCTTAATATCCCTTAGTTTCCAATAGGACCCCGCTGCCACGGGAGGGTAGGACAAAAGATGTCATGCAAGTTCTTTTCCATAAGCACGTATGACTATATACGGAATACATGCCTACATTACATTGATGAACTGGAGCTAGTTCTGTGTCACCCTATGTTATGACTATTACATGATGAACAACATCCGGCATAATTATCCATCACTGATCCGGTGCCTACGAGTTTTCCATATACTGGTTCTCGCTTATTTACTTTTCCGTTGCTACTGTTACAATCACTACAAAATACCAAACACATTACTTTTGTTGTCTTTACTTTTGCTACCGTTACCACCACTATCATATTACCTTACTACTAAACACTTTGCTGCAGATACTAAGTTTCCAGGTGTGGTTGAATTGACAACTCGGCTGCTAATACTTGAGAATATTCTTTGGCTCCCCTTGTGTCGAATCAATAAATTTGGGTTGAATACTCTACCCTCAAAAACTGTTGCGATCCCCTATACTTGTGGGTTATCAAGACCTTTTTCTGGTGCCGTTGTTGGGGAGCATAGCTCTATTCTTTGAGTCACTTGGGATTTATATCTGCTGGACACTATGAAGAACTTGAAAGACGATCGAACTACTATTTTGCCCTCAACTACGAGGGGAGGTAAGGAACTGCCATCTAGCTCTGCACTAGATTCTCCTTCGGTTATAAGTAAGCTTGCGACACCTAAACCTGCTACTGCTATGAATTCTGATATGTTGCATGTTATTGATGATGCCACTTCTGCTATGCATGATACTTATGATGAAACTACTTCTATGCTTGATACTACTGTGCCCCTTGGTGAATTTCTCGATGAGCAAATTGCTAGGTCTAGAGAAAGAGAAATTATTGTACCTGAATACAATGATGAGAGTGATGATGAAAATATGCCTCCTATTCCTGAAGGTTATCTTTTTGATGCAGAATCTTCTGCAGCTATTTTTGCTTGCCAGGATAGATATGAACTTAAGAGGTTGCTAGTTAAATGGAGTAAAGAATCTCTTAGAGATAGAATGAGGCCCGACCCTGCTTTTGCTACTTCACCTATTTGTGTTCCCGATAAGGATTATTATGATTTTTCTGTTGATCCAGATATAATTACTTTGGTTGAATCTGATCCTTTCTATGGCTATGAATCTAAAACTGTTGTGGCACATCTTACTAAGTTAAATGATATAGCTGCCCTGTTTACTAATAATGAGAGATCGCGCTACCTTTATTTACTCAAAATATTTCCTTTCTCATTATAGGGTGATGCTAAGATATGGTTTAATTCTCTTGATCCTGGTTGTGTGCAAAGTCCCCAGGATATGATCTATTACTTTTCTGCTAAATATTTCCCTGCTCATAAGAAACAAGCTGCCTCGAGGGAAATATACAACTTCATGCAAATTGAAGAAGAGAGTCTCCCACAAGATTGGGGGAGGCTTCTCAAGTTACTTAATGCTTTGCCTGATCATCCTCTTAAGAAACCTGAAATACTTGATATCTTTTATAATGGACTAACTGATGCTTCCAGAGATTACCTGGATAGTTGTGCTGGTTCTCTTTTCAGGGAAAGGACACCGGATGAAGCAAAAATTCTATTGAATAATATGTTGACAAATGAAAATAATTGGGCACCTCCTGAGCTACCTCCTGAGCCAGCTCTAGAGCCAATTACTGAGCCTATTCCTAAACCAACTCTGAAGAAGAGAGGTGTTCTATTTCTCAGTCCCGAAGATATGCAAGAGGCAAAGAAATCTATGAAAGAAAAGGGTATTAAAGCTGAAGATGTTAAGAATTTACCTCCTATTGAAGAAATACATGGTCCTAATTTACCACCTGTTGAAGAAGTATATGATCTCAATTACTTATTTACTGAAGAACCTCCCGATATCCCGACACAGGTAGTAAAGGTAAATTCTCTCTATAGATATGATAGAGCTGAAGTTCCTCCTACTAAAATTGCTAGTCAGTGCTTGGATGAGTTTGATGACTTTATGTTTAAGCAAGATGACTTTAATGCTTATTTGGTAGACAATTAAAACAAGATGCTTATATGATTAAAAGGTTGGGTGATTGTATGGCTAATATTAGAGGTGAACTTAAACTTGTTAGCAAACATGCTTCTATGGTTACCACTCAAGTAGAACAAGTACTTAAAGCTCAAAAGAAGCGCTTGATGAAATGAATAGTAAGAAAAATGATTATGATGTTAGAGTGGCTACTAGAACTGGTAGAATGACTCAGGAACCTTTGTATCCTGAAGGCCAACCTAAGAGAATCGAGCAAGATTCTTAGAGAAATGATATTGATGTACCTAGTTCTTCTAAGAGGAAGAAAAAGAAAAATGATAGGACTTTGCAAACTTCTAGTGAACCTATTGCTGAACCACCTGAGAATCCAAATCATGTCTCTATTTCTGATGCTGAAACAGAATTAGGTGATGAACATGAACCTAGTAATAATGTTAATGATAATGTTCATGTTGATGCTCAACCTAGTAATGATAATGATGTAGAGATTGAACCTGCTGTTGATCTTGATAACCCACAATCAAGGAATCAATGTTATGATAAAAGAGACTTTGTTGCTAGGAAACATGGTAAAGAAAGGGAACCATGGGTTCAGAAACCCATGCCTTTTCCTCCGAAACCATCCAAGAAAAAGGATGATGAGGATTTTGAGCGCTTTGCTGAAATGATTAGACCCATCTTTTTGTGTATGCGATTAACTGATGTGCTCAAAAAAAATCCTTATGCTAAGTATATGAAGGATATTATTACTAATAAAAGAAAGATACTTGAAGCTGAAATTTCCACCATGCTTGCTAATTATACTTTTAAGGGTGGAATACCAAAGAAACTTGGAGACCCCGGAGTACCTACTATACCATGCTCCATCAAGAGAAATTATGTTAAAATTGCTTTATGTGATCTTGGAGCCAGTGTTAGTGTTATGCCTCTCTCTTTATATTGTAGACTTGACTTGAATAAGTTGACACCTACTGAAATATCTTTGCAAATGGCTGATAAATCAACTGCTATACATGTCGGTATTTGTGAGGATGTGCCTGTTGTGGTTGCAAACGTCACTATTTTAACGGACTTTGTTATTCTTGATATTCCCGAGGATGATAGTATGTCTATTATTCTTGGAAGACCTTTCCTTAATACTGCAGGGGCTGTTATTGATTGCAACAAAGGCAATGTCACTTTTCATGTTAATGGTAATGAGCACACCGTACACTTTCCGAGGAAGCAACCTCAGGTTTATAGTATCAATTCTATTGGAAAAAATCCAACGATTATATTTGGAGGTTTTGAATTTCCTCTCCCTACTGCCAAGAAAAAGTATGATATTCTTATTGTTGGGGATTTTCATATCCCCATTGAGGTAACATAGTGTTATTCGAAATTTCTCCGGTTCCATGTTAATCGGAATGAGTTTGTTAACAAGACTTGATCAACCTTGTTAGTGGATTCTTTTTGATGAGCATGAGATTGATGAAACTAGAAGCACAACCTTCTGTACCCTCTTTATATTTTCTGTTATCTAGTAGAAATAAAGTAAAACAATATTTTTTCTGTCTGTTTCCCGACTTATCCGTGCAATATAAAAATATCTCAAAAATAAAAGTCCTCAGAATGCCATGCCAATT